>NC_059198.1:70307680-70620180 GCF_020615455.1 Coregonus clupeaformis
GCCTGATTAGCACATTTGCTCTTACCTGATTCTGTCTCCAGTCTTCCCATCTTCTCTCCTCCCTCCTGGTTGTATTCCTTCTTGTGTAAACTGCTCCCTGAGGAGTGGACCTGTGAGTAATGGCAGCCAACGCCTGTAGGCCTGATTGGCTAATTTCCTGCAGCCTGCAGTCAAACGGATGTGCCAGATTTGCAGTGTGCTGTTTTCCTTTACTATTCACTGAACAGGGATTGTCGTCTTGTTCCTCCTCTCTGGTTAGTGTTCAGAGGTTGTTACTCGCCCTGTGCTGCCATGGTGACAGTGAAACTCCCAGTGGAGCAGTGACAGACCCACTGTAAATTAGCCTGTCCACTGGGACCCGCTGGGGTCAGACAGCATGGAGACTGTGACTGGGTCTGGCCTCCCCCTCCTCATCTCCCCCTCTCCATCTCTCCATCTCCTCCTCTCCTCAGTGTCATGTATTCATGGATCCCAAGGGAAGCCAGGCTTCCCCAAAAATGATAATATCATAATAATAATCTTTAGTCTATTCGTAATGTTCCTTAAATACGCAAGAGGCTGAATGTATCTCACCGTAGAAAGCATCCGACCGAGCAAAACAGCGCCCCTCTGTCTCTATATGTGTAGCCCATCTATCTGATGCTGTCTGGTCAAAAAGAGTATGACATTTTTGCAGCACGTAGCATTGAATGCAAGGGAAGCCAGCGTGCATTTGACCTCCCTTAAATATATATTTTTACAATAATATCCAATCAGCGTTGAGCTAAACTGAGTGAGATCAATTGTGAATGGTCCTGGCGCACCCAAAAAAAGTGTCAAGAGAAGCCAGTTTGGATTTTGCAAATCCAATCACACAGATAGAACAGTGAGCTTTGCCAATCACATCAAAAGAAAACGTCATTGACAGAAGAAACCTTGAATTGTTGCATCTTGTTGTGTTGTTGTCCTCCGGTGGCTAGCTAGCTAGCTAAAATTGTCCCTTTCGTAAATTAGCTATGGGTGGACTTGTGGTTTTACTTAATTCTCCGTACTGGCCAATGATTATAACGGCGATTCTGATCCAACCATAAATTCATACATTGTGCATCTGGCCTGAGAGGGTGGAAGTTCAATATGTAGCTAGATGTAGAAGGCTAATGTTAACTAGCTGGCTAATCGTTGCCCATGAAAGGAAGTTAGGCTAGCGAGCAAGCAGTTTAGCCAGGTAGCCTAGGACAACAAAAAATACAAGTGTGTACTGTATGACAGAGTGATAGACCATTTCGTCAACATGAAAGAGAGGAGGATGGCATTGGTGTTTCTCTACAAATAGGGTGAGTCAACAAGTTTTTCTACATATGCACACACACTCACACACAGAAATCAGTACCATGAACAGCCACATCATATTTAGCTTACGTTGATTGGACTAAATTGGTTTTGTAATCTTTTAGTTTTCACTGTAGACTAAGCAGGTGATTTGATGATGTTGAAATGTTGAAGTTGAAATGGTGCTGGAATAGTGGAAGCAGCTCCTGTTTTTTTTGCGACTTGCGGTAACTCTCCGGTGTTCTAAATCAATAGTTGTTTAGTAGTCCGAAAATGTCTGAATTATTAACTTGATTGACCATGCTGTTTGTCGTGTAACTGTTTATTACATACAATATGCTTTGTGGACTCCAGTTTTGTGATGAAACAAAGGTGTGGTTGAATTTATTCTGCCACTGTGTCTTCTTATTGTCTCAGCCTTTAGGCCTATATATCATGGTGTGAAGGAATATGAATTAACAGGTTATAGAGCAAACAACGCAATTATCACAACACATAGATTGTAATATGGCTTTTTTCCTGGCTTGGCTTCCCCGGTGATTTTACCCACGCACCGTTACTGCCTCTTCATCTCCCCCTCCCCGTCTCCTACAGCTGGCACAATTACAGTATAAACGTGTAACTGACAGTTATGGATGAAGACCGTCATGAAAATAAAATAACCGTCATTACTGTTTTTTTGTGTGTGGAATGAACAGCTGACTGAAGGTAGGACGGCCGGGCATTCATGCGGTTGAATCTATTTCAGCCTTAAAATGGACTCTTAAAGGTAGACTCAGCGATATGACGTAGATGCAGAAGTAAATAGCATAGTGGGTTAATTTCCCCAACAATTAAGAGTGTTGAAGCGCAAGGCTCAACTTCTCTGCTGTTTTATTGCCCTGACTTCCACGATATAACAGCGTGAAGCGAACCCGTGCACATGTGCAGATACTGACTGTGTGAGAGCGAAGTGTTGCATCTCGCTCATCTCTATTGTCGTGTTCCTCTGCTCAGACATTGTATGCATCCACCAATGGTTGCGTGCCACGTCATTAACTGTCAGATTGCTATAACATGTGGTTAGCTGATAGGTAAAATACCTATCCAGGCGTTGTAAGATCTGGCATGTGTCAGCAACGCCTGGGCAGAGGAACGCGCCCAATATCTGCGGTGCTGCTCGTGGCAATGTCATTTCACTGAGTCTACCTTCAACAACGTGATGAAACTTTGTTGCTCTTTGCTGAAACAAGCAAACAAGTCTTCGGTTGCCGAGGCAACGTCCCCCACAATGCAGCAGCAGAACACATAGAAATAGCATGGCAGCACATGCAGTCAGGAACGAAGGAGAGGAGAAAGTGTGCATCTGATTTGAACAGTTATTACGGTGACCGCGGTCATTTGGCTGGCCAATTACCATCATCCAAAATTCCATGACTGTCACAGCCCTACCATCTCCCCCTCTCCATCTCCCCCTCCTCATCTTCTTCTCTCCATCTCCCTCTCCCCATCTCCCCATCTCCCCCACCCCATATCCTCCTCTCCATCTCCCCCTTTCCATCTGCATACAGACAGACAGGTTAGCAGGCAAGGCCAGCCCAGCTCTGGAGAACACGATGCCTTCTGTTGATGTGAGACTAGCCAGATCCCCTCCCCTCCCCTCCCCTCCCCTCCTCCTCCCCTCCTCCTCCCTGTCTCTGCTTGTTTAATATCCTCACATACACACTTCCTTCCTCCTCGACATCCATCTGCAATTTCCACCCCCCCTTCTCTTCATTACTCTCTCTCTCTCTCTCTCTCTCTCTCTCTCTCTCTCTCTCTCTCTCTCTCTCTCTCTCTCTCTCTCTCTCTCTCTCTCTCTCAGTGGCCATACCATATGGTCATTATGAGCTCCCCGGATGCTCCATCCCTGGTGCAGTGGTGCCTGGCGGTTCAGAGAGAAGGCTGGGGAGAGATGCCCCCCTAAGGTGTGTGCCGCTGGAGGGAGGCAGCTGTGGTGTAAGAGGAGGCCTGGTGGTGGTGGTGCAGTGGCTTAATGGATCCCTCTGTATGAGTAACACATCCCAGGGCTCTCTGAGCAACACTGAGGCTCTGCCAGATTCCGTATCACTGCATACAGCTCCAGAAAAAAGACTTGCTGCCTGTCAGAAAAGATAGTTCATCCAATACATAAAACAATTGTTTGAGTATTGCTCTGTGTGATCTTGCATTCCTTTCTTTTTGGGGGTGAAGCGAGGGTTCAACGTTATATCTGAGCCTCAGGCGTTTCTACTTGCCTACCGCAGCTGAATCTTTTTTTGTTTTGCCAGTTGAATGCTCTTGAACTTACCCTCTCTCTTCTGAGGAGAAGCAGGTGCCTTATTGTTTGAGTTCAGAGGTCAGTTCCTATGGTATCTATGCGACCAATCCACCATCACTCTCTCTCCAGGAGCGTTACTTTACTTGGCATTATGTGACATTGCAGTAGACTCACTCAATACAGTATGTCTGACAAGCCATGCTCAAGATCAAGTATTATTCTGCAGCCTTCCTTCCATGATGGCTCTTTTATGTAGCTTTAAATGGTGCTGCCGTGCGTGGGTTTTACACCGATTGTTTTGCTTGTCATGGTCATTGTTTGCCAGCTTATGGGGAAATCTATTGGCTGTGACAAATAAAGACGAACAACCTGTCTTCCTGTTTCCATTATAATCCTCCTCCTGCCCACAGAACTCCTAACAGGGCTGTATTCAAGATGTGCACTGACTGTGTGAACAGGTTACCAAGCACATAGCAATGGAGCTGAATGACTAGTTTGCAGATGTCTAGTAGATAGGCATGTAACTGAATGACTAGTTTGCAGATCTCTAGTAGATAGCCATGTAACTGAATGACTAGTTTGCAGATCTCTAGTAGATAGCAGTCAGTGGAGGCTGCTGAGGGGAGGACGGCTCATAATAATGTCTGGAACGGAGCAAATGGAATGGAATCAACACCTGGAAACCATGTGTTTGATGTATTTGATACCATTCCACTAATTCCGCTCCAGCCATTACCACGAGCCCTTCCAATTAAGGTGCCACCAACCTCCTGTGATAGCTATGTAACGGAATGACTAGTTAGTAGATCTCTAGTATGGTTTGTATTGAATTGCTTGCAGACCTTCAACTGGATTAGAAACCAAGCCTTTTCATCCACTACAAAAACTATAACAACAAGCCGGCATTTTTTACATTTATACATTTTCATAAGTTACAGAGATGTGTTGTATCTCTACCAAATAATAGATTTCTAACCTCTAGTGGATGTGTGATGAGTGAGTGACTGAGTGAGTGAGTAAGTGAGTGAGTGATGGTGATTATATTGATTGACTACCGTATATTCAGCTCCTTTGGTTGTTCAGGGCCCTGGCTAATCAGCCTGTTAATGGGGCTGACTGTGGCTGATGCTCATGCACATCATTATGTTGCTCTATGGGGCCCTGCCTGACCAGCCATTATAATGCATATGGGGCCCCTTAGTCAGGGCCAGGGCACAATAAGCCTCCATCTAATGAAGTGTACACCACAGATCTGGGGGGCCAAATGAACACATCCAGCAGCATGTACTGTAGTAACTATCTCCACCAGAGCGCTCAATGCTAATGCTATTACCCAAGAGGTCAGTCCATTTAGCCTCACCCCCGCCCAGCCCCAGTCTATCAGCACTCCCTAACACAGTGTTATGGAAGGGTACGAGTATTTAGAGATCTTTATAATCAGTGTGCTGTGGTACGGTGCTACCCAGTGCTTTGAAATGATTGGGTGAAGAGAGAGGGGTGTGGTTATGGTTGAGAAAAGGTTGATTACAGGAGAAGAGAGGTTGTACAGTATGTCTACTTGTTGACATGTGATCAACTAGTCCTATTAACACCTGAACAGCCCATATGGCCTGGCCTCTCTTTCTTTCTTTCTTTCTTTCTTTCTTTCTTTCTTTCTTTCTTTCTTTCTTTCTTTCTTTCTTTCTTTCTTTCTTTCTTTCTTTCTTTCTTTCTTTCTTTCTTTCTTTCTTTCTCCACCCCCCTCCCTCCCTCTTGTCTCTTCTCTCCTGGTGGGTGTCTATCCATGATAGACTGTGTGGCCTCTGGACTTCAGGTGGCCCTACCTGTCGTGTCCAGCCTTTGGCGGCTCCCTTCCTTCCTTCCTCCCTCCCTCCCTCCCTCCCTCCCTCCCTCCCTCCTCCCTCCCTCCTTCCTTCCCTCCCTCCCTCCCTCCCTCCCTCCCTCCCTCCCTCCCTCCCTCCCTCCCTCCCTCCCTCCCTCCCTCCCTCTCTCTTCTCTCTCTCTCTCTCTCTCTCTCTCTCTCTCTCTCTCTCTCTCTCTCTCTCTCTCTCTCTCTCTCTCTCTCTCTCTCTCTCTCTATCCTTCCCTCTCTCCCTCCCTCCCCCCAAGCTCTGTGTGTTAATTACCAGTTCATTTGATGCCTCTGCCCTGAGGAGTACCACGCTGCTCTGCTCCCTCCATCCCTTCATCCCTCCATCCCTCCATCCCTCCATCCCTTCATCCCTTCATCCCTCCATCCCTCCATCCCTCCATCCCTCCATCCCTTCATCCCTTCATCCCTCCATCCCTCCATCCCTCCATCCCTTCATCCCTCCATCCCTCCATCCCTCCATCCCTCCATCCCTCCATCCCTCCATCCCTCCATCCCTCCATCCCTCCCTCAGCTCAGCTCCATCATAATGATCCTGGTGAGGCTTTAATGTGCAGATGCCCTATTAAGCATCACTACTTTTCACAGTTTTTTTATTTTCTTCTGTGCCTTTAGTTTGGTTTAATCAATGTTTTTTCCCTACCTACTTTTGAATTCATCTTTTTTTTTACCTGCTTTGAATTGAATGATTCTAATTAGATCCTGCCAACTGTTGTATTTAAAAATGTTTGGGGTATCTGAATCGTCTGTGTAATGATGGATTATTTATTATGCCATCTATTAGCCTACTACTAGTGGAATATACACATTAATATCAAACCATGAGTATTTATAACAGCCTTTATAAATACATACAGATGCATAATCCATTCATAATCCATTACACAGGTGGTACATACAGAGAGGTACTGTGTCATAGCTGTGCTATGTGTTTGAGTGTGTGAGCGCACTAACAGGGTGTGTGTGTGTGTGTGTGTGTGTGTGTGTGTGTGTTTGCACACACAGATTAACCGTGGGCATGTTTCTTTTTTTAGCCAACGCTGGGGCCTGTTATCCAAAACAAGGTAATTGAGTGGGTGAATGGCACCCCTGTTGTTCTCATGCTTTAAGCTCATTGATCTCCACTGTCACCCATTTTGTGCGTCACCGACTCACCCCCCCCACCCCCCACACCATGTGTTGTCTGTGTTGATTAGAGAGGTGATAAAGGGCCACACTGGCTGTCGGGGAGACATGCTTCCTCAGAGCCCAGCTCTCTCAATAACCTCTGTCTGCTATCTCCTCTAGTAGGATGGGAGGGAGGCCTGGATATTTAGGGAGGAGGAGGGGGAGGAGGAGGGGAGGAAGAGGAGGGAGGGAGGAGTATGTTTAGATAAATGGAGAAAGATTAGTTAGGAAGTGGAAGCTTCTTCTTTTTGCAGCTGCCTCCCTGATTTTGTAGAGGTAATTATTTCTCTCTCTGTCTTCAGAAAGCAATGAAAGGCACTTCAGATGACAAATAGGAGCAGAAAAATGGAATATCCTTCAGAGAAAATTCTGCTACATTCTTTTCTTTGATCTATTGCAGGAGCATTTTGTTCTCCCCCTCTAAAGTTGAGATCAATAATCCTGCAGGGAGCTGCTTTTCTCTCTGCTGTTCTGTTTGGTTTTGTTCCGTCTTGGTGGCAATGAGTCTAACATCCCATCCCACTCTCTCTCTCTCTTTCTCTCCCGTTCCCTCTCTCTGTCTCGCTCTCTCTCCTTTATCGCTTTCCTCTCCTCCTCTGTGTTCATCTGTCTGTGTGTGTGCCTGCCTCTGCCTGTGTTCATCTGTCTGTGTGTGTGCCTGCCTCTGCCTGTGTGTCTGGATGTTTGTGTGCATTCATCTACACGTCTGTGTCTGCATGCCTGTCCTGTGTGTGGTGATCCACTTTCCACCTTACCTGCTACCCCCTCCCTCCTTCCCTCCCTCTACCCCTCCTTCCATCCATCTCAGATCCCTCAGAGCGTGGTGGCGGTCACATGATCTCGACAGATGACCTGGAGTACCCGCGGGAGTACCGGACACTGGGGAACGGGACGCGGCGTTTCTCCAACGTGGGTCTGGTGCACACCTCGGAGCACCGCCACACGGTCATCGCCGCCCAGAGCCTGGAGGCCCTTACCAACCTGCACAAGGTGGACATGGAGCGCAAGAGGGACGCCTTCATGGACCACCTGAAGAACAAGTACCCGCCCCAGTTGCAGCACCCCGGGCACCAGCACCACAACCCCCCCTCGCCCTCACCCTCCCACGGCAGCATGAGGCAACCTGACAGAGAGCGAGCCGCGCGCGAACAGGTAAACACTACCTACGGGTACTTACTTACATGAATATAGTGTATTGCTGCAGTGTACACACACACACACATACAACCACCTCTATTTCCCACTGCATGACTAGGATGGAGTTGGTTACAGACTAGTAGTTTCAGATTGGTCTCTGGGTCTGTAGGTCTGTGGGTGATAACTGGAGCTGTTCTGTGTGAAAGATGATCAGAGAGAGAGAGAGAGAGAGAGAGAGAGAGAGAGAGAGAGAGAGAGAGAGAGAGAGAGAGAGAGAGAGAGAGAGAGAGAGAGAGAGAGAGAGAGAGAGAGAGAGAGAGAGAGAGAGAGAGAGAGAGATGCCAGACAGAGAAACGGCTACAAATCCTAAATTGCCCGGGATATCATCATCGGGGCACGAGGGAGAGAGCAGCAAAGCCTGGAATTCCTTGTCATCTGCTGGCTGTGCATTTGATCGTCTGGGTGGAACATGAACAGGGGGGAGGAGGGGGACAGAGAGAGAGAAAAAAAAGGGGAGGAAAAGGGGGATCAGCAGAGGAACCAGTCAACCAGCCTGCTAGTCAATTAGCCAGCGCCAGCGGGAGGGAGACAGCCACCCATCTGCGAAGGAGTTAATCGTCTGGTGTTGTAATGAATTAAATAAAATAGTTTCCGCCGCATGTGCCGGAGAGAGGGAGGGAAGTGGAGAAAGAGAGAGCCAGAGGGAGGGAGAGACTGACAAAGCGGTATGAGGATCCTCTGCACCTGACAGAGGGAAGGGACAGCCTGGTGAGACTGGATAGGAAAGAGGAGAGGATAGGAGGACAGGTGCACTGCAGGTGAGAGCTGGGGGAGGATGGGAGGTGTTTAGTGAGGGAGGAGTGTGTGTAGGTCTGGAGGGGGTCTCGTATGTCAAGGCAGGACTGGTCTATGTTTGTTGTGGTAGAGTGTGTATATGTGTATGTGTACAGGTGTATGGAGGTAGACTGACTGGGAGAAAGATCGAGTAAAAGAGAGAGAGAGACTGACTGAGTGAGAGAATGACGGAATGAGGGAGGGGGGGTTGAAGGAGGAGGGGTGTAGGTAGGAGAGGAAAGGAGAGAGCGCAGCCTGCTTTGCATGCAGGTCAGGCAGTGTGGCGCTCCAGTCTGTGAGGCTCTGTCCTTCTGTCAGAGAACCCTGCCTGCCTACGGCCCTCTCCCGCACAGAGGTGCAGTGTGTGTGTGTGTGTGTTTACACGGGACAGTGAGGCTGGACGGGTTGTGGTGTATGTGTGTTTTCGTGTTTGTGTGTGTACACCGTGGCAGGGGAGAGATAGGATGGGAGAGGGATGAGGAGGGGGGGAGGAGGGGGAGGAGGAGTGGGAGGAGGAGGGGGAGGGGAAGGGGGGGAGGAGGGGGAGGGTTAACAGCATACATTTAATCCCTGGTCCCCACCTCTAATCCTGGATGGAGGTGCAGGCAGGTCTGCAACCTGAAACACATGGGTAGTACATATGTAATTCAGCAGGGGTATGTGTTAACTGGGGGGATAAAGATGTTTCAGCTTAGTACTAGGGCTGCTGGTGGAGTCATACTGTATGTATTAGCTAGTATGGAAGACTGGTGTGTGGTGACTATGATAAATCTGGGTCTGAGGAGGTGGCTGCAGAGTGTTGACTCGTCTAGGTATGCTGAGAGGGGTTTGGCACAAAGTGGGAGTTTTGGTGGGTTCATTTATTTTCTATTAGTATGCTGTATATAAAGGTTATAATTGGTCAGAAACCATACTTCAAGGTAAACAAACAGCTTTATAATACTGAAAGCATAGTGTTGTCTTTACCTTAGAATCCACTGACCTGTGCTATCTATCACACGGCAGCAGTATTTGTAGGATGGCTAATCAAGGTGCAGTTCAAACAACAACAGGAGCTGAAGTGGTGGAGAAAGAGAGGCTGTTTACTCTGACCTTAGATCTGTAAACAAGACTCATTACATGACAGCCCACAGAACAGGCACATGCACAATAAACATTCTCACATTACTAGTCTGTGAGGAAAACAACATTATTCAAGAGTTATTCACTTGCAGAAATGCTGCCTCTGAGCATCTGTCTGTCAGTTAGTTCCAGGGTTGTCAGGGGCAACCCCTGAGCCCAGGCAGGCTAGACTGAATGACTGACTGCCACATGAGCAGGTAGAATCTAACCCAGCCCATCCCACAGGCAGTAGAGCCTACCTCCTAGTCTAGTCATGACCTACTTTCCACATGGACACACACACACACACACACACATTTCCATCCTGCCGACACACAGGCAGAAAGCTTTGGTTCATCTGACCTCCAACATAAAACCAGTAGAATAGAAGTCACTTATAGAATAGAGAGAAATGAGAGCAGCCAAGAGAGCAGAGTTTAACTGAATGTGTTCTCTAGTAGACTCCGAGTTACATCAAGGTTATCCTATAGAGATCATTGTTTTGACATTAGTAACATCCAGCTCCCCAGTAAAGGACTCTCAGGATTTATTTTGTGTCAGTGTAAGCAAAACTAGTTCTTACTGGATCTGACCGTTCTAGCCTGTTCTGACACTGCTAGACATTACAATGAACTCAATCCCAACCTTTTATTTCAACTCATGCCCCATCCATCCTGTAATGCAAAGAAAAGGAGAACTTATCAGGGAGGCTCATCCGCATATATAATCAGCAGCCACCTATGTGATTCAGAGAAACAGAGAAAGTTCCAGACTGTTGCTGTAGTTGTTTATCCTGGTTCCAATAATGTTTGTGCTGTATAGCTGATTCCTGTCACAAACAGGTCTGGTAACAGGCTAGTTGTTGTTGCCATGGCAAGGAGTCTTAGCGGTGCTACCCGGTGCCCTGTGGTCATATATTGTCACTCTCTCCAGGTCATCACTTAGTCTCGACCGGATCATGAAAAATGCAGCTCCATTGATCAGCATGGGGTGTAGAGGTAGTGTGCCCTGTACACCATGCCGCCTCCCTAGTCCATTGCCAAGCCCTGCAGGACTGTTTAACACTGTGTCAATGAGAGAGATAATAATAATAAGAATAATATCCCATTTAGCAGACGCTTTTATCCAAAGCAATTTACAGTCATGCGTGCATACATTTTTTTTGTGTATGGGTGGTCCCGGGGATCGAACCCACTACCTTGGTGTTACAAGCGCCGTGCTCTACCAGCTGAGCTACAGAGGACCACAGTTGAGTTGAGGGAGATGTCATTCTATGTCTGTTGAGGTTTACTGACCAGTAGCCATCTTATTGTTAAAATAACTGGAGGACCACGAGATAGAGGGAGGAACACCTTAGACTTAGAGAGACTGGCATCATGTAGGTCAGGGGGGATTCCCATCAGCCATAACCAGCTCTCCAGCTAGCTAGCTGCCTCGGTTTTCATAGTTAAATGAATGTCGGTCATCTATTATAAATTACTACGCTGGGTGAGAGACAGACGGGGAGATGATAAAGTAACAATCAGTTGTAAATGAACTCTTTCTGATGTCCATAATAAAGATATGATGAGGTGATATCGAAAGGAAACACTGAGAATGAAAAACTAGCCGACTATGATAAAGAAAATAAAGAAAACCTAGGCTACCTGTCATTTTGTCCGATCCTCACGCAGGTGGATATATGGCAGTAGGGGAAACGGACACTCCAGTAAATGAACTGGAAATTGCCTGCAGATAAGAATAAATAACTAGAATAAGAGTTAAGATTTGGAATTCAAATGTATGAACTGTCGCCATCTTTTTAATTTACATATGATTGTGAGGTGTTTCCAGGCCATTGGAAGCCTGGTTTATAGCACACCGTGGTTATTATGTTTTAATGGAAAGCTTACTTCCTGGGGCCTAGACTGCCATGTGTCACAGTAAAGAATGGAGGGAGAGGAGGGTTAGGTAGAGAATATCAAATGGCTAGAGAGAGAGAGGCAGGTGGAGAGAGGGAGCAGAAACCAAGAGAAAAGGAGAGAGAGAGGGGGCCTGTCTGCCGATGGATGATGGAGAAGTCTGGGAGACAGGCCAACATCTGAATGACTGACAGAGTGGCCTGTTTAATTCAATTTCACTTCTTTCATTTAATCCTGTCAAAAGCCACAGCCTGTAGCTAGTTCCTACTTGGTTTGAGTTGTAACATAACATTCACAAACAGACCCCCCCCTCACACCCTCCTGCCCACATCCACAACACCTAATCCAAATCAATTACTAAGAACATTGTAACCTTCTTGTTGTATTAACAATTCCCTTAATGGCCTGTCAATATGTCCTGTGTTGGCTCTGATGGAGGATAATGACATGATGCTTGGGATAGTGTGTGTGTATGAGTGTGTGTGTGTGTGTCTGTGCTTTGTGTGTGTGTGTGTGTGTGTGTCTGTGTCTGTGCTTTGTGTATGTGTGTGTGTGTGTGTGTGGGGGGGTGCAGCATAGTAGGGTGTGTGCAGCATATTTTGGGCTGGGGATGGTCACACTTCCAAGGGCATTTGATGCTGGTGTGTCACTGTCAAGGGCTTTTGGGTTACGTATTTCAGCCACTCTCTCTACCTCTCCTCTTCTCTCCATCTCTTTCTCCATCTCTCTCTCTGTCTCTCTCTCCCTCACCCATCATGCAATTTCTCAAAGAGTTACTTTTATTGTTAGCTGTCAGATACTTGAGAGTAAATGTCTAACAACACCCCCCCTCTCTCTCTCTCTCGCTCTCTCTCTCTCTCTTCTTTTCTCTCTTTCTTTCTTTTTGTCTCTCCCCAGCAACAACCCAACTACTGGAGCTTTAAGGTCAGTGCTGTAAGTGACAGTGTCGCTGTGTCAGTTTGGTTTCTCCATCCACTGTGGTGTGTTCTTGTTGTGTGTATTTTTGTCTTTGTGTGTGTGTGTGTGTGTGTGTGTGTGTACCACCCCAGGCTCCTGTGGCACATCTCTCTCTCTCTGCCTGGTTTCTGCAGCAGCCCTGTGCCCGTTGCACCGCTGGCACGCAGACTCTCAGTTGGCATCTCTTGAGTCTCAGGCGGCGGCAGCAACTTAAAGCCTTCAAGCTCCATTTAATCTGCAGGAAATGATTCTCCCAGGATTAATGCCACCTCAGTCAGTCAGTCAGTCAGCTAGTGCCTAGCACTAATGGCTAACATCCATGTGACCTTGCTAGAGTATTACTCAGGCTAACTGAGACGTTAAGAAGACATTACAGTGCCTTGTTGCATTGTGGAAATATTGCTTTGACATTTCTCAGATGTCCTTAGATATTACTGACAGGCTTTGAGGTTAGATATGCTGTATTTAGGATAAATGTACAGTTATATGTAATGTATTGTTTCTGTTCTGTCTTGCCTGCGGATGCATCAGTGAGGGTATATCTGTCTTGCGTGTGACATTGAGGTAGATGGAGTAGATGGAGTTTATGTGTATGTGTCATGCTGTGGATCTATGTGAGCTAACATGGTTTACAGGGTGTAAATTAGCTCCGTTGAGGGTTATATTTCATACATGTTGTCCAGTGGCTGCTGAGGCACAGCATGGATCTACACAGAGAGGCTTTCAGGAAGTATTGACATCTGTGTGGGAAGAGGCCTTTTCTGAGGTTTATGCTTCCCTGAAATATCATCCAGACAGGGTGGAAATGTTACCAGATATCAATATCCAGATCCCTGACCCATCTACCACACAGCTATGTAATTATTATACTGTCCAAAAAAGCTTTAAAAACCCTCTCACCTCAAGACATTTTTCTTTGCACTCCCAACAAACTCTAATCAGAGGCAGTCAGTCAGACAGGCTGTTTTCTTGGCTTGACTGCCCGCTGAAATTAGACAGTCATCAAATCGCTGTCACAATATTAGATTTTCTCTTCATTTTTCTACTTCCATGACTCGTGGAAATATTTGATCAAGTGCTTGTTGAATAATGCTTGCCCACTTCTCCAGTGCTCCTCCACATAAATTACATCACAGTGTCTAAATCTGGAGCTTAATATAATTAAAAGCCTACTGAATGAGTCACATTCTCAACAAGCTGAATTAGACAGAATTAAAGTGAAGGAGGAGAACAGGTGATAAGTAGTAGAGGTAGAAGAAGATGTAGAATCCAGCCCTATAGAGTTTTCTCTGCTGTGTGTATCAGACCTGAGTTCAAATACTATTTCATGTATTTCAATTAGTTTTCAGTACATTTCAAAACAAGTATTCAGATAACCTTTATTTTAAAAAACAAGTAGTTGAATATTGGAATGTATTTTGAAATACACTTGGAAAGTATTTGAAAATGCTCAAATACACTGACTCAAATACACAAAGACTTTCAATTACAATTTGGTAGACTATTTGGTTTTTACAAATAACAAATAAAAGTACTTGTTTTGGGCTGTGAATTTGAAAATACTCAAATACACAGAAAAATAGTATTTAAATAACAGATACTCAAATACACACGTATTTTAACCCTGGTCTGGTATGTATGTATTCTACTGGCCTGGCCCCTTTTCTATTTTTCCTCAGCAAAGAAGACTACCAGCCATCTCAGTCATCATCCCTCCCCAGAGTACGCCATTTTCCTCACTCTCCTGCCGAGCGAGCAGATCGCATCAGTGTACAATCCAGCGCAATTTGGCAGAGCAATTTCTTCCATGCATTGATGACTCCCCGTGTTATAAAGAGACTGAGCTCGGCCAAGGAAAGAGGGGGGGGGGGGGCACGCTCGCATTCTGCCCGAGAGATAGACGGCGAGAGTGAAAGCCAGAGATAGAGGGAAAGAGTAAGTGAGGAGTAAGAGGGGGGTAATTTTGTTTCCAATTTTCGCGGAACAGCCGTAGGCTTGCTTGTTTTCTAGGCTCTTCTCTCCCTGTTTGGTGAAATACCACAAAGTGTGGATAGAGAGCGAGTGTGTGTGAGAGCAGGGCTGTTCAAACAGACATAGAATTCAGCAGGAGAAGGAGTAGAGGCTGCTTTGAGAGCTGTCCAGAAACAGAGGTGTTGACATAGAGAGATCCAGACAGCCAGAATGAGAAGCTACTTTTGAGACGAATTAAAAACTGATGACGCTCTGAGGGGTGTGAGCGACAGAGCAGGAAAGGGAGGGGAAAGATGGCACAGAGAGATATTGTAGAGAGAGAGAGAAAGAGAGAGAGAGAGAGAGAGAGAGAGAGAGAGAGAGAGAGAGAGAGAGAGAGAGAGAGAGAGAGAGAGAGAGAGAGAGAGAGAGAGAGAGAGAGAGAGAGAGAGAGAGAGAGAGAGAGAGAGAGAGAGAGAGAGAGATGGGGAGGGAAAGGAGAAGGACATACACTGAGTATACAAAACATTAAGAACACCTACTCATGACATAGACTGACCAGGTGAATCCAGCTGAAAGCTATGATCCCTTATTGATGTCACCTGTTAAATCTATTTCAATCAATGTAGATTTAGGGGAGGAAACAGGTTAAAGACAATTGAGACAATTGAGACATGGATTGTGTGTGTGTGCCATTCAGAGGGTGAATGGGCAAGACAAAAAATGTAAGTGCCTTTGAACGGGGTATGGTAGTAGGTGCCAGGTGCACTGGTTCGTGTCAATAACTGCAACACTGCTGGGTTTTTCACGCTCAACAGTTTCCCATGTGTATCAAGAATGGTCCACCACCCAAAGGACATCCAGCCAATTTGACACACATCTGTGAGAAGCATTGGAGTCAACATGGGCCAGCATCCCTGTGGAACGCTTTCGACACCTTGTAGAGTCCATGCCCTGACAAATTGAGGTTGTTCTGAGGGCAACTCAATATTAGTAAGGTGTTCCTAATGTTTGGTATAGTCAGTGTATGAAAAAGGAAAGGTTACTGAAAGTGCTTGAAAAGGGCAGATAATAGAAGGGTGATAGAAGAAGAGAGAGGTGTGAGGAGTGTGATATTAGTCAGTTAAAACCACCTAAGGTCGATGTCTGTGCCCCTGCGGAAATCGAATTAGCATAATAAAAAGATCCCTATACAAATCCATCAGTTTAAGCTAGATATATCTGTTTTTTTGCATTGGATGTGTCTCAATACACCGCATCCGCCTATGTCGCACTTCCGCATCTGCGGTGAAAGGTGACAGAGCTAGAGCGGTGTTTGTCAGACCATGAGAGATCCTGAAAATCAGTCTTCTCACAAAATCGTCCGTTTTGCTCTACAACCCCCACAAGCGTATTGGGACTCGTCTAAAGTCGGTACAGCCGATCTGCCAACTTCTGTCTGTAGCATCCAAACAGTTTGGGCTACACACTAATGATGGCTCTGTGGAAAGGTGAGACTCTTACGAACACGTACATGTTGGTTTTGCTCAATGACGCCCACAGGCCTCACAAGACTCATCTGAAGGTCCCCCGGTACGAGTTGAAAAACATTATGGAAGTATATATGAAGACTGTTTAGTACCAACAATAAGGGGTTAAATACATGTTTAAAAAAAATTATAATAATAATGTTTCCTGAACTTTCTTATATCTCTCAGATATAGGACAGACACTTCCTTTACATATTTCCTTTAGATTTTTTGGAGGGGACTATCTGTTGTTCCATGTGGTGAATCTGTTATTCAATGTATGGGCTAATAGCAGCAAGGCCAAATAAAAATTGCATCAAATAAAACAATTCTAGATTTTAAAATGTAAATTAATTTAAACAAATTATCCTTGGTATGAGCTTCTTAAAACAATTCTTAGTAGAACCCCCCCCCCTGTCTTAGACAAGACTTAGACTCTCATGGGTTAATAAACGTCTCTCTAGCAACAGATCTGAGAATAGTGAGAATGTCTCTTTCTCTCTTTCTGACTAATAAACTCTCAGTGGAATGTCTTATCACTTATCACCATGGTAATTAACAGCTAAAGAGAAACCAGAGGCCGTCACCCCCTGTCATGTGATCCTCCAGTGGTGGACTGGACAGCTATCTGTTTTCTCTATGTGGCCTTGCCCCCAACCATTAACTTAAGCCTCTCAACCTATAACAAGCACTTAAACACAACCATGACACTGACCTTAAACCTGACCCACCCTGTGTGTGAACAAGAGACAAAATAGAGAGAAACAGAGAGGGAGGGAGAGAGAGAGAAAAGGAGAGAGAGATGGGGTGTGTTGTTGGATTGAATGCAGTTCATAGCCCTAGGTATGTTGCAGTCTGCTGTGTCCTCCTTTACATTGAATTATATTTCTTGTAAGTTTATCTTGTTTTCTCCTTGTTCATTTCTTCCTCCGTTGTATTATAAGAATGTAGTCTTCTCACAGTAATTGAGTGCTATTGAAAAAGCCTGGATTGACACCATAGGATGATAGGGAGAGAGGGAGAGAGGGAGAGAGGGAGAGAGGGAGAGAGGGAGAGAGGGAGAGAGGGAGAGAGGGGAGGAGAAGAAAAGGTGCAGAGAAAAGTGGAAGAGGTGGAACCACTGTTTTCCTCTGAAGAGAGAGTGCGTGTCTAGCATTAGAGATCTCTTAGCAGATGGTGTGTGCATTTACCTGCCCATGATGACGCACTGGAGAGAATGGTTCTAGGAACGCTCCCCGCGATCTATCCAACTGGGCACCCACTGGTTGAATCAACGTTGTTTCCACGCCATTTCAATGAAATTACATTGAACGTTTGTGCCCAGTGGGATATCACTTTGACACCTTTACATAAAATATCTATGGCAACAACACCAAGTTGATATGGTTTCTTTCCTCCAACATATTGAGAGAACATATTTTGTTCCATTGGGGGAATCTACCTTTGTTTCTTAAGTGTTTAGTGTTTCTCCAAGCTACAATAGAATGACTCACACCTGTTTTTCCAACAACAGTCAAAGTGAAAGAATCTCATTAGGTGAGTTGCTGGAGTTTGGTGACAGATCTTCTTTCGTGTGTGTGAGAGAGTGATGGTGCTAGTTTCCCTCTCTCCACTTTCTCCTGAGTTCTGTTTGATATTTTGCATGGTCTCACTGGTTCGGTGTGATTTGTTGAAAAGATCCTCTGTTATGTAGACACACAAACTCCAGGGAGTAGCGTTAGCTCAACGTCAGCTCACTGACGTGTTGGAGACACTAGAGGCCTCCTTTGATTATTGCTGTGATTAGAGATGTGACTCACTCTTCTAAAGGACATGTATCTTTTAGCTGTGCTAAGTCAAGATGATGGCTGTGTTTTATCCATCTGTGCTCTGGCTTTATTTAGCCCTGGAGCTCTGTTTGGCTCACTGGAGCTGGTGTCTGTGTGGATTGT
This sequence comes from Coregonus clupeaformis, assembly GCF_020615455.1. Classification (NCBI taxonomy): domain Eukaryota; kingdom Metazoa; phylum Chordata; class Actinopteri; order Salmoniformes; family Salmonidae; genus Coregonus; species Coregonus clupeaformis. The sequence goes on from NC_059198.1 coordinate 70,325,623, forward strand.
GTGTGTAGTGTGTTCTGTGTGTACAATATATGTGCTGCTGTGTGGTGCTATGGACTGTGTTGTTGTGCTGCCTGCTCAGTGTGGTCGTTGCTTCGATAAATGACCCCATTTGAAAGCACAGTGGGGGCGAGCCGTCAGAATCACCCTCTCTCTGCGTGCTCAGACACTGTCTGCCTGCCCTGCCCTGTCCACCAAATCAAATCAAATCAAATGTTATTGGTCGCGCACACATATTTAGCAGATGTTATCGCAGGTGTAGCGAAATGCTTATGTTCCTAGCTCCAACAGTGCAGTCATTTACAAGTGCCACCACTCTGTTGTGGGGTTGTGTGTGTGACTGCACTGTGTAAATGTTTGTGGTTGCAGTATGAACTGTGCGTGTGTGTGCTGTGTGTGCGTGCATGCATGTGTGCGTGCATGTGTGTGTGTGTGTGTGTATATGTGTGTATATGTGTGTGTGTGAGCTTGTATGTGTGTCACAGGAGGTTGGTGGCACCTTAATTGGGGAGGATGGGCTCGTGGTAAAGGCTGGAGCGGAATGGTATCCGTTCCAGACATTATTAAGAGCCGTCCTCAGCAGCCCCCTGTGGTGTATGTGCATGCATGTTCTGTGTATTTGTCAATGACCCCAAAGCGAGCACTGCTGGGAGTCAATGAGCACAGCACTCTGTGAAGCTGCGTCTCGCCTTCCTAAATACAAGATTAATGAGAGCCTCGTAAAAAACATGCTGAAGTCTTATTAAACCAGAACGAGGGATGAAAATGACAGAGAGAGCGGAGGAGAAGTTGTGTTCTACTTGGTGTGAGGGACAAGCGAGGGGCGTAGGCACTGTATTGTACCGTAATGTGTCTGGCTGGCTCTGCAATCCTAACAGTCCTCATCTAGCATTCTGGGAGCTCATTAAAGGAGTCTGGGAGCTGGAGGAGACCCGGCGGTGGGGATAGGGGAGCCAGCTCACTGAACAGAACACAGCAGCCTATCAGAACACAGTCTAGTAGCAGTAGCAGCAGAGTAGCTGAGGAAGAAGAGATGCTGCCTGGGCCCAGGCCAGTAGAATAAACCCAGAGTGACAGCCCTGATCTGGATCTGCATGGCCTTGTCTAATCCAGACAGCCCTGGCCCCAACCAATAGGGAGAGGAGTCAGGTGTAGAGGGAGAGAGAACTTTACATAAGCTTTAAAACATTAAAATAGGTCTCAGTGCCCACCAGGTTATTCTGTATCTTCCCCATTCCTACCTACTTGTCCTCAGTGGATCCCCAGTTCTGAAGGTGTTGTGTTCTGCACCTCTGCCTTGCTGTATCCTTCTGCTGTCAGCATTGGTGAACCAACAGGCACCGTCACATTATTCCATCCCACCCTATCAGAAAGAGGAAAGATGGCATCAGTTGTGTGAATGTTGGTCCTGACATGCTGATACATTATGCCAATCTTAATTGTGTTTGTTTGTCTTATAATCTGTATATTGTTTGTTACCTCTTTCAAGTTTGTACTCCTCTCTGTCAAATCCATTCTATCTGCCTCTCTCTCCCTCTCCTCTCCCCAAACAAACTCTCTCTCTCTTTCTCTCCTCCAGAGTCGTAGCCCGCGTCACTCCCAGTCCACCCAGTCTGGGCTAGCTGACCAGGCTGCTAAGCTGTCCTTTGCCTCGGCTGAGTCTCTGGCTGAGACCATGTCTGAGGCTGACATCCCCCTGGGGTTCAGCCGAACCAACCGCTTCCGCCAGAGTCTGCCCCTGTCTCGCTCAGCCAGCCAGAACAAGCTGCGCTCCCCAGGTGAGACCCACCACATACTGTACAGAGAATATACAGTACATGAGATCAGTGGAGGCTCCTCAGTGGAGGAAGGGGAGAACCATCCTCCTCAGTGAATTCCATAAATTTTTTTATAGTGAAACTTTAAAACAGTTATCCTTTTAGATATATACTATACTAAATATATTCACATGCCACCAAATAATTGATTAAAACGCACTGTTTTGCAATGAAGGTCTACAGTAGCCTCAACAGAACTCTGTAGGGTAGCACCATGGTGTAGCTGGAGTTAGCTTCTGTCCTCCTCTTGGTACATTGACTTCAATACAAAAGCCTAGGATGCTCATGGTTTTCACCCCCTTCCATAGACTTACACAGTTATTATGACAACTTCCAGAGGACGTCCTCCAACCTATCAGAGCTCTTGTAGCATGAACTGACATGTTGTCCACCCAATCAAAGGATCAGAGAAGTAATCTAGTACTGAAAGCATAAGCTACTACAGCTAGCTAGCACTGCAGTGTATAAAATGTGGTGAGTAGCTGACTCAAAGAGAGAGAAAGACAATAGTTGAACAGTTTTGAACAAATTTATTTATTTAAAAATGAAGGAGAAGCAAGAGAGAGAGAGGGAGAGAGAGAGAGAGAGAGAGAGAGATTGCTATATTAAGTTGTTTTTTATTTGTTTTACTTTCACTTAGCTAGCAAATGCAGCTAGCTAGTTTAGCCTACTCAAACACCCAGCTCAAACAGAGAGGGATGCTATGTTAGCTAACTGGCTATGCCTATCCAACACTGGAACTTTTCCAAATCAAGGTTAGCTTTTGGTTTTATTCATTTATTGCCCCTGCCGGTGTAACTGCTAAACTGCTTGCTAACTGTACACTGTACTGCATGATTGTAGCGGGTTTACTAACGCGTTAGTTCTAGTAGCTATGTTGACTGACATTAGCTAATATGGTGACAACGATGTAGGCTGTGTGTAGCGGTTAGCGGTCATGATATGAAGGTTTGGCTTAGAAAGCTTTTGTCGCAAACAGCTGATGTGTTGTGCACTGAAGCCCACAAGCGAAGGGAAAAGGTGACAGGAGGACAGCGCGTAAATGCGAAAAGGAATTAATGTGCAAAGTGATCATGCTGTTTGTATGTGGCTGCTATGAAAGTGAACTATTCATTCCACCGATTCTGTTGAAAAACGTTTCTTAAGTGGAAGCAAACGGAACGAAACGGGGATAAACATACCTGAATTTGTCCAATAGAAAATCTTTTTTGCAACTGTTGGACTAATGATTACACCCTAGATCAGCTAGATGCAGGCAAGTGTGCAAGGCGGTATTGAATGTGCCACTGTCTGTCATCTTGATTACTCAAATGTTTATCTTGACCTATGCACCTACGTTGTAAACTTTCATTCATAGGCTAGGTTGTAGCAACCTCATGATGGGTATAGGTAAAATGTGAGTATCATGTAGTAGCCTAAACCTATCAATGTTACATTGAGCTGTATATTTTTATTTTATATTTGAGATTCTTCAAAGTAGCCACCCTTTGCCTTGATGACAGCTTTGCACACTATTGGCATTCTCTCAACCAGATTCATGAGGTAGTCACCTGGAATGCATTTCAATTAATAGATGTGTTTGAGCCAATCAGTTGTGTTGTGACAAGGTAGGGGTGGGGTATACAGAAGATAGCCCTATTTGGTAAAAGACCAAGGCCATATTATGGCAAGAACAGCTCAAATAAACAAAGAGAAATGACACTACTTTAAGACATGAAGGTCAGTCAATACGGAAAATGTGAAGAACTTTGAAAGTTTCTTCAATTGCAGTCACAAAAACCATCAAGCGCTATGATGAAACTGGCTCTCATGAGGACCGCCACAGGAAAGGAAGACCATTAGAGTTACCAGCCTCAGAAATTGCAGCCCAAATAAGTGCTTCTCAGAGTTCAAGTAACAGACACATCTCAACATCAACTGTTCAGAGGAGACTGCGTGAATCATGCCTTCATGGTTGAATTGCTGCAAAGAAACCACTACTAAAGGACACCAATAATAAGAAGATACTTGCTTGGGCCAAGAAACACGAGCAATGGACATTAGACCGGTAGAAATCTGTCCTTTGGTCTGGAGTCCAAATTGGAGATTTTTGGTTCCAACCGCTGTGGAACCAACTATTTCATAGTTTTGATGTCTTCACTATTATTCTACAATGTAGAAAATAGTAAAAATAAAGATTAGTAGGTGTGTCCAAACCTTTGACTGGTACTGTACATGACCATGTAATAGCCTTTACCAGCTACATAGCTGAGGCAACATCTTCCTCATCCCAAAGCTTTTGTAGACTTCTTGCATTAAATGTCAATTTACCAATCTGATCAGAATGGCTTCATGCCATTTTCATATTAACATTTACCTAGCTTATCTGCTATCTTATGAAACCTTATCTGCTTACATAGTAAATAATTATCAAACATCTCAAATTCCTTTCACATTTTGTGGTTATTCTTTCTTTGAATTCACTATTCAATATGAATTCTTGTGAAATGATTGAATCGTGATAACATTTGCATATTTTGTAACCATTTCATAAGCGTAAGTTATGCACTCCAGGCTGGGTGTTGTTATCAGGGACCAATCACACATCTCCTGGGTGTTGTTATCAGGGACCAATCACACATCTCCTGGGTTAGTAACCTACAGCCTGGTGCCTCTTCACACCCTCAGATCAGTGTGATTATTCTCTGCCTGCCTGCCCTGTGCTGCATTACTGCTTACATAACACTGGATCATCCACGCCTTAGATTGTATCCCACTATTTGAGGCACAACAACCATATACAGCCATACACTGCACTGTATTTCATTATTAGCACAGAGATAATATATTTATAGACATAAGTCAACTCAGTGTTGGGACAGCTTTACAGTGTGGACTACAGTATCATAAGAGTGAACTCAGTGTTGGGACAGCTTTACAGTGTGGATGGATCAAACTTATAAACATTGGGGGGTGTAGGCTATGCTAAGCACGCAGGGAGAAACAGAGTGCTGTAAAACCAGTGACAGTGACGGATGATGAGCCCTTTGGAAGAGGAGTTTAGGCAGTGCTATAGAACAGTGGCACTCTCTCACTCCCACCTCCTCCTGTCTATTTATCAACCTGAGTCTCTGACTCTCTTCACCTTCCCTCTATCTATCTCTCTCTCCTTTTTCTTTGAATTTCATCCCCCCTTCCTCTATGTTTCTATTATCTCCTGCTCTACCTTCATCCTCTTCCTCTCTGTTTGACTTTAAATTCTCTCTCCGTGGCCTAGGGTGGTCTAGCGGTGATGCCTCAGCCTCCGGCACACATCTACAGTGTCGGCATAGGTTCCAATCCGGCCTACTGACCTTTGACCCAACCTCTCTCTACCTTTCCCCACTGTCATAATCTCTCTCTATCTATTCAATAAAGTCAGAAAAGATCTTCAAAATATATGATAAATTGTGTCTCTTTATCTCTCTCCTTCTCCAGGCGTGCTGTTCCTGCAGTTTGGGGATGAGACGCGGCGGGTGCACATCACCCACGAGCTGAGCAGCCTGGACACGCTGCACGCCCTCATCGTGCACATGTTCCCCCAGAAGCTGACGGCGGGGATGCTCAAGTCCCCCAACACGGCCATCCTGATCAAGGACGAGGCGCGCAATGTCTTCTACGAGCTGGAGGACATCCGGGACATCCAGGACCGCAGCATCATCAAGATCTACCGCAAGGAGCCCATCTACGCCTCCTACCCCGCCACACACCTGGTCAACGGGGACCTGAGGGTGAGACAGGGAGGGGAGAGAAGGGTGAGGGAGGAGAGAGGGGTGCTGAGGAAGGGGAGGGGGGAGGGGGGGGGAGCTGGGATGGGGGATAGGTGGATAGGTGGATGGAGGGCTCATTATTCTACTATAAATGCTGATACTATCACATTACAGTTGGGCTTTAACCTTTGAAGGTGCAACAGCCCTTTGTGCCCTTTGTGTCCAGATATTCCCTCTGGGCAGTACTTTTATCTTCAAGAGTACCATTTGCTGCCTGGACACTAAATAACAATGTTTCACCCCCTCTGCATGTCTCTGCTTTGGTTGAGTTCAAGGTACCTTGAAGTTGTTCTGTTTTCAGTCCCTATCATCTGTAATATTCACAATACATTGAGGATGAATCAAATCAAATCAAATCAAATCAAATTTTATTGGCCACATGCGCCAAATACAACAGGTGCAGACATTACAGTGAAATGCTTACTTACAGCCCTTAACCAACAGTGCATTTATTTTTTATAAAAAAGTTAAATAAAACAACAACAAAAAAGTGTTGAGAAAAAAAGAGCAGAAGTAAAATAAAATAACAGTAGGGAGGCTATATATACAGGGGGGTACCGGTGCAGAGTCAATGTGCGAGGGCACCGGCTAGTTGAGGTAGTTGAAGTAATATGTACATGTGGGTAGAGTTAAAGGGACTATGCATAAATAATTAACAGAATAGCGGCAGCGTAAAAAGATGGGGTGGGGGGGCAGTGCAAATAGTCCGGGTAGCCATGATTAGCTGTTCAGGAGTCTTATGGCTTGGGGGTAGAAGCTGTTGAGAAGTCTTTTGGACCTAGACTTGGCACTCCGGTACCGCTTGCCGTGCGGTAGCAGAGAGAACAGTCTATGACTAGGGTGGCTGGAGTCTTTGACAATTTTGAGGGCCTTCCTCTGACACCGCCTGGTATAGAGGTCCTGGATGGCACGAAGCTTGGCCCCAGTGATGTACTGGGCCGTACGCACTACCCTCTGTAGTGCCTTGCGGTCGGAGGCCAAGCAGTTGCCATACCAGGTGGTGATGCAACCAGTCAGGATGCTCTCGATGGTGCAGCTGTATAATTTTTTGAGGATCTGAGGACCCATGCCGAATCTTTTCAGTCTCCTAAGGGGGAATAGGCTTTGTCGTGCCCTCTTTACGACTGTCATGGTGTGTTTGGACCATGATAGTTCGTTGGTGATGTGGACACCAAGGAACTTGAAGCTCTCAACCTGTTCCACTACAGCCCCGTCGATGAGAATGGGGGCGTGCTCAGTCCTCTTTTTTTTCCTGTAGTCCACAATCATCTCCTTTGTCTTGGTCACGTTGAGGGAGAGGTTGTTATCCTGGCACCACACGGCCAGGTCTCTGACCTCCTCCCTATAGGCTGTCTCATCGTTGTCGGTGATCAGGCCTACCACTGTTGTGTCGTCGGCAAACTTAATGATGGTGTTGGAGTCGTGCCTGGCCATGCAGTCATGGGTGAACAGGGAGTACAGGAGGGGACTGAGCACGCACCCTAAAGGGCCCCCGTGTTGAGGATCAGTGTGGCAGAGGTGTTGTTACCTACCCTTACCACCTGGGGGCGGCCCGTCAGGAAGTCCAGGATCCAATTGCAGAGGGAGGTGTTTAGTCCCAGGATCCTTAGCTTAGTGATGAGCTTTGAGGGCACTATGGTGTTGAATGCTGAGCTGTAGTCAATGAATAGCATTATCACGTAGGTGTTCCTCTTGTCCAGGTGGGAAATGGCAGTGTGGAGTGCAATAGAGATTGCATCATCTGTGGATCTGTTGGGGCGGTATGCAAATTGGAGTGGGTCTAGGGTTTCTGGGATAATGTTGTTGATGTGAGCCATGACCAGCCTTTCAAAGCACTTCATGGCTACAGACGTCAGTGCTACGGGTCGGTAGTAATTTAGGCAGGTTATATTAGTGTCCTTGGGCACGGGGACTATGGTGGTCTGCTTGAAACATGTTGGTATTACAGACTCAGTCAGGGACATGTTGAAAATGTCAGTGAAGACACTTGCCAGTTGGTCAGCACATGCTCGGAGTACACGTCCTGGTAATCCATCTGGCCCTGCGGCCTTGTGAATGTTGACCTGCTTAAAAGTCTTACTCACATCGGCTACGGAGAGCGTGATCACATAGTCATCCGGAACAGCTGGTGCTCTCATGCATGCTTCAGTGTTGCTTGCCTCAAGCGAGCATAGAAGTGGTTTAGCCTCGTCTGGTAGGCTTGTGTCACTGGGAAGCTCGCGGCTGTGCTTCCCTTTGTAGTTTGTAATAGTTTTCAAGCCCTGCCACATCCGACGAGCATCAGAGCCGGTGTAGTACGATTCAATCTTAGTCCTGTATTGACTCTTTGCCTGTTTGATGGTTCGTCGGAGGGCATAGCGGGATTTCTTATAAGCGTCCGGGTTAGAGTCCCGCTCCTTGAAAGCGGCAGCTCTACCCTTTAGCTCAGTGCGGATGTTTCCTGTAATCCATGGCTTCTGGTTGGGGTATGTACGTACGGTAACTGTGGGGACAACATCATCGATGCACTTATTGATGAAGCCAGTGACTGATGTGGTGTACTCCTCAATGCTATCTGAAGAATCCCGGAACATGTTCCAGTCTGTGCTAGCAAAACAGTCCTGTAGCTTAGCATCTGCGTCATCTGACCACTTTCTTATTAACCAAGTCACTGGTGCTTCCTGCTTTAGTTTTTGCTTATAAGCAGGAATCAGGAGGATAGAGTTATGGTCAGATTTGCCAAATGGAGGGCGAGGGAGAGCTTTGTATGCGTCTCTGTGTGTGGAGTAAAGGTGGTCTAGAGTTTTTTTTTCTCTGGTTGCACATTTAACATGCTGGTAGAAATTAGGTAGAACGGATTTAAGTTTCCCTGCATTAAAGTCCCCGGCCACTAGGAGTGCTGCCTCTGGATGAGCGTTTTCCTGTTGACTTATGGCTTTATACAGCTCATTCAGTGCAATCTTAATGCCAGCATTGGTTTGTGGTGGTAAATAGACAGCTATGAAAAATATAGATGAAAACTCTCTTGGTAAATAGTGTGGTCTACAGCTTATCATAATACCCTCTACCTCAGGCGAGCAAAACCTTGAGACTTCCTTAGTATTTGATTTTGTGCACCAGCTGTTGTTTACAAATATACACAGACCGCCACCCCTTGTCTTACCGGAGTCAGCCGTTCTATCCTGCCGATGTAGCGTATAGCCCGCTAGCTGTATGTTATCCATGTCGTCGTTTAGCCACGACTCGGTGAAACAGAAGATATTACAGTTTTTAATGTCCCGTTGGTAGGATAACCGTAATCTTAGGTCATCCAATTTATTTTCCAATGATTGAAGATTGGCTAATAGGATTGATGGGAGCGGCAGTTTACTCGCTCGCCGTCGGATCCTTACAAGGCACCCCGACCTACGTCCACGATATCTCCGTCTCTTCCTCATGCGAATGACGGGGATTTGGGCCTTGTCGGGTGTCTGTAGGATATCCTTCACGGCCGCCTCGTTGAAGAAACATTATTCGTCCAATACGAGGTGAGTAATCGCTGTCCTGATATCCAGAAGCTCTTTTTGGTTATAAGAGACGATGGCAGAAACATTATGTACAAAATAAATTACAAATAACGCGGAAAAACACACATAATAGTACAATTGGTTAGAGGGCTGTAAAACGGCAGCCATCTTCTCCAGCGCCATTTGTTTGGGACAAACCTATGCAAATAATTAGAGTGTGTGTGTGGGTGGCTGTGTCTCTGTCTCTGTCTGTGTCTGTGCGTATGTGTGTGTTTTCGTGTGTGTGTGTGTGTTTGTGTGTGTGCGTGCGTGCGTGCAGGCATACGGAAATCCCTAAAGTGTGTACGGAGAAACAAAATAGGATGGACTGATGGACTGAACTAGATTACATGAAATCATAGAGAGTTCTTATTTCCAGAAGGGTAGATGATGTGGTAAAGCCAGGCCTTTGAAGAACATTAAAGTTGCTGGCTCTTTGCTGGCTCTTTGTTCTATGACAGTGTGTGTGTGAACTGCACACCCCCTCCTAGTTCAGTGCTGTGCTGGGGACTGCCCTGCATGTTAGCTAACATCTTGACATTGAACTGCTCCGGGGTGTACATTTTTGGGTTTGGAGAGCTGGTTTTAACTGTGTTTTCAGGGTTTTATGTAAGTATTAGTCCCGACTCCTGTGTACAAGTGTGTGTGTGTGTGTGTGTGTGTGTGTGTGTGTGTGTGTGTGTGTGTGTGTGTGTGTGTGTGTGTGTGTGTGTGTGTGTGTGTGTGTGTGTGTGTGTGTGTGTGTGTGTGTGTGTGTGTGTGTGTACAATATTAAAGGATTAGACCACACAGGCAAACGGTGGAGGAGAGAAGAAAGAAGGAACCTGTGGTGGATGAGGAAATTCCTGCTTTCTCTCACTTCTCTTCAATAAAGAGGAAATAGATATGTGCAGATATGGAGATGTGCTGAATACGAGTTCTTTGTAATCCAATGTAATACCAATGGGTTTAGTTGGGCTGGTTAAATGGAGCTCAGTGGTTCTCCTAGATGAGTGGAAGGAGAAGAAAGAAACAGTGCGACAATAAGGCTGGACTGGGCCCCTCTCTTAAGCTCTTTCACTTTCAGCCTCAGTTATTACACTGTAAGGTGACAGTCAATACATGTAGGTATTCCCATATCCTATAAGCCTTTCTGTACTCTTGGATAGAGTCATTACTATAGACTTGAATAACACGTGTTGATTGTGTGGTGGTATTTGATGTGGGCTTGTATAAAGATGCTATGATTGCATTGATGAGCCCAGGCTGCCACAGACTGTCCAATGTCAGTCTGATCTCCTATCCTCTGATTGTCAGTCTGGCACAGAGGGGGAGCACAGCCTTTTCATCCACTGGTATCCACGGTAACCTACCCTCCACCCCTGCCCCTGTTGTCATTTCAGAGGGATCTGGTGTACACATCCCGAGAGTCCTCCCCTACCCGCCGCCTCAACACCCTGCCCTCCTCCTCCGCCTCACCCCCCTCCGGTTCCCCATCCCGCTCTCGTCTGTCCTACAGTGGGGGGCGGCCTCCTTCCTTCGCCGGGCCGGGTAGTCACCCCCAGCACCAGCAGCACCCCCAGCAGCACCAGCCCCAGCATTCCCACCACCCTGGGGCTGGCTCCCACCACGGGGGCCCCAATGCTGGCCTGTCCTCCTCCCCTAGCGCCATCCTGGAGCGTCGTGACGTCAAGCCCGACGAGGAGGTGTCTGGGAAGAACATGATGTTGGTGAAGAACGAGGGGTTGTATGCTGACCCCTACAGCCTGGTACACGAGGGCCGCCTCAGCATCGCCTCTACACAGTCACTGGCTGCCATCGGAGACCCCTTCGGCTTCCCTGTGTCAGGTGGGCTGTACCGCCGTGGCTCTGTGCGCTCCCTCAGCACCTACTCTGCTGCCGCCCTGCAGGGGGAGCTGGAGGACGCCCTGTACAAGCCTGGAGGTCCCGTCTACTCCGACTCCTACTCCTCAGCCACACTGGGCATGGGCTTCCGTATGCCCCCATCCTCCCCACAGAAGATCCCTGATATGCAGCTGAGGGACAGGGGGGACTCATACTCCAGCTCCCCCAGTCGAGCCTCCCCGGTCAGGCAGACCTTCCGCAAGGACTCAACCTCCTCTTCCATGTTTGTGGAGAGCCCCAAGTCCAGGCCCAGTTCCAGCTCTGACCCTTTGGCCCTGCAGGCCGGGTCGGGAGGGGACGGGAGCAGGTTTGCGCCCGGGTACAGCTCCCCGCTCCCTGGAGAAACTTCTGAGTCCAGGTGAGTATATGTGTGTGTGTGTGTGTGTGGTTTGAGATTTCATGCTTCCCCTATACAGTATGTGTGTGTTTCACTAGGTGTTTTCTAGTGTATACTAGTATGTTGTGACATTACTGTGTGACGTGTGGGCGCATGAGCTTGCATGTTTGTGTGTGTGAGTAAACCTAACTGACCAGTGTGTGTTAACCTGCTGGCTTTCTCCAGGGATCGTATGGAGCGTCTGGACCGTATGGAGGCCATGGAGAAACAGATAGCCAGTCTGACAGGCCTGGTTCAGAGTGTACTGACCAAAGCACCCGACAGTGACAGCACGTAAGACCCCCATAAGACCCCAAACACACAGAGCCATTCATAGAAGTATATACTACTACAGCAGTAGCAACATGACAGGACGAGCACAGAAATACATGACTGGTCTCAAGATACAGTGAGGGAAAAAAGTATTTGATCCCCTGCTGATTTTGTACGTTTGCCCACTGACAAAGAAATGATCAGTCTATACTTTTAATGGGAGGTTTATTTGAACAGTGAGAGACAGAATAACAACAAAAAAATCCAGAAAAATGCATGTCAAAAATGTTATAAATTGATTTGCATTTTAATGAGGGAAATAAGTATTTGACCCCCTCTCAATCAGAAAGATTTCTGGCTCCCAGGTGTCTTTTATACAGGTAATGGGCTGAGATTAGGAGCACACTCTTAAAGGGAGTGCTCCTAATCTCAGTTTGTTACCTGTATAAAAGACACCTGTCCACAGAAGCAATCAATCAATCAGATTCCAAACTCTCCACCATGGCCAAGACCAAAGAGCTCTCCAAGGATGTCAGGGAAAAGATTGTAGACCTACACAAGGCTGGAATGGGCTACAAGACCATCGCCAAGCAGCTTGGTGAGAAAGTGACAACAGTTGGTGCGATTATTCGCAAATGGAAGAAACACAAAATAACTGTCAATCTCCCTCGGCCTGGGGCTCCATGCAAGATCTCACCTCGTGGAGTTGCAATGATCATGAGAACGGTAAGGAATCAGCCCAGAACTACACGGGAGGATCTTGTCAATGATCTCAAGGCAGCTGGGACCATAGTCACCAAGAAAACAGTTGGTAACACACTATGCCGTGAAGGACTGAAATCCTGCAGCTCCCGCAAGGTCCCCCTGCTCAAGAAAGCACATGTACAGGCCCGTCTGAAGTTTGCCAATGAACATCTGAATGATTCAGAGGAGAACTGGGTGAAATGGTTGTGGTCAGATGAGACCAAAATCGAGTTCTTTGGCATCAACTCAACTCGCCGTGTTTGGAGGAGGAGGAATGCTGCCTATGACCCCAAGAACACCATCCCCACCGTCAAACATGGAGGTGGAAACATTATGCTTTGGGGGTGTTTTTCTGCTAAGGGGACAGGACAACTTCACCGCATCAAAGGGATGATGGACGGGGCCATTCCCTCAGCCAGGGCATTGAAAATGGGTCGTGTATGGGTATTCCAGCATGACAATGACCCAAAACACACGGCCAAGGCAACAAAGGAGTGGCTCAAGAAGAAGCACATTAAGGTCCTGGAGTGGCCTAGCCAGTCTCCAGACCTTAATCCCATAGAAAATCTGTGGAGGGAGCTGAAGGTTTGAGTTGCCAAACGTCAGCCTCGAAACCTTAATGACTTGGAGAAGATCTGCAAAGAGGAGTGGGACAAAATCCCTCCTGAGATGTGTGCAAACCTGGTGGCCAACTACAAGAAACATCTGACCTCTGTGATTGCCAACAAGGGTTTTGCCACCAAGTACTAAGTCATGTTTTGCAGAGGGGTCAAATACTTATTTCCCTCATTAAAATGCAAATCAATGAATAACATTTTTCTCACACTGTTCAAATAAACCTACCATTAAAATTATAGACTGATCATGTCTTTGTCAGTGGGGGATCAAATACGTACAAAATCAGCAGGGGATCAATTACTTTTTTCCCTCACTGTATTGTTGTTTAATAGACCAGAATATGTACAAGTACATTATTGAAGTATAGTAGTACTATACATAAGTATAGTACAGCTGTTGGTATTATTGGCTGGTAATAATGATGTTGCCCTGTGTACACTATAAATCCCTGTATGTCCTGTAGTATAAGTACATACTGTAGTACATGAGTATAGTACAGGTGTTGGCATTAGCACTGTAATTGCCTTGCCCTGTGGACCTGGTTGATCCTCAGATGCGGCCTACTGCGTCTCTGCATGATGGCGGGCTGCCCTCCGGACCAGGGCTCGGAGTTCTCACGGCCCTTCCCTTTCTCTTCCAGCGAGAAGACCGAATCCAACAGCGACGGCTCCGCCACTGGAAGTGAGTACTACGCCTGAAGTTCTATATATGCTCAAACTAGATTGAGGTGAATTGAGTTTTAGTTTGATCCTGTAGTCAGACTGAGTCCAGTCCTGCTAACCATTTACAATAGTTCAGGCTGAGCTTAGTTCTCGTATCCATTTACTCATTGGACCAGGCATAGACCAGTTATTTTAACAATAAGATGGCTACTGGTCAGTAAACCTCAACAGACATAGAATGACATCTCCCTCAACTCATCTGTGGTCCTCTGTAGCTCAATTGGTAGAGCATGGCGCTTGTAACGCCATGGTAGTGGGTTCGATCCCCGGGACCACCCATACGTAAAAATGTATGCACACATGACTGTAAGTCGCTAAAGCGTCTGCTAAATGGCATATTTTTATTATTATTAACTAGCAACCTAGATACAAACTTACCCATCGCTCTCTTCATGCTTCCTCTAATATCTCACATTTTCCCTCCCCTTTCCTCTTCTGTTTTATTTATCTTTCTTCTCACTCCCTATCTCTCTCCATATCTCTTTCCTCCACTGTTGCTAATGCTTCCATTTAGCATGAGTGAGTCTACAGAGACTTGCTGTTCAATGGCCAGACCATCAAAGGGCCAGCGAAAGGACACATCTGCCTTTGATGCCTCTCCTTGGCATGAAATAACATCAGAAAATAAAGCCGTTAAATTAGCCATTTTTCTCTCAGCAATAGTCGATAGAGGATGTGTTCAGGGGCCCTCATTTGCCTCTGGCAATGTAAACCTTTTTTCTCCACTCTCTCTTCTCTCTCTCCCTCATTTATCTTTGGTAACTGGCTCACTGCTTCTGTATTACAGCTGGACGGCTGAAGCGGAAAGGTAGTTTCACTCTTCTCCTTCTCTCCTTTTCTCTTCTATCTCTCCTCTCATCTCTCTGCCCCTGTGTGGGTGTATGTGGTGTTGTCCCAGCTCCAGTGGTGGTGGTGGTGTGTCTCCTCTCTTATGTACCCTTTGGTTGGTTACCTAGAGGTCAGGTCTGTCTCTTCTACACCCTGTCCCCAACTCCTCTCTAACCCCCCTCCTGTCTCTGGTCCTGTCTTGTTGGTCCCTTACTCCTTTTGGATCTGTCTGTCTTGGTCCTCTGTAGCTCAGCTGGTAGAGCACAGCGCTTGTAACGCCAAGGTAGTGGGTTCGATCCCTGGGACCACCCATACACAAAAATGTATGCACGCATGACTGTAAGTCGCTTTGGATAAAAGCGTCTGCTAAATGGCATATTATTATTATGTTCGACCATCTGCGATTCAGAAGGATATTCTCCTCCCACCATCAACAGGCTCTCCCTGTTCGTTTTCTGTCTACCTCTGTCCAGGAACTGAGCTGGGATCCTTTACCTGTGCTCCCAAGACTGCGTGTGGAAGTGTGGAAGTGTGTGTGTGCGTGTGCGTGCGTGCATGTATCTGCTGTTGTGTGTATGTGTACAGACGTCTCTATACATACAGCATTGTAATTAACCCAGTTTCCTTTGACTTCCTCATAGCCTGTGTTCTGTCCTGTGATTGTCAGCTCTGACGCCGTCGGCCCCGCTGGCTCTGATGCCCCCCCCTCCCTCCGGAGACACCCAGGTCACCACCGTCACCCGGCTGCAGATGCAGCTCCACCTCCACGACCTGCAGCAGAATGCCACTGACCTGCGCAAACAACTCTCCCAGCTCCGCAAGATGCAGGTGGGAACAACTGGGCCTACTCTCAATGTGTCTATTAGAATGGCTGTTTACACAAACACGCAGGCAAATAGGCACGTGCACACACACACACTCACACTCACACTCTCACACACTCACACTCACACACTCACACACACACAGCTGCAGTCTTAGTTACTGCTATTTATGTTACACTAATATCACACACACTTCAGAGGCGAGGGAATGAAACATGTTATACAAAACACACTAATAATAAACAAGATGTCTTCTTCTCTGACACATTTAGGTCATAGTTTGCTTTGAGGATGTTTGGGATGTGAGACAATGGAAGATTAAAGTTGTAGTGTGTGTTGGTACTAAGAGTTTCAAGCCGTGGTCATTAATACCCTAGGCTAGTGGCTATCCCTGTGAAGATGGACGCAGCATCAGATAATAGAAAGAAATGAAACCTTTTTCACTGTGACTCCCTGCGGTACCATGGTTACAGGCTTAGGAGAAAAGCTAAGGATGAGTTAAATGCTTTCCATGAAAAGAGGAGAGAAGAGAATCATCCTGTCTATGTATCTTAACTCTCTGGAGAGAGAGGGGGAAGAGGGGAGTGGAAGTGGTTTCTCTAACACATTAGATCAGTGGGGAAAATAAATGAAGAAGTGTAGAGGATATGGCGTATGTGATTTAGGGACAGCACAGGGTCGTTTAATAGTCTGCCCTGTCTGTCTCTTCCTTTAGAGAGACTTTATGAAACATAGCAGTGGACACAGTCAGTGGTCCAGTCCACTTCATGCATTGTTAAGCTCTCCCTAGGGCCCAGCTCCATGGCTCATGACTCCTGGGTTTTGTCGTTTTATAGCCTGTGATTTCCTCAACATACTGCAGGTGCTCACAGAGAGGCACAGCAGCAGTACCTGCACCAACTCTCTGCTGATTAGGAACTGGGTTTAAGTGGTGGGATATATTGTTTGAGAAATAATACACTTAGTGTACAAAACATTAAGGACACCTGCTCTTTCCATGACATAGACTGACCAGGTGAATCCAGGTGAAAGCTATGATTCCTTATTGATGTCACCTGTTAAATCCACTTCAATCAGTGTAGATGAAGGGGAGGAGACAGGTTAAAGAAGAATTTTTAAGCCTTGAGACAGTTGAGACATTGTGTATGAGTGCCATTCAGAGGGTGAATGGGCAAAACAAAAGATTGAAGTGCCTTTGAACGGAGTATGGTAGTAGGTGCCACCGGTTTGTGTCAAGAATTGCAACGCTGCTGGGTTTTTCACGCTCAACAGTTTCCCATGTGTATCAAGAATGGTCCACCACCCAAAGGACATCCAGCCAACTTGACACACCTGTGGGAAGCATTGGAGTCAACATGTGCCAGCATCCCAGTGTCCCTTTCGACACCTTGTAGAGTCCATGCCCCAATGAATTGAGGCTGTTCTGAGGGTAAAAGACACAGATGGAGAGGAGTGAAGTGGTAAATGGAAGCCAAACGCAGCACAGTGGGACTAGAGAGTAGTAATAATCTGTCATTTACCTGTGTGTGAGCCCAAGCATGACTCCTAACCTCTGACCCAACCCGTTGCCCATGGAGACGGCCACAGGCCTGAATAATACATGATGCTCATGAATTATGTAGAGCGAGAGCGAGAAAGGAGAGAAAGGGTGAACGTGGTAGAGGTAGCGTAATGCAGAGAAAGAAACAGAAAGACAACAGAGTACACATGTTTTTATTGTAACTGCTGTGGCTGGATCAGAATAAATGGGGTTTTAATGTACCACTTCTATTGGGGCAAATCAGAAGTAATGCTGCAGAGCACGTTGTTCATACTGTTGTTCAGTTTGATTCCCTGGAACATAAAAGCAATCCATTATTAATTTCCCTTGCTAAGCAGGTGCTTTCATCTCAGTAGCGCTTGCATTACATACATTATAACAGATTCCATTCATAGTTCTGGATGTGTATTGAATTTTGATTGAGTGCTTTGCTCAAGGGCACAGAAGCAGTAGGATTTAAACGTCCTACCAGTTCAATTCTCTAACCGACAACCCTGCTGTTTTCTGCCTGTGTGTGGGTTTTTTCTGAGTGAGACACCCACACGCATGCACGTGCACACACAAAAACACACACACACACACACACAGCACCGTGATGGGTTCCATCATCAGCTAATCACATTCTGTTAGCAGGGGAGACAGGTTGGCTCAGACAGTACCGCTGGCGCATCAGAACGCCCGAAAAGCTCTCAAGGACAGAGCAATCTGTGTTAACACAAACACACACTTTCTCACTCTCTCTCACACACACACACACACACAGAGAGAGAGACACACCGTGGAGGTACAAACTCAGGGCAGGGCAGGGCATCCTCATGCACACATCAGCCCATTACTAGACAGACAAGGCCAAAAAAGAACACACCGTACGCAGTCAAGGTCAGGGCAGTACTGTATACAGACAGACACACACCAGTGTTTCCCATGTATATATATTTAGCAGCAGCGCACCGCCACTGCAAAATTGTTGCCGCCACACCACATTTTTTAAATGTATTTTTTAAAATACATTTTCGGGATGAAGAACAACATTAATAATTGACTTATATATTTTTGAATAATATAATCTTTTAGAACTAGAAATCTCCAAAATAAAAGCTAAAGCAATGAAACCAAAAAAAATAAAACAATGTCGTAGGAGTCGTTTTTGCATGGCTAGATTACAGACCGGACACGCAGGACACATGCCCAGGGGCCCCGATTGGGGTTCCCATTGATTTTGTTATAATGTTTGAGCATAAGAACACTGAATCAGCCATGGTAGAAATGCAGGAAATTAGCTTTCACACTGCAAAATGTTCTGTCAGCTCCATTGAAAAATGTATAGAATTGCAGGAATGTTTTTGATCTGGGCAGGACCACCTTAGGTGTGTGATACCAAATTCTATACATTAATGATGACCTGTATGACCTCTGTATGACCTCAGACACCTGTAACCTCTATTACCAATTTGGTTACACTGATTTCTGCTACAAATCATTCATATCATTCAGACCACTATTAGTTACACAATTTTATCTTGTCTAACCATTCAGTATTGTCTGTCGGTCTGTCTGTGTGTGTGTCTGCAGCTCCAGAACCAGGATAGTGTGAAGACGCTGCTGAAAAGAACGGAGAAGGAGCTGAACGTGCGTGTGAGTGACGCTCTGAGGAAACAGGAGGACCCTCTGCAGAGACAGCGCCTCCTGGTGGAAGAGGAGAGACTCAAGTACCTCAACGAGGAGGAGCTTATCATCCAGCAACTCCAGTCAGTACTCACTTAATTACGTTTATTGAATGACTGGTTAACTGATTGATTGATTAACTGATAGACCTGACTGACTGATTGATTGACAAAATCTATTCACATGATTAAAAAATTAAAAATAAACATCAGTAAGATAATTGAGGTTCTAAAGAGGTCCTATGATTAATATGGTTGTACTAAGGCAGTCCTACTGGTAACAGAAACAATGCCCATGCATTACAACAGCTGGAAAACATCCCCGGTTCCCAGACACTGTCTGGTTTAGCAAAGAGTGTGTAACTTTATACGAGTGGACATTGTTGAATAAATCATTCGCCTCGTTAGAACATCGCTGTTAATCTAGGCTTATTATTAACCGTTGCTAATAGCCATTTTATTTCATTTAATTATTCATACCATTTTGATTGGCCATATGGCTTCAGGCTGATTTATTTGACATCATTAAGTTGGGTTTTCATTAGTAGTTTTGCTTCGTCAGCTTGTGTATGTGTGTGTGTGTGTGTGTGTTCCACGTTCATGTGTACGTGTGTGTGTCCAGTCTGTGTGTATGTCTCTCCATCGCCCTTGTGGTTCTCTCACCTCCTCACACGCCACAGTTGTATGGTAATTCACAGTAGAACATTACAGTCTTCATAACATGAACGTTTTCATGTTAACTGTGAAGGTCTTGTGTTAACACGTCTCTCCTGTGTTGTCTGTCCAGTGACCTGGAGAAGTCAGTGGAGGACATCCAGAAGGGTTCAGCTGTCAATCACAAGCTGGTGACGGTTCAGGAGCTGGAGGAGAAGGCCTCGCTGCTGAGGAAACTAGGAGAGACACTCACAGAGCTCAAGAGTGAGTCACTCACAGATTCAGTCTGATACACTGATCACTCACAGACACACCGACACGGTCTGATACACTGATCACTCACAGACACATTGACAGGGTCTGATCACAGGAGGCTGCTGAGGGGAGGACGGCTCATAATAATGGCCGGAACGGAGTAAATAGAATGACATCAAACACCTGGAAACCACGTGTATGATGTATTTGATACCATTCCACTAATTCCGCTCCAGCCATTACCATGAGCCCGTTCTCCCCAATTAAATGTGCCACCAACCTCCTGTGGGTCTGATACACTCATCACTCACAGACACACTGTAGGCACTGACTTGCTGTCAATCACTCTCAGATAGTCAATCACAGACACACATCAGTCTCAAACATCCAGATATCACAATCACCACTCTCAGAAATCAGACTCCCATTGTGACTCCTGAGATGATAATATGTAGCGTCACCTCTCTCTCCCTGTCCCCCTCCAGACCAGTTCCCCAGTCTGCAGAGTAAGATGCGGGTGGTGTTGAGGGTGGAGGTGGAGGCCGTCAAGTTCCTGAAGGAGGAGCCACACAGACTGGACGCCCTGCTGAAACGCTGCAAGAGCGTCACTGACACACTGACCACCATGCGCAGGTACGACCCAACACACTGACCACCATGCGCAGGTACGACCCAACACACTGACCACCATGCGCAGGTACGACCCAACACACTGACCACCATGCGCAGGTATGACCCAACACACTGACCACCATGCACAGGTACGACCCAACACACTGACCACTATGCTCAGGTACGACCCAACACACTGACTACCATGCGCAGGTACGACCCAACACACTGACCACTATGCTGAGGTACGACCCAACACACTGACCACCATGCACAGGTACGACCCAACACACTGACCACCATGCACAGGTACGACCCAACACACTGACCACCATGCACAGGTACGACCCAACACACTGACCACTATGCTCAGGTACGACCCAACACACTGACCACCATACACAGGTGCAACCCAACACACTGACCAGTGACCACCATGCGCTGGTAGGCTACGGCCCACCACACACTGACCATCATTGATACATCAACACTGATCCAACATCACAGGTACGAAGTGTAACTCAGAGCCTGCATTGTCTAGCCACAGCACAACACCACTAAACACATAATAGCCGATATACAGACATTACTGGCATCGCCTGACATTGGCTGTATTTGTGTGGTCAGGCAAGTGAATGAGGGCATATGGAAGAAGCAGGAGGACTTCCCCAAGCACAGCGGTGAGGACTTCCGTAAGAGTTCCGACTTTGACATGCCCACCAGCCCCCCTCTCAACCTCAGTGACCTGAGGGGCGGCAGCAGCCTGTCAAACTGGAGCCCCCATTCCAGCCACAGCCATAGTCAAAGTCATGGCCATGGGCACAGCAACCCCTCCTCTGGCCCCCACAGGGACAACCACCCCCCTGTGCCTCACAAGGGTCGGGCCCTGGAAGAGCTGGCCAACCGCGCTGCTGCTGATAAGGCTGTGTCTGTGGAGGTTCGACTGGTAAGGAACCCTTCTGTTACTCCATTCTAGTCTTTAATCTGTAGTTTTCTGAGTGTGGCATTGGTATGATGATACAGTATATATGGGTGTTGGAGGTGAGTGAGAGTAGGCATGAGTGAGTCTACAAGTGTGGATGTCTGCACATGTGTATGAGTGAGTGTGTGTCTGTGTGTGTGTGTGTCTGCGTGCATATACAGTATCACTCACTGTGATATCTTTCTCTATGGTTCCAGGCAGCAGAGCGGGACTGGGAGGAGAAGCGGGCCAGTCTGACCCAGTACAGTGCTCAAGACATCAACCGTCTGCTGGAGGAGACCCAGGCTGAGCTGATGAAGGCCATCCCAGACCTGGACTTTGCTGCCAAGCAGATCAACAAGCCCTCCTCCAACACGCCCTCCCAGTCTCAGACCCCCCAGAGCGGGGGAGGGATCCCAGAGCACCGTCCTACCAAGCCCCAGCATGCTACACACAAGCTCTCGGGGAAGGAGCCTGGCTCCAGACGTGGCTCTGGTAAGGATTGATCAGACCTCCCCTTACCCAACAGAGGTAACAGTAGAGCGTTGGGGTTTTTGATGTACTGATGGGCAGCAGTGTTTTGTCACATACTCAGCTCATGAATGTGTCAGTGTTGGATGTGAATGTACTTTGTCCTGTTCTCTAACGGGTGCCCATGGTACTGCCCTCCCTGCCACAGATGTAGAGCAGCTGACGGTGACTCGGTATCGCACAGAGAAGCCCTCGAAGTCGCCCCCTCCCCCGCCACCTCGACGCAGCTTCCCATCATCCCCGTCTGGCCTGACCACCCGCAGCGGAGAGACCCTTATCCCCGGCAAGAGCATTAAGGTGACAGAGCATGAGGCATGGATGTACAGTGGCTTGCAAAAGTATTCACCCCCCTTGGCATTTTTCCTATTTTGTTGTCTTACAACCTGGAATTAAAATTGATTTTTTGGGGGTTTGTATCATTTGATTTACACAACATGCCTACCACTTTGAAGATGCCAAATATTTTTTCTTGTGAAACAAACAAGAAATGAGACCAAAAAATAAATAAACTTGAGTGTGCATAACTATTCACCCCCCCCCCCCAGTCTCAAATCTCTGGAAGACTGAAACAGGTTTCCCTCAATAATTTCCCTGTATTTAGCGTCATCCTTCAATTCTGACCAGTTTCCCAGTCCCTGCCAATGAAAAAAATCCCCACAGCATGATGCTGCCACCACCATGCTTCACTGTGGGGATTGTGTTCTCGGGGTGATGAGAGGTGTTGGGTTTGCGCCAGACATAGCGTTTTCCTTGATGGCCAAAAAGCTCAATTTTAGTCTCATCTGACCAGAGTACCTTCTTCCATATGTTTGGGGAGTCTCCCACATGCCTTTTGGCGAACACCAAATGTGTTTGCTTATTTTTTTCTTTAAGCAATGGCTTTTTTCTGGCCGCTCTTCCGTAAAGCCCAGCTCTGTGGAGTGTACGGCTTAATGTGGTCCTATGGACAGATACTCCAATCTCCGCTGTGGAGCTTTGCAGCTCCTTCAGGGTTATCTTTGGTCTCTTTGTTGCCTCTCTGATTAATGCCCTCCATGCCTGGTCTGTGAGTTTTGGTGGGCGGCCCTCTCTTGGCAGGTTTGTTGTGGTGCCATATTCTTTCAATTTTTTAATAATAATTGAATGGTGCTCCGTGGGATGTTCAAGGTTTCGTATATTTTTTATAACCCAACCCTGATCTGTACTTCTCCACAACTTTGTCCCTGACCTGTTTGGAGAGCTCCTTGGTCTTCATGGTGCCGCTTGCTTGGTGGTGCCCCTTGCTTAGTGGTGTTGCAGATTCTGGGGCCTTTCAGAACAGGTGTATATATACTGAGATCATGTGACAGATCATGTGACACTTAGATTGCACACAGGTGGACTTTATTTAACTAATTATGTGACTTCTGAAGGTAATTGGTTGCACCAGATCTTATTTAGGGGTTTCATAGCAAAGGGGGTGAATACATATGCACGCACCACTTTTCTGTTATTTATGTTTTTGAATTTTTTGAAACAAGTTATTTATTTAATTTCACTTCACCAATTTGGACTATTTTGTGTATGTCCATTACATGAAATCCAAATAAAAATCTATTTAAATTACAAGTTGTAATGCAACAAAATAGGAACAACGGCAAGGGGGATGAATACTTTTGCAAGGCACTGTATATTCACACAAACACACACAGACACGCACACACACACACACACAAACACACATACACACACCTCCTGCCTAGTTTCTGATCTCCTCTATGTATGTGTGGGAAAGTCGGAGGCAGAGGAGGCAGAAACACAGAAGCCCCATGTGCAGCTACGACGGACAGTGTCTGAAAACCCCCGTCCTGCGTCCACCCCTCCCACCATCGCCTCTGGAGACAAGGAGGAGGGAGAGGAGGACAAGATCACTGCTGAACTGGAGGTACTGGTATACCAGCTTCAGAAATAGTGTATTAATAGTGTTAGCAGAGTTTATATAGTATTATTATAAGTGGTCTCTGAAGGATGTTAGGTAAGGGTGCAGGGAATGGGTAATGTTACTGAAAAACGACACTTCCTCCGCTTCCCTAATTTTCCCTAGAGCTTGTAGCTACACATGCCCATACACACACACACACACACACACACACACACACACACACACACACACACACACACACACACACACACACACACACACACACATGCCTCATTAGCTGGCTGCTTGGTGTGTTAGAGTGGATGGTCAGGCCAAAGCAGCAGGTGCCATATGTCCTCCACACCCCAGGCCTCCTCACTGGGACAGAGAGCTCCAGTCACTGTGGGCCCAGATTACTGCAGATCACACAGCTTAGTCACACACACACACAGTGTGTCACCCAGAGCTCACAGACCAACCCAGCCTGGCCACATGGACAAAATGGAGCGTTGGATTGTGTGTTTGTTTTTCTGATGCCCTGCTGGCCACAGTGAAACAATAAATTGGACAGATTATTTTTTATTTTTTACTGTAATTTTAGATAGACCAGTTATAATCACTTATCTTGATATTATGGATGACTTATCCTAATTTAACAATTATTTACATTATTTCAACTACGCCCCTCCCCTCCCTCCTACACTTCCCCTGGCCAGCTGTTTCAGAGAGCCCCCCTCAGGCTCAGCCACACCCCTCCCCTGTCCCCGCCCAGTGCGCCCCGCAGCAGGACCAGCGTGCCCCCCTCCAGCCTCAACCTATGGCCCCCAGTTGCACAGTGCACCAAGGTAACGCCCTCCCTGACCTCGCGAGGGCTTGTGTGGACTGCAGCTTCCTGAGACTGCCCTCACCTTCCTCCTTGCCCTCCTCGCCCTCCTTCCTCCTCGAACTAACACTTCCACCACTCTACCCCCTCCCTCAAACACACACTCCCATGTTCCATCCCTGATCTCTACCCCCCTCCCAGAGTACACAG
Source organism: Coregonus clupeaformis (assembly GCF_020615455.1). Taxonomy (NCBI): domain Eukaryota; kingdom Metazoa; phylum Chordata; class Actinopteri; order Salmoniformes; family Salmonidae; genus Coregonus; species Coregonus clupeaformis. The sequence goes on from NC_059198.1 coordinate 70,350,147, forward strand.
TCCCATCCTCACCTTTGTCTCTACCTGCAGAGTGCTCTCCACATGTTCTCCTGTCACACACAACAGCTGCTCACCAGCACACAGACTGTACACTGAACCTATTCATCTTGGTGTTGTAGGGAAAGTAAACGGGTTTGTACTATTGTTTTAAATGCAGCCCCTTGGTCCAGCACTCCCCCTGTTCTACACTACCAGAACACACCCCTAAACACACTGTCTCCAGACAACACCATCTCTACAACTGCCCTCCCCTCACACATCCTGTACCAACACACACTCACGAACTGATGGAGTGATCACTCACAGATACACACAAACACTCCTGTGACTAGTGACTCTCTGTGTTGATTGCAGTGCTCTGAAGTGCATGTGGGTGTGTGTGAGAGCGTGCAAGTGTGTGTGAGTGCGTGTGTGTGTGTGTGAACAGTTGTGAAACTCTACACTGTGTCTACCAGCTGTCTAGAGTATCGTTGGACTGCTCTGGCCTACAGTGGAAGCAGGGCAGCTCAGAATACACTTCCAGCATACTGGCATCACACTCACAGGTTAGTGCCCTAATAAGAAGTATTTTATAACCAGTCAATTACCATTACACTGTTTAGAAAATAATCATATTTTATCTTATTGAAAGTATGTTGGAATATTACTTCTATTCACCCATTTTGTTTTACATGCACAGAGCATGGCCCTTCCTGGTCCGTCCTTCTCTCCAGTCCCCCGGATTGTGTTGACAGAGTGCATGTCAGTTCCACTCTCTCCCTCAGAAGGCTTTGTCAGAGAATTGACACAGGACCATCAGATGTCCCTGACAGTGGACCAGTCCCAGAGCCAGACTGCTCCTCTCCAGGCAGTCCCCCAGATCCAGGTCTCTAAAAGGAAGGATCCTGTCAGCCAGGCCCAGAGGAAGCCCTCTCGGCGGGGGGAGCTGAGAATCCAGGAGTCCTTTGAGAAGGAGGAAGAGAGGGAGGAGAGAGAGGAGCTGTCCTTGGTACTGACTGAGCTGGAGGTGAGAGTGATGTCACCCTCGCAGGCCCAGGAGCTCAGCAGGACCATGGGAGAGGCTTTACAGACACTCACCATCCCAACTCAGCCTTCAGAGGGAACCACTGAAGCCCGTCTGTGTGGGGCTCCACTACTGGTACTCTTCAGGGAGACTGTGACGGTCAGAGAGGCCTACAGGCAGCTGCAGTTACTGCTGGGCAGGGTGGAGGACACAGGGTCATCCAAGGCGGTCCCCAAGCCCAGAGCAGGACCTTCTCACAGCAGCCTGAGCAGCAGCCCCAGTCCCCTGGGTTCCAGGATAACTCTCTCCCCTGAGCAGCAGGTCTCTCTGAGAGAGGCTCTGAGGAGAGGGGTGGAAACAGGCGACAGGAACCTGACACTACCTCACAGCAGTGGAACAGAGCGCATTCTAGCCACCCTTCCGGAGCCCAGTCAGGACTCTGCAGAAGCAGCAGTGAAACCCAATGGGTCTGCATGTTTTGAGGAGAGCCAGGCCAGGGAAGGACAGGGACAGAACCCCTGTAAGCGGGGACAAGACATCAGGAGCAGCACCTACAGGAGGCTGGACAACCTGGAGGAGACCATCCGCGAGCTGGAAAACACCCTGCTGGAGCTCAGTGGCCACCCCACCACACTCCCCACTGACACCGCCCTGTCAGAGGCTCCAGACCCAGCCCAGATGCCTGGCACCAGCACCACAGAGACCAAGAAGCCCCCAGTCCCACCCAAGCCCAAACCCTCCTTCACTCCTTCCAAGGTCTATAACATGCACCCCTGCATAGACTCTGCTCTTTGGAGGGCATGCACCCACTTCTCTCTATCCTCATCTCTCTTTTTGGCTTTAAGAGTTCGGGTTGCAGTTTCTGCTGAAGCGTCATCTTGTCTTCCTCCTGTTCACTCCTATCTGACTGCACATAACGTACCAACCTCACATGGAGTTATACCTCACACCTCCATTGAACCTCTCTACCTGCCAATTCCCACATAGATATAATCTGTTGTCTGCTCCCTGTGAAAACTGGTAGATTTTGGCCGTCCAAACAGAATGCTTTAAATGCTGAAGGCTTTAAATCTTTAATCAGTTCAACTCAAAGGGGCCCGCAACAGATGCTCTCCTTCTCTGTACTGTGATTAGTAATTGGGCTACTGTCCTCTTGGAGAGGGGCTGTTAATTGTCTTTTTATTGTTCTTCTGTTTCTACTCTGTAAACCAGGGCCAAGTCCAATCTCTGCTGCAATAAACTGTCATTTCTCTTTCGCTCCCCTCTTTATTTCCCCCCTCTCTTCACATCTTTGTCTTGTCTTCTCATTGTACTTTGCTGCTTCTCTCGTCTCTGTAATCAATGACCAGATACCTGCATCATCAACTATTCCAGCTTTACCTTGAACAGTCTTTAGGCTTATCGACGAACTAAATGTTGAGACTTGGTTTCCAAATTGGTCTGAAACTGAATACAGACACAAACTGTTGTTCTCATTATCCCATAGTAATTCGTTAGCATAGGGCAGACCAGACCTCAGAGGGCTCATTGCATGCTGGGAGTCTGAGTTTGTCACGTCACCTTTAGGTCAAGATACTTTGTAAAGCTCCCAAAATGAATAATGATGATAGATAGAGAGTTAGAGACCGACAGGTGAAGAGGTAGAGTGTAGCACGGACCACCATGTTGTCTCCGTGTGTAGATAAACTCACACCCACTCCAACTCCATCCATGAGTGCAAGCTGCAGTAGGTCTGGCTGTCAGGGACCATTTCTTCTCCTTGCCATTCAACTGGAGAAACAGGTCCCGTGGGCTTGGCATGGGCTTGGCATGGGGTTGGTGTGGAGTTGCAGCGTTTTCACGCCTTGTTGCATCACCCTCATTACTGTAACCACCACTGCCTTTAACTGGGTCTCATTAGGCCAATCAGATCCTTCATCCAGGTTCCCTACTCTACCCGTGAATGACTTATATTAGCATACCATACTGGGCACTCTGTCTCCTGTAATCATATGCAGTGCCTTTCCTCTTAGCTAATGTGCATGTGTGGAGGGGGTTGGGGAGTAGATAGGATGTGCGTGCCTGTGTTGGTGAGTGAGTGCGTATTTTCTTTTTGCATATTAGAGGTAGAGAAAATGATTGAGCCGACGACATCATATGATGAAGCCCCTGGTGCAGCCACGCTACGCAACACCACTTTGAATTGTACATTTCCATATTCTCCTGTTTGTCAGATCTTCTGTAGCGCTGCAGCCTGTGTGTAGTGATATAGTGATATAGTGAAAGTCAGTGGGGTGGATGATAGGGAGGTATATCAGCGATCTTAGGGCTTTCAGCAGCCTGCGGGCTTACTGGGTGAGCGCTTCTATTGAGTTGGTATATGTCTGATTAAAAGGAATGAAATGTCAATCTGTTGGTGTTCTGTGACACTCATACTCCCATTTCTCCCCATCTCTCCCCTTCTCTCCCCTTCTCGCCCCATCTCTTCCCATTTCTCCCCATCTCTCCCCTTCTCTCCCCATCTCTCCCCATCTCTTCCCATCTCTCCCCTTCTCTCCCCATCTCTCCCCATCTCTCCCCATCTCTCCCCTTCTCTCCTCTTCCTCTTCTTTTGTCTATTCCCCCATGCCCTCCTCTCCTTCTCTCCTTCTCCAGGGAGGGAACAGCTCTTCAGCTGTGGGTAAAGTCCACTCCTCGGCTGCCTCCAGACTGAAGCACCTGCAGCAGAGCAGCACAGAGAAGACCAAAACTGGCAAGAGGGAGGACTTCCTCAAGGGCCAACAGCAGGTACTGTATTCTAGTCAGACTGATCATCCCCCTACCTAACTGAACCCATACCCTACCTTCTGGTCACACTCCCACTGAGACGATACCCCTGCACAAGGTAGCTTATTCCACTGTTGTATTGGCGGTGTACCTACATATCTTGGTGCAGCTTCTTAATCCATAGACCGTCTATGGATTAGCCAGAGCCAATACTACTACTAGGGTCCTGTTTGGTAAAGGGGATATAGATAGTGTACAAAATACAGTGGGGAAAAAAAGTATTTAGTCAGCCACCAATTGTGAAAGTTCTCCCACTTAAAAAGATGAGAGAGGCCTGTAATTTTCATCATAGGTACACGTCAACTATGACAGACAAAATGAGAAAAGAAAATCCAGAAAATCACATTGTAGGATTTTTAATGAATTTATTTGCAAATTATGGTGGAAAATAAGTATTTGGTCAATAACAAAAGTTTCTCAATACTTTGTTATATACCCTTTGTTGGCAATGACACAGCTCAAACGTTTTCTGTAAGTCTTCACAAGGTTTTCACACACAGTTGCTGGTATTTTGGCCTATTCCTCCATGCAGATCTCCTCTAGAGCAGTGATGTTTTGGGGCTGTCGCTGGGCAACACGGACTTTCAACTCCCTCCAAAGATTTTCTATTGGGTTGAGATCTGGAGACTGGCTAGGCCACTCCAGGACCTTAAAATGCTTCTTACGAAGCCACTCCTTCGTTGCTCGGGAGGTGTGTTTGGGATCATTGTCATGCTGAAAGACCCAGCCACGTTTCATCTTCAATGCCCTTGCGGATGGAAGGAGGTTTTCACTCAAAATCTCACGATACATGGCCCCATTCATTCTTTCCTTTACACGGATCAGTTGTCCTGGTCCCTTTGCAGAAAAACACCCCCAAAGCATGTTGTTTCCACCCCCCATGCTTCACAGTAGGTATGGTGTTCTTTGGATGCAACTCAGCATTCTTTGTCCTCCAAACACGACGAGTTGAGTTTTTACCAAAAGTTCTATTTTGGTTTCATCTGACCATATGACATTCTCCCAATCCTCTTCTAGATCATCCAAATGCACTCTGGCAAACTTCAGACGGGCCTGGACATGTACTGGCTTAAGCAGGGGGACACATCTGGCAATGCAGGATTTGAGTCCCTGGCGGCGTAGTGTGTTACTGATGGTAGGCTTTGTTACTTTGGTCCCAGCTCTCTGCAGGTCATTCACTAGGTCCCCCTGTGTGGTTCTGGGATTTTTTCTCACCGTTCTTGTGATCATTTTGACCCCACGGGGTGAGATCTTGCGTGGAGCACCAGATCGAGGGGAGATTATCAGTGGTCTTGTATGTCTTCCATTTCCTAATAATTGCTCGCACAGTTGATTTCTTCAAACCAAGCTGCTTACCTATTGCAGATTCAGTCTTCCCAGCCTGGTGCAGGTCTACAATTTTGTTTCTGGTGTCCTTTGACAGCTCTTTGGTCTTGGCCATAGTGGAGTTTGGAGTGTGGCTGTTTGAGGTTGTGGACAGGTGTCTTTTATACTGATAACAAGTTCAAACAGGTGCCATTAATACAGGTAACGCGTGGAGGACAGAGGAGCCTCTTAGAGAAGAAGTTACAGGTCTGTGAGAGCCAGAAATCTTGCTTGTTTGTAGGTGACCAAATACTTATTTTCCACCATAATTTGCAAATAAATTCATTAAAAATCCTACAATGTTATTTTCTGGATTTTCTTTCCTCATTTTGTCTGTCATAGTTGACCTGTACCTATGATGAAAATTACAGGCCTCTCTCATCTTTTTAAGTGGGAGAACTTGCACAATTGGTGGCTGACTAAATACTTTTTTGCCCCACTGTAGATAGTGTAGTGCACTAGGGACCTGAAGGTTTTGAAGCATGTTGGGTTATAAGTTAGAGATGCAAGGGGGCCCAGGGGAGACGGGGAAATTGAACTATTCAGGCGTGTCAGAACAAAGTCAAGCTGAGAGAGAACTTTCTTCTCTAGTTCTGCCAGGAGTCATGTCAATGAAGTAAGCTTTAATGTCAATGTTATTTGAAAAATACAGGAGCACTGAAGTGCACCTAAACCCCCTCTCTGCGCTAAAAATACTTTGATATGGAATTCAGAGAAGGAGCCATTCGATTGGATCAAGAGAGCGAGAGAGAGAGAGAGAGAGAGAGAGAGAGAGAGAGAGAGAGAGAGAGGCCAATAAAGCCCTTTGAATTGAATTGAGAGAGAGAGAGAGAGAGAGAGAGAGAGAGAGGCCAATAAAGCCCATTGAATTGAGAGAGAGAGAGAGAGAGAGAGAGAGAGAGAGAGAGAGAGAGAGAGAGAGAGAGAGACAGACAGAGACAAAGAGAGATCCATGTATATATAATATATATAGAGAGAGAGTTGTGAGACTGTGCTGCCTAGTAGCTATATAGGTAAGCATGGGAGGAATGTCTCTAATTCCCTTGTCTCCCAGTGTAGGCTGAGGCTAATCAGTACCCAGTTGTGTCAGTGTAATCACTGATTATTCAATATGAAGCGCACAGTGCTTCCCCTCAGTGTGCTCCCTTCAGCTCTCGCTCGCTTTCTCTCTCTTCCTTCATTTTATTCCTTCATTGTTTTCATCCCTTTTATTTCTTGTTCTCTCAATTTTGCTGTCTCTCTTTTCCCACCTCTATCTTTCTCTCTCTCTCCCCCTGTGTGCCTCTCGTTCCCTCCCTCTACTTCCACTCTGTGTGTGTTTGGAAAGCTGTAGGTGTGGAGTGGCCTCCTTCTAGCCCGCTGAGAGGAAAATGAATCCCATTATTTCAGAATGAGGAGACAGGATCTCAGCGCGCCCCCTTTGTCCGCAGACTGTTGCAAACAATTACACTGAAAAGAGGCTGTGTGAAAAAACTATCCCCTCGTCCAAAGAAGGAAAGACGCTCAAAACAATCTCCCTCCGAGTCAGCACCAAGCCATCAGTTAGGATAGCGCCAACAATAACAGTAACTAAGACATTACTAAACCCATTTCAGAGCATTTTGAATCACCATATGGCTTCAATCGCAGAAGTCAATCTCCCCACTACTCAATGACTGACAGCAGGCTGTTTGTATGGGCAGCACATGCCATGGATGTCTGTCTTCTCTCGTTACAACACCTCAAAACTGTCAGATACCCTCCTATACTATACTGCCCAGGCTACTGTGCCAGCCAGGTGCCTATCCACCAACCATGTTAGTTGACCCACAGAGTTTTAAGGTGCCCCACTAGTTTCCCCACTCCCATAGAGTTGTAAGTTAGTTTCCCCACTCCCATAGAGTTCTAAGTTAGTTGCCCCACTCCCTACTGATGCTGTTGTTTTGACTGACACCCACCCAGACATGCCCACCGTGGGTGTCCTCTCTACTGAAGACACAGCTGAAGGTAAAGAGGTCTCTTCTCTTCTCCCCTCCCCAGAGATGACTCCTGACCCCAAACTCTTACATTGACCCTCTCTCTCTCCGGCCATCACTCTCTCCTTTCATATTCCTATCTTTCTCTTTTTGTCTCTTTTCTGCTTATATCCTCAGTGGTGTTATGAATAGATGTTATTGGTGGTGGGAAAGATTTCATATTTGTGTTATCTGTCTGTACTATGTGTTTTCTCGTGTGTGTGTGTGTGTGTGTGTGTGTGTGTGTGTGTGTGTGTGTGTGTGTGTGTGTGAGACTGAACAGGGCATTGTGAGATGATACTCATTGCTGTTGTGCCTGCGCTTGTTGTTTGGCACTGCTACAGTACCAGGAGACATCCCGTCAGAGCGTTCCAGGCGTGAGAGGATTTTTTAAATCACTGAGCTGTTATAAGACCAGACAGTTCAAAGCCACCATTTCGCTCCGGGGGGTAGTAAAGGCCAGTCCCACAAGACAGTCTTTTGGCAGGCAGCTCTGAGCTTCCGGAGATGAGAGGATGCAATTTTACCGCACTAACAGACCGGAATAAATGTTGCGGTAGCCAGGCTTGAGAGAGAGGAGAGAGTGAGGGTGTCCTCAGGCAGAAGGAACAGCCCCTCTCCCTGGGGGCAGACAGCAGCACCAGAGGTACTGGAGCACCAGCCAACAGAGTAGGTTAAAGCCTCAGAGGCCACACAACACGCACCTGCTGTCCAACCAACCACACAGAACGAAACCCCTCAATCCCCACACTAACACCCTCCAACCACTCAACATGCAGGGCAGAGTAGAAACCTCTCTCAGAAATAGTGGATGGCCTTTTTTTGGAACATTGTGGAGGAGAACTTTCGCCATACTTTCTGTATGTTATTCAAGAGCAAATGATTTGCTATCGTGGATAGAATTTAAGTTAGTCTATTTGATCGTTGTAGTCAAAGTCACCTCTAAATAAACAATGACCTTTGATATAAAACCTGGTATGCAAAGTTATTGCTCTCTCCCAGTGTCTGGGATGGTTACATCAGACTCTTCCTTCACGTTACACCTCTCATCCCCCAGCCACAAGCACAGATGTCTAGACAGGTGTCATCATCCAGTGGCACTGATGTAGGACTGATCACAGAGTAGGGGACCCTCACACATTCGTGCTCTGGCATAGATCTGGTAGCGTTTGGCACTGCCTGTCTTCTGCCCATGCCCTGGCACTGCCACTGGGTCTGCCACATGCCTCCAGCCTTCCTCTATGAGAGAGACTGGCTGCTGGCAGACTGCATTTACAGAGAATACACCCCATATACTGTATAATGTCCACAGTGTTACCACAATGTCTCACTGCCAACACAGCGCCATGTACTGGTGTACTCCAGCATCACACAAAGGGGAATGTGTGTGATGCTGTTCATTTAACATGTTTTGCATTTTTAATGACTCAGACGTCCATTAAAAAAACAGTCAAAACAGTAACGGACAACAGCAGTGTAACCCCTGTACACTTCTGTTACATTTTCACTTCAGACTGTTGGTATCATAACACAAGAAAGATATGTATTGTCGGTTTTTAACCCCCATTCTGTGTAGTTGGCACTCTTGGCTAGCATCAACATCTGCTGATACTAACCTGAATTTCCTGTGTTTGTCTCTTGTTCTCATCTCACCCCTCCTCCCTCACCCCCCACCTCTCACCCCACCCTGCCTGTGTCTCTCTACACCACCTGTTCCTGGGGCGCCACCACCACCTCACCCACCACCCTGTCACCTGTGTGATCCTCCTGGGCCACCCTGTGCCACCCGGTCTGCCCCTCCACCTGCTCCTCTGTGACCTCTGACCCTGCACAGTGAGTGAGGGACCAGCCTGTGCCCTGTGCCTGTGCTCTCCAGACTCCTCCTCATCACCAACCACCTGACTACAGAGCTGCATCTGACCCCCCACCCCATCCCCTGCTACTCCTAGTCCACCCCCTTAAGCCCCCCTCCCCTCTGTTGGCTTAACATGGGTATTGGCAGAGTCTCTGACTCCTGTACCCTCTCACATCCTACATTGACCACACAATGCACAGGATATCTACCCTGTGTGTGTTCTGTTTGTGAATGTGCATGTCTGTGTGAATGGAAGGGTGCTGTCGGGGACCACTACCAACTATATGACTGTTCTCTCTTTTTTCATTTATCTTTTCCCCCCTGAAACATTTCCAATTTTCCCCAATTCTCCATGTTCCACCTCCTGTTCCTGGTCTGTACCTGGGTCTGACCCATAGGCCCTTGGGAACAGCAGCAGCAGTATTAAGCCCCTCCTGTCAGGCACCAAAGCTGACAGTTTCTCCGGCCGCCTGCCCTCCTCCAGTTCGGCCTCGGCTGTGTTCGCCCCGGGTCTAAGGAAGTATCCCCAGGAGGGGGCGCTGTCTTCCCTGACAGCCTCCTCCAGCCAGGCCAAAGCCCTGCTGGCCAGCCTGTCAGCCTCCAGCCTGAGCGCCGAGGCCCTGCTCCTCTCCTCCACCTTCCGCCAACACCGCCTCCTCCGTGAGCAGCAGCGCGCCTCCTCCCTGCCCCTGCCCAACGGCCGCTCCTCCAACTCCACCACCACCTCAACCACCACCTCCTCTTCCTCCTCCTCCACCTCCCCCACCTCCACCACCCCCACCCCCACCCCCTCGCCCTCCTCCCCGACCCCCCTGACCTCCCTCAACCTCTCCTCCCTGGGGCTCAAACCTGGTGGCCGCAGCCTGCAGTACTCTGGCTCCAACAGCTACAAGGAGCGTGGCAGCAAGACCCTGCCCAAGCCTGTCTCCCCTAGCAACTCACAGTGAAGTACAAGAGGATGGATGAGAAAGAGGAGGAGCACCATCACATGCCAAAACTGAAGAGCAAAACAAGCAAACTGGCCCCGCCCTCTACGGTAGCCCTCAATGCCAAGAGTTAGATGCAGCAAAACATATCAGTGGGGAGTTCCCCAGAATATCTGTAGGTATTTCTCAGAGTTTACTTTCTGAGTGTCACTTTGCTGCTCTTGGTCTCAGTCCAGCAGCCAGAATCTTCACATATCTCTAATTATACAGTACAAGAGTTGATGAGACATTAAGTGGAGGTGCACTGCACTCCTCCTTGGACAGTCTGGTGGTTCCTCTGTGGCTCTCCCACTCAGTAGTACTGACAGTTCCCCAGACCCCCAGAGAGAGAGCTCAAAGATGGGCCTTGGCCTTCTCTCCCTCCCACTGCCTTGTCTGGTCCGGTCTGATCTGGTCTGGGTGGACAGAAAAACAGTGCCAGTCCTTTATGAACCCTCAGTCCATCATCGCACCATTTGCCAAATCTTACTGGATGGAACCTTAGTGGAGTAGATGTAATATCTAGACTGTGACTTATATTATACAGAGTAGAGTTGCAATAATCAACGAGTACAGTACAGTAGTCGTGTGTGTTCAGAGTTATAGCAGTCTTATTCCATCACCTGGCAGAATGTGAATCTGTGGAGAAAAACGAAGCTAAACCAAGGTGGTGGTTTCCATTCTGGGACAGTTTTCTGTTTGTTCCTTTCTTTATTTCAGACTTATTTCATCACCTGTGGAGAAGTCTAAACTGGTGCTATAGTTGTCCCTGTTTTGTAAAGAGCTTACATGAATGAAACGGCTCCCATTCAATGTGACTGTACATTCCACTGTATATCCAATACTATATCCCTGGAGTGGCTTAAGGCCTCTTCTCTCCAGTATCTGATTCCATTCTTCCCCTCGTTCACTATTAACACAGCAGTTTGGCAATGGAAGAAAAAGCCAGGGAGCTGCTTTTGTTGAAATCCTCTGATTTGAGAGTCTGCACACAATTTTATCAATTTTATAGGAACAGTAATGTGATATTACAGTAGATCAATTATTTAACGACTGAGCTGGTACATGAAGAAGGGAACAAAGGAAAACAAAAATAAATCAAAACATTGAAAGGGATCATTAAAGAATGTAGAATGAGTAGACATGAATGATGTATGACAATCAGGACGTATCCATAGTTGAAGGGTTTTGCCTTGGACTGGCGTTCCCTGCTGCAGTGTTTACACTCCTTACTCAACACACACTCATGTGACCAGGCACAGGCATATAGCAATAGATGCATGCACACTCTCCAACACGCCAGTGAGACGGAGATCCACCTAACTGTTTATGGAAATCACAGTCTCCAGTTGTATTGAGTCATAACTATTGACTAGATTGGCCATTTCTTTATTTCATGACTGTAGAACCACTGATCATGAATTAACCCATACCGTTTTGATAATGCAGTCTTTTTGGTAGTATTTGATTTGAATGGTTAAAAGGCACAGAACATTAGAGAGAGAAACAAGAGCACAAATGAATTCTCTTCTGAAAGGGACCAGAGATATGGACCAGCTGGTGGAGCTCCCCTCTGATTATTTACAAGACATGCTGCACAATGAGTTTCATTTTGGCTTGTGTGTATTTTCAATATTTGCTCTAGCTAAAACCCACAATAAGTTTATCTGGACCTCCCCTGACAGAGAAGCTGGCTTAGCCCACAGCTGTTGGTTGTGCAATAGTAAGGTTGCCACTGGAAATGGCTGCTTTTTTCTGTGTGATAGATGTTATGGAGAATAATTTGGTTCATGTAATATAACGAAGGCAGATCCAGGGTATATGAGTGTTCTCCCTTAAAACCGGAGTGCTTACGAAAATATCACCGGCTCCATTCCTCACAGCTGACTTAAGAGCTTGGAAGTGTTATAAGGATAAAACAGACTTTCATCAAAGACATGTCAATGTTTCCCTGCTGTTAATCTTACGCCAGCAACCACTCTGAAGCTCTCTTTCTTCTGTGATGCGTCACCAAGGCGGCCTAGGGGGTTTATGGCCGTGTGTAGTCGTACACAGTTCATTCAGTTAATTCTTCAGTTGTTCGGTAGACAAGTGCGTGAAATCGATTCTTCATGGCACTGAGATTAAAACAATTGCTTGTGAAAGGGGCTGGTGTCAAGTGCAAACAGCTTGAGGTGGGAGGATTGTTTTTGGTTTAATAACAAAGGGCTGGGAAGACAGGTTCATCTGGAGGTCACTGTTTGACACCCTTTTGAGTTTAAGAAGGCTATTATTTTTTGCACCTTGCTATCTGGGCTGTCCTTGGGGGGAGATGTGTCTATGAATCAAACCCTTCTTGGAAAAGGTTCCCATTGGGCCTGTATTTGTGACATGGTACTGTATTATATTTGCACAAAATGATCGATGTTGCAATTTCCCCATGAGAGCACAGAGTGGACCTATCTGCATGAACCCTCTGGGTCTTTGGTTTCGTTAGAGACCCACCAAAGACATGTTCTTGTAGGCTTATAGCAGTACAGCTCATGTGCACGTTTGTCTTTGCAGGCGGAGGAACCTTGGTTTGATGGCACAAATCAGATCAGTGGCTCCAACAACACATTACTGTAAAGATCAGAACAAAGGGCCACATATTGGCCTACACACACACACACACACACGAGTATGTCAGAATGTGGCCGTGGCATTGCAATAAGCACACCCTCTGTTCTGTCAGCGAGAAAACGGCAAGCTCACGGCACAGCGAGTTAGTCAAGCCTCATGCTGGCTGCACTGTAGCAATGCAGGACTCAAGCCCTGGGTTTTATAAAGTGAAGCCTAATGAAAGAAATTAACTTACTCATGCAGCTCCACACTCAAATCCATAACTCCCAGCGCTGCATTTGCGTCTGGCAGGGTGATGGGGAGGAAGGGAGGGAGGTATTCACACTTCGCTGCTTTTACACAAGAAAGTCCCTGATGAAACCCCAAGACTACGTGACGATGCTTTTTTGAATCACCGTAACACTAGTGTTATTGGACAGGAGATTTTAATATGGCAGAGTCTTGGAGGGGTTTATTGGTGGTGGGGATGAGGAAAGGATGGTGGAGAGTGGAGACACTCATAATGAAAGCCCCTGGCAATCAGAGAGATAATTCATGCAAACTTGAAATGAAAAGTAAAATAATTATACATATATAAATATATATCTTCGTTAAGATGTTTGTGTATGATATTAATATAATTGTGAAGAAAGTGTGATATATAGGCCTAGATTAAATTATTATAATGTACAATTTAAATCATCCTCCTTTTTGGATTTATATGAGTAGGCATTTTGTACAGACTTTCCTTTTTAATTATTCAAGAGAGATACTGTATTTCACATCAGCAAATGATTTATTCATAAGCAGAACATTTTTATATTGATTTGAAAATATTTATCTGTGTAGGACAGGTATGTGGAGCTCATTTTTAATTCAGGGATATTTTTATGAACATTATTTTCAACAGTTGTGTGAGTTTCCTCTTTTGTTGGCCTGCTGGCCTATACTACTGGTATGTTTAGGAAGAGGTTGCCCCTGAGCTGGTCCAGTGCAATGTCTACTCCGAGGCCTCCACTAGCTAACATTCATTTTTGAGGTAAGGGTAAGAGTTCCTAGACCTGTTCTTAGGGGCGTGCCTTTTCTTTGGAACTTCTATTGGTTTACTTAGGATGGTATTAAATCATTATGGCCCAAAGTTATTAACAGAGAAGGGACTCAGCATTGAATAAGTCATTTAGGTTTCAGTGACCGCCAAGAGCGCATAACGCGGATAGATATGGAACGTTAGCTTTTTCTTCTTCTTCATCATAATCATTGTCTATTGAGACATGTTTGGTTATGTTTTTAATAAATGAAAGAGACATATGTGTATTGTTTTACCTGGTTTCTGTGGTGTGTATAGTACTGTATGAGGTTTTTACATGAATGTGTGGATGTTCCAAAATCTTGGCATCTAGAAGAAAACGAAACAAAATTATATTATAATTATATGTAAATAGACCGAGTAATTCCTAGAAAGTTCAACAAAATATTATGTCCAAAATAATGTTTTAATAATAAAAAGATGATGAATACAAAGGTATATTATAAAACAATGCATGTATATTGTCAAGCAATCGCACGGTGCAGTTGAAAAGTGTTGTCTACATGTTTTCTTAAAAAACAGAGCGAGAAAGAAAAAGAGGTGTACCACTTTAAAGGTTTACAGCGGTAGAGAACCAGACCCTTTTTATTATGGATCTTTATGTGACACAGGCATGATCAGTGATGCTATGGTGATGATGGCTAAGAGTGAGGAGTGTTCCCAACAATTCAGAACGACCCAGAACGATCCAGAACGCTTCAACGCACCTTCACCAGAAAAACCCACCAATTACGATCTCCCACTTGTAGAGTAGTGTGATATAATGAACAATACAGAAAATAGATCTATATAAATATAAATACCTACTGATACTGGAGATACTCATTTATCAGTGTGGATGCCATGATATTCTGTGAGAAATGTGATTTTTTTTTCTGTGAGAAGACTGGCAGTTGAACCTGCCTCCTTTTGTACATACTTGCTGTGGTTCTGTGTCTAATAAAGTGCAGCTCTCTTGTACAGTCGTGGAGTCTGGGTTTTGCTTTATCGTAGACAATAAGTTAATCTTCTTTCCCTTTTGGGATCAATAAAGTATTATCTCAGTAGGTGGCGGCCCTGCGACATGTCCAGCGGCGGCCCTCAGATGTGTCATTGTAGTATTGTTAACTGGGTATGGAATGGTTTCTCTGTTCATCTTCCCTGGGGCTAGGAGGCTGTTTCATGTACAGACATAATGTGAACACTCTGATATGATTACAGGGCCATTGTCTTTCTAATGGCATGGCTTGGCAGGTCACGGATCCACTCTAGGGTAAGCAAGTAATTGAGTCATGAATTTGGGGTAATACAGTAATGTGAAACTTTTTTTTATTTATTTAAAACAATTTACTAATTAAAAGATGAAGAAAACAAAAAATTATAGTTATTTTAAAAAGCTAATTGGATAATGGTTAAAAATGCATAGATGTATTTCTATGTTACACATTTGCTCATGACGTATAGCTTAAACTCTGTGTTCTATTTACAGAGTAAATTCATATTGTTGTTTAAATGTATATTGATAAGTAAAAGGCAACATCATCTCCAGTACTAATGTATGTGTATTGTGTATGTACAGTACAAGTATGTATTTGTGTTCTGTGTATGCATACACTTTGATATTGCGTGTGTACAGTCATCTCAGTGGAGTTGTGGGTCTTGGAGCTAGAGTTGTTCAGGTGTCTTGACGCTGTGCTGGTCTCCGTCCATCTGTTGCTCTGAACGGTGAGTTCCTCAGGTCTGGGACAAAGCACATAGACACAACCACTGAAACTTAGCAAGGGATATCTATCTCAGAATGTACTGGTGAAAAGTGTGGTAACACTTTATGATTTACATACTTATTAATCATTCATGTAATTTATAGTGCCTTATAGCCCACTTATAATGTGTTATGACATTGACTATAAGCGTCCTTAACTCTGATGTTTTATAGATCATAAACTATAATGACTTATAAGACTATAGTGCATAATGTATTCTAGCCATAGTGGTTTGTCATACCTGTGATGATGTCCTCCAGGGCCCCATCCTTCACCTGGGGCTTCACCTGCCTCTTCTTCAGCTCCGCTATCAGGTCCATCTTGGGCATCATGGGAGACTGGCAGGGGTCAAAGGGTAAAGCTGACACATTGGCATATATAGTATGGACCACATTAGAATGACCAGTCACTGGTCGAGCAGTCATAGGGGAAGTTTTTTAACTGACTGTATTGAATGTAGAGATTGTGGTGGATTGAGTTGGTATGGGGCATCGGTCTATAGTCTATTGTCATACCTTGTGTCCTGCAGCCTCTTTCTTTCTAGGGGAGGGAGACTCTGCTTGGTTCTCACTGCTCTGGGCCTCCAGTCTCTTCCTCTGTTCATTATCCTGCTCTGCTTGCTGTGTGGGACACAGACACAAAAACAGGTCATTAAAGGTCCAATGCAGCCGTTTTATCTCAATAGCAAATAATTTCTGGGCAACAATTAAGTACCTTACTGTGATTGTTTTCAATTAAAAAGGTAAAAATAAACAAAAATAACTTCTTAGCAAAATGCTATTTCTCGAGCAAGAATTTTGCTAGGACTGTCTGGAAGTGGTCTGAGTAAGGGGTTTAATTGAAGGAGCCTAATAGGAGGGATGTGTAACCTGAAAACCAGCTGCTATTGGCAGAGAGGAGGGCAAACTTTCTTTGTTATTGGTCTGTTAACTTACCAGGTGGTGCAAAAATCCCACCCAGCCAAACAAGCTGAAATTTCAGCCAGTCTTTTCAAACAGCTCTTACACTAAAAGTTCATTATCATAATTTTCACAATTTCACAGTATTATTCCAACCTCATAGTGTGGAAAATATATATAAAGCACAAGAAAATCACGTTTTTGACTGCACTGCCTCTTTAACAAACATCATATAAATACAAAATGCACCCACGATAGACACAAGTGAAATATAATGAGCTATTTCATTATCCTTTCCCTCTGTGCAGCCTCATTATGGGGGCACCACCTCACCTTATAGGCCTTCATGAAGCGGACAAACAGAGGGAAAAACATGGAGGGTTGCGTGGTCTTGGGGTTCTCTCCAAAATACTCCACTGCCGAGCCAAACGCCTCCTAGTGGTGGACGTGAGAGAGGAAGAGGAGGAGAGATGAAGATCACACATCATAAAATAGGTATTGAACATCTTCTGTGGAATTATGTGTGTTGGATGTGTCTATGAAGTTCAAATGTTATGGAATTCCAACCTGAGCGGTCTTGCTGTCTTTGAGTAAAGAGTCCAGTAATTCACTGTTTGTCTTGACAAAATTCTTCAGCACTGTGTTGTCTTCCTGCACCAGGAACTCCTTCTTCGTCACTTCCATTCCCCTCTCCAGAGAGCGGATATCCTGAAGAATACTGTCCAGAGACACTGAAACACACAAACACAGGAGAGAAACAGGGCGTCAGTTATTCGCACTATGAAGGGCTGCATTTTTTAAAGCTGTGTGTAAATGTGTTTGCGCATGCATGTGTGTGCATGCGTGCAAGCGTTGATTGCATTCACACACCTAGGCCAGCCTTGTCCACAAAGTGCAGCTCAGTGTGGAAGTTGTTGAGTTCAGGGTATTTCTCCTGGACGATGCTGGAGATGAAGTGTAGTAGTGTCTGGGAGCGGTCTGTAGACTTTGTGTCCAGCAGCTGACAGGACAGAGACAAAGAGAGGGACAGATGGAGTCATCTCTCAAAGACGGACTGGCCTGCCTATCAACATACCATAGCGCCCTCAACAGTCCAAAACCTGGCTTTAGCTAATAGTGACTTATTCATCGTTACAGAGATTAAGCCAGTTAATCTCCATCTTAGTGATGGTTCTATTCATGTTAAATAAGGGAAACAATTTTGCCTCAAGAGCAGAGGGGAACTCACCAGGTCCAGACTCTGCAGGCGGAACCCATAGGCTGCACCCCTCTTACTGCTGTTCATGTAGTTCCCAAAGGCTAGGATGATCTGGAGGGGAGGAGCCAGATACAGAATGTGTTACATAGACAGTGCAGGCCTGTTTAAAGAGGTTCTCTGATTGGAGGTTAGCAGTGATGGACAGGGAAGCCCTCCACTCACCTCTAACATCTTCTTCAGCTTGGCCGAGGACTTAATGGACATGGATGCTGCGATTATAGAGTTCAGTTGCTGTAGGTGAGATTATGAATGACTATAGTATCAGATTCAGAAGAAAGTCATTGTTGTACAGATACAATTTCATTGTATGGCCTGAGCAACTGACTTACCGGCTGCAGACGTTTGACGCTCTCTGGGAAGTTGCCCATGAAGGTGAGGGTGCTGATTCGCTGGGCAAGACGAGGGATCTTCCCAAAGCGCATCATGAAGCGGTCCTCCTCTGACAGTTCATCCAGCGGACGGCCCTCCTTCTCATAGTTCTGGAGGAGCTTCAGCTCGTAGTCTGACGGGACAAACCTCTCCAGCAGCTCCAGGAAGTCAAGCCCTAACGACTGCTGGTCATACCTGGAGAGGAGGGAGAGAAGGAGGGAGGGAGAGAGAGAAGAAAGACAATAAGGAAGGGACAAAAGAAGAGTGTTAGGGGAAGGTGGGATGAGGAGAAAGAGAATTAAGGGATTAAAGAAAACAAACATAAATGAAATGTGTGAGAAAGATGTTTACTAAGGAAAGGAACAGAATAGTAGAAGATAGAGTTCCATACGTCTCAATAGCTGTGCAGATGTCTGCGGGGCTCCTGCCTCCCTTGCGTAGCGTGATGGCCAGGTTCTTGGCCTTGTTGCCCTCGATCAGGTTGACCTTGCTGGGGGCCTTCTGGGCCACCTTGACCTTCAGAGTGGACAGAGCTGCTGGAGGACCCTGGGCCTTGGTCTTAAACTGCTCCTCAAACGCCTCCATGTTCAGCTCCTGACACAACACACATAGACATGGTTAGACAGGGAGGAAGAGGGAGGGTAAGGAGGGGAGAGAGAGGAGTAGAAAGAGGGTCAGAGGATGAGAGGAGGAGAGGAAAGAGTGGAAAAAGTGGGTCAGAGGGAAGGTGAGAGAAGGGAGCACCAGTATCAGTGTGGAGGTTTGGTCTTACCCCTAAGACCTGCTCATCGTCCAGCTCGTTGAAGACCGTGCCAGTCACCTGGTTGGGCTTCAGTGCCTGCCAGTTGAGCAAAGGCATCCGGAACTTAGTCTGGATGGGCTTCCTGCTTTTACCTCCTAAGAGAAAGAGAGAGAGAAAGAGAGAGTAGGAGAGAGAATCAATCACAGTTGTCAATCGCCAATGCATTCATTTCACCCTTCAGCAAATTGGACGCATACAAATTCATGAGATTGATTGACAATCTGATTAGCATGGAGCTCTCTCCTATTTGACTTCTCACACCCTAATCTCTTTATCTCTCCTCTAGATGAATGGTCTCCCCTCTCATCTTCTAATCTCTGCTGTAGACCGCTACTTACCATTCATATTTATATATACAGTGGGGAGAACAAGTATTTGATACACTGCCGATTTTGCAGGTTTTCCTACTTACAAAGCATGTAGAGGTCTGTCATTTTTATCATAGGTACACTTCAACTGTGAATCCAGAAAATCACATTGTATGATTTTTAAGTAATTAATTTGCATTTTATTGCATGACATAAGTATTTGATACATCAGAAAAGCAGAACTTAATATTTGGTACAGAAACCTTTGTTTGCAATTACAAAGATCATACGTTTCCTGTAGGTTTGCACACACTGCAGCAGGGATTTTGGCCCACTCCTCCATACAGACCTTCTCCAGATCCTTCAGGTTTCGGGGCTGTCGCTGGGCAATACGGACTTTCAGCTCCCTCCAAAGATTTTCTATTGGGTTCAGGTCTGGAGACTGGCTAGGCCAATCCAGGACCTTGAGATGCTTCTTAGGGAGCCACTCCTTAGTTGCCCTGGCTGTGTGTTTCGGGTCGTTGTCATGCTGCAAGACCCAGCCACGACCCATCTTCAATGCTCTTACTGAGGGAAGGAGGTTGTTGGCCAAGATCTTGCGATACATGGCCCCATCCATCCTCCCCTCAATACGGTGCAGTCGTCCTGTCCCCTTTGCAGAAAAGCATCCCCAAAGAATGATGTTTCCACCTCTATGCTTCACGGTTGGGATGGTGTTCTTAGGGTTGTACTCATCCTTCCTCTTCCTCCAAACACGGCGAGTGGAGTTTAGACCAAAAAGCTATATTTTTGTCTCATCAGACCACATGACCTTCTCCCATTCCTCCTCTGGATCATCCAGATGGTCATTGGCAAACTTCAGACGGGCCTGGACATGCGCTGGCTTGAGCAGGGGGACCTTGCGTGCGCTGCAGGATTTTAATCCATGACGGCGTAGTGTGTTACTAATGGTTTTCTTTGAGACTGTGGTCCCAGCTCTCTTCAGGTCATTGACCAGGTCCTGCCGTGTAGTTCTGGGCTGATCCCTCACCTTCCTCATGATCATTGATGCCCCACGAGGTGAGATCTTGCATGGAGCCCCAGACCGAGGATGATTGACCGTCATCTTGAACTTCTTCAATTTTCTAATAATTGTGCCAACAGTTGTTGCCTTCTCACCAAGCTGTTTGCCTATTGTCCTGTAGCCCATCCCAGCCTTGTGCAGGTCTACAATTTTATCCCTGATGTCCTTACACAGCTCTCTGGTCTTGGCCATTGTTTGAGTGTCTTGGCCATTGATTGAGTGTGTGGACAGGTGTATTTTATACAGGTAACGGGTTCAAACAGGTGCAGTTAATACAGGTAATGAGTGGAGAACAGGAGGGCTTCTTAAAGAAAAACTAACAGGTCTGTGAGAGCCGGAATTCTTACTGGTTGGTAGGTGATCAAATACTTATGTCATGCAATAAAATGCAAATGAATTACTTAAAAATCATACAATGTGATTTTCTGGATTTTTGTTTTAGATTCCGTCTCTCACAGTTGAAGTGTACCTATGATAACAATTGCAGACCTCTACATGCTTTGTAAGTAGGAAAACCTGCAAAATTGGCAGTGTATCAACTACTTGTTCTCCCCACTGTATGTATATATATATATATATATATATATATATATATATATATATATACAGCTGCGGAAGAAATATATATACCACCGGAGGTTGGTGGCACCTTAATTGGGGAGGACGGGCTCTTGGTATTGGCTGGAGAGAAATAGGTGGAATGGTATCAAATACATGAAACACATGGTTTCCATGTGTTTGATGCCATTCCATTCGCTCTGTTCCAGCTATTATGAGCCGTCCACCCCTCAGCAGCCTCCACTGATATCCTGTACACATGTAACTGCCAGATTTATGGAAACACTTAAGTAAATGAGGGATACAAAGTATATTGAAAGCAGGTGCTTCCACACAGGTGTGGTTCCTGAGTGAATTAACTTCCTATAAAAATGCTGGGCAGGCCATTATGTTGGCTACCATGGCTATGCCCCCATAGGATGACAATAAACCTATCCACAGGGCACGCATGGTCACTGAATGGTTTGATGAGCATGACAACAATGTAAATCATATGCCATGACTTCTCAGTTAACCAGATCTCAAACCAATTGAACACTTATGGGAGATTCTGGAGTGGCTCCTAAAACAGCGTTTTCCACCACCATCAACAAAACACAAAATGATGGCATTTCTCATGGAAGAATGGTTTCACATCCCTCAAATGGAGTTCTAGACACTTCTAGAATTTATGTCAAAGTGCATTGAAGCGGTTCTGGCTCGTGGTGGCCCACCGCCCTATTAAGACACTTTATGTTGGTGTTTCCTTTATTTTGGCAGTTACAGTGCCTTGCAAAAGTATTCATCCCCCTTGGCGTTTTTCCTATTTTGTTGCATTACAACCTGTAATTTAAATGGATTTTTATTTGGATTTCATGTAATGGACAGACAAAATAGTCCAAATTGGTGAAGTGAAATGAAAAACACAACTTGTTTCAAAACATTCTAAGAAATAAATAATGGAAAAGTGGTGCGTGCATATGTATTCACCCCTTTTTGGCCATCAAGGAAAATGCTATGTCTGGCGCAAACCCAACACCTCTCATCACCCCGAGGGACTGGGAAACTGGTCAGAATTTAAGGAATGATGGATGGCGCTAAATACAGGGAAACCTGTTTCAGTCTTCCAGAGATTTGAGACTGGGACGGAAGTTCACCTTCCAGCAGGACAATGACCCTAAGCATACTGCTAAAGCAACACTCAAGTGGTTTAAGGGGAAACATTTAAATGTCTTGGAATGGCCTAGTCAAAGCCCAAACCTCAATCCAATTGAGAATCTGTGGTATTACTTAAAGATTGCTGTACACCAGCGGAACCCATCCAACTTGAAGGAGCTGGAGCAGTTTTGCCTTGAAGAATGGGCAAAAATCCCAGGAGCAGTTTAGCCTTGAAGAATGGGCAAAAATCCCAGTGGCTAGATGTGCCAAGCTTATAGAGACATACCCCAAGAGACTTGAAGCTGTAATTGCTGCAAAAGTTGGCTCTACAAAGTATTGACTTTGGGGGGGGGGGGTAAATAGTTATGCACGCTCAAGTTTTCAGTTTTTTAATCTTATTTCTTGTTTGTTTCACACAAAAAAATATTTTGCATCTTCAAAGTGGTACAGGGGCGGTGTGTTCAATAGGGCGATATTGTGACACTCTGGCTCCATGGACTTTGATATTTGAGCCAGGGTTGTTCATTGTCATTGGTTTGGGTGTATTTCATTTGGTGGTGTTGGGGATGGGTGAGTTTCATTTTGTTTGTGTCTAGTGGTGATTGGTCTATGACTCCCAATCGGAGGTAACGAGTGTCAGCTGTCGGCTCGTTATCTCTGATTGGGAGCCATATATATTCTGTGTGTTTTCTCCTTTGTTTTGTGGGTTATTGTTCCAGTGTTGTATGTTCTGTCGGTGTCACAGAGGACTTCACGTATCGTCATTTGTTGTTTTTTCGTGGTTGCTTTAATTAAATAAAGTCATCATGTTCACTCCACGCGCTGCGTATTGGTCCGCTCCTTCAGACGATCGTGACAGATATGGGCGACGCACTGCCAAACGGGGAAAGGAAGGAATTTTTTTTCTAATCAATTATATCACGGCAACAGTAGTTATCAGTGTTGTAATCTAGACGTCTGATCTGCCACAGTGCCACTAAATGTCCAATCAGGCTAAAGTCGTGCTTCAAATGCCCCCCCCCCCCTTTTGGGGCGATTTCAGTCAGGTTGAAAATCGCCCAGAAGTCTGTCATAGACTCCCATGTAAAATCTATTTTTTTCAAATATCAGAGCTTTCAATACAATCTCTATGGGTTTCTGAGGGCTTGCACTTACGCGCTTTCGTCATACGTAACATAACCATGAACGTAACTAAGAAAAGAGCGGGTAGCCTCATCAATCAATTCACTACTACTGTGAAAATGGCTAGGCTTCAGTGCAACTCGATTGTGTCTTTGAAAGAAGTTCCTTTTTTGTCGGCGAACAAATGAAGATAAATTGGCAACGAAACAATTAGGACCTCCCAGACCAAATTTAATAATTCAACAGGTTTCTACTAAAGGGGGGAAGTCCTACACCCGAGGATTTTCCAAAAATTGGTACGAACGAAAAACCTGGCTAGCAGGCTGCGATGTAGCTAATGCAGTCTTCTGCTACCCCCTGCTTACTCTTTCACCCTGAAGGCGGCACGGCAGACAGCACCGCTTGGACAGCGACTGGTGTGTAACGGACATGCACCATCTTTCAGGAAAGATTAAGAAACATGAGCTGTCAAAGACCCACATGGATAGCTGTTTGAGATTGTCTGCTTTGGGGAGAGTGAACATTCCCACTCAACTGGATGAGGGATACAGGCTAGCTGTCCGCCGCCACAATGATGAGGTTAGTGTTGATAATCACAAGTTTACTGGAGAACTGAAACTGACAAGGCTGACAAGATAGGACCCTTTTGTCCATTGTTATTGGATAGGAACAGAACTTATAACCAGCTCCTGACCTAAATAGATCTTAGCACAACATTTTACTCAACATATCATATTCCATATTCACTATAACAAATATATTTACTACGACATTAGCAAGAACCGCCACATCCTCAGCCGGCTAATCCAGTGTGTGAAGTTTTGCGGAGTGTTTGAGTTAGCTTTGCGAGGCAAAGATGAAACTGAGGGCTCCACCAACCCTGGTAAGCCAACACTTTTGAGATCAGTCAATAAATGCTTCTGGTATTGACTTATATGCTGCCCCTGTCTTCATGTTGTTGCTGGACATATCTTTTTTAAAATGTGTGTAGGTCACCTAAATCATCAGTTTTTTCAGGAGCCGCCACTGAAGTGGTAGGCATGTTGTGTAAATCAAATGATACAAACCCAGGTTAATTCCAGGTTGTAAGGCAACAAAATAGGAAAAATGCCAAGGGGGTGAATACTTTCGCAAGCCACTGTATCTGTATATCTCTAATGAAAGCAGATAAGAGTCACCTTACCGGCTTGGCTGTCTCCAGAAGGTGGGCCTCCGGGTGGGGGCGGGGGTCCAACGCCGGGTGGAGGAGGAGGTGGGGGCGGAACTCCCCCGGGGGGAGGGGGCGGAGGAGGGAGGGGTGGGCCACCGGAGCCAGGCGGGGGAGGAGGAGGAGGTGGAGGGGGTGGGGGAGTAGGTCCACCAGGCCCAGGAGGAGGAGGGGGTGGGGGAGGAGGAGGAGGGAGGACAGCAGAGATGGCTGAGGAGGGAGTGGCATCGGGGACGTCTGGGCCAGGGGCAGTGGGTCCAGTGGAGCTGAGCAGGGGCTCAGAGGCTGGGGCGGGGACGTACTCAATGATGGTGACAGGCACCACCTGGAGGTCTAGGGCCCCAGAGGGGGTGCGTCCCAGGCGGATCAGCCCTCGGTCCTGCAGCTCCTGCACCTTGAGTTCCAGCTCAGAGGAGGGTTGGCTTAGACGCTCTCTGTCCCGCTCCCTCTCCTGGCTTATCTCCCTCTCCCTCTCTCTCTGTTGCAGAGAACTGACCTGGGAACAGGAGTCCCGCAGGTTCCCCTGTCAGTCGCACACACAAAGGCAAGGAAAAGTTATCATCACACAATCACACACATACCTTTCTGTCTGATACACTATATTGTAAACAGTCCTCAGTTAACTGTACAGTGCAGACCTTGAGCAGCTCTGTCTCCTTGGTGGCTTGGAGGAGCTGTTTCTCTAGTTCAGCCATCCTCTCTGCAGACTGGCTCTCAATCTCCTCTAGCCTGGCACTCAGCTACAAAAACACAACACAACATGACAGAACACAACACATGACATAACACGACACAACATGACACAGCACAACACATGACACAACATGACACAACACAACACGATACAACACGACACAGCACAACACAACACGACAGAACACAACACATGACACAACACATGACACGACACAGCACAACACAACACATGACACAGCACAACACATGACACAACACAACACGACACAACACATGACACAACACGACACAACACATGACACAACACAACACATGACACAACACAACACATGACACAACACAACACGACAGAACACGACACAGCACAACACAACACAACACATGACACAACACATGACACGACACAGCACAGCACATGACCCAACACATGACACAGCACAACACATGACACAACACAACACAACACAGCACAACACGACACAACACATGACACAACACGACACAGCACAACATGACACAACACAACACATGACAAAACACAACACAACATGACACAACACAACACATGACACAACACAACACGACACAACACAACACGACACAACACATGACAACACGACACAACACATGACAAAACACAACACAACATGACAGAACACAACACAACATGACACAACACATAATTTGGAGGTCACAGACAGAGTCATAGAATAATTGCTGGCATTGTTTAGATTTGAATGAATCAGACTGTGTGTGTACAGTATGTATGACTGACCTGTGTGTTATGCTCCTGCAGTTCGTCCACATGCTCCAGCACCCCACCCCTGTTCTCTGCATCCTCCAGCAGAGCCCCCACATCAAACACGTTGTCCAAGTAGGCCTGAATCTGAACCTGCAGCTTCTCACTCTCTGTCAGCTTCAGAGTCTGACACACACACACACACATTATCATCGTTATCATGGCGATTTCATTTCAGTTTTAAGGAGTTGGTTTTGTGGTTGTGACCGTTCGATTTTCCACAATGAGATGAGAGCTTACCTCTAAGTACTGGTCCAGTCCATGGTGAGTGAACTCATATTGCAGGTGAACACGGAAGTTCATATTCTCCACCGAATGCACCACAATGTTAATGAACTGCATACAGGCCACCTGAAGAGAAGGATCATCATATTTGATCTTTAACCTTTCAGAACTACATTGTGAGCAATGTCAACACATCAGCCAGTAGATTTAAAGCCGTTTTGTGTCCACGTACCATGAAGTCAATGTTGCTGTCATCGTTGCTAAAGTACTCCATCAGTTTCTCAAAGCGGTTCTTCTCTCCGCTCACCTGAGTGAAAAGACATGGGACAGACGTTCCTTGTTTCAGTAACACAGTCATGCACTTCAACAGATGTCCACAAGAGGGTGTATGTTTTATTACTTTGTACAGTGTGTGTTTGCATTCATAGAAAGCTGATAAAATACTTCCACTTCTGCTTTAAACATTTCTAACATTAAATCTAGTATTAGTCGTGATGGTCACCGATATGGAAAGTCTATATCGATGTCAGTTGAATTTTTCCAGATTACATTCAGTTTGGTGAGTAATGGTTACGCACTCACAACATGATGTCTTTGTGTGAGTGTGTGTTTTAGAGTTCTAAGTGTGCTTGGTGTGACTAAGACAGGGTGTGGCATGTATCAGTTATGAGATGAGTTAGAAGAGAAAAGTCTTGGCCCCGAGAACACACAAATGAGTAGGCAAAGGTGAGATGACATACAGTACATATTGGTCAAGTAAAGTCTGTTCTAGTGTGGCTAAGTTTGGTCAATCCCGTCACCTCCTTGAAGTTGTCGAAGGCAGCGAGAATGATATCATGACCGCCCCTCACAAGACACACAGCAGCCAACAGCTCCAACACCAGGGCTTTGGTTCTGTAGAGACCAGGAATATAATACCACATCAAACACACACACATCATACACATGCACAAGCATGCTCACACACACACAGGTGTTCATACCTGGGGTTCCTGTTGTTGAGACTGAGAGTGATCTTGTTGACACAGCGTGGGTGTGTCATCACTTGATTGAAGCCCGACTGAAAAAGTGATAATCAGCTCTATAATTTCACTATTTCAAACTCCATATCACGGTCATGCACACACACCGCACAACACACACACACACACACACACACCTGGTAGTTCATGATGGCACGCAGACACATGATGCACACATGGACGTCGTCCCTATGACTGGTCAATTGAGAGCTCTTCTGAGTTCTCCTACTCTGGGCCAGAGAGGTTATCCTGCAAATGAGATATTGAGAGGATGGAAGAGATGGTGGTCACTTTGCAGTGGAATATTTTTGGTGAGATTTATCCTGTGGTCTGTAAGGCTTGCTTAGTGAGACTCTGGTCTCATAACGGCTGATGGTTCTTACCGTACGGTTAGGGCGCGGGCTGCTCTGGTCATGCCATGTGTAGGGGAGCTTCCTGCACTCTTATTCAGGTCCTCCATGGACCTCTCTGCTGGCTTCCCTCTCTCTGACAGTGTTCCCCCATTCTCAGCACCCTCCAGGTCAAACCTATAGATACATTCCCAAATACACAAACATATAGTCACATATAGATAATGAAGCATTAATCTATGTCTCATTGATACAGTACGGGATTCTGTTAAGACTGAATGGGAGGCTGCAAGGGATACTCACGAAGCGTCACACTGGGCGTAGGACAGGTAGTCCACCAATACATCTAAACCCTGGTTCTCCTCATTCAGAAACTCCTGGGCCCAGCTATATAGAGAGAAAGAGAATTACAACCCGATACTACTTTAAGGACAGTTGAGTCAGTCGTACTGACTGATGGGATACCTGTGGGACCAGTCCTGGTCAAACCTAACATGGCAGGCGTAAAAGAAACGCCTGAAACTAGATCCCCTACATACTGGTCTTGACGAGAAGAAGAAAATAAACTGTCGGGGGAGGTTCTCTTCTGCATTGTTCAACCAATCCAGTAAATGTGGAGGAGGAGTTAAGATGGAGAGTCGCCTTGTTAACGTCCAAAAGCGGAAGTCGCGTCACAGGCTCTCTTTCCATTTCCCCAGAAAACCAGAACATCCGGTTGTTCGGGACACGGCAGAGGCTAATCCTGGTCCAGTCACTCACCCAATATGATTGGTGCGGAGGGAGATCTCCAGCTCTCTCAGTACCTGGGTGGACTCCTGGACCCGCCTCTTGAACTGAAATAGGCCAAAACCATACAGAGAAGCTCTATGAATGAAGGAAACTCACAAACCTTTATATCAGTAGTTCAGTAGTTATGCTAATGAGACTGGCCTTATATTACTCGCTTAGTGGCTTTGTCATAAAATGCAAGGATGTACTACTACTGTAGATGTAATATTGTTATCCCATTGTTCCAAAACACACATATTTAGTTCTTGAAATCCCTGGCTACGGTGAGAATGACAAGAAGCTCTATGAACGTGAGCGGGAAGGGAGGTACTGTACACCCACCCTGCGGGTCACTCCTCCTTGGTCCTGGTAGAAGCTCTTGATCTTGGTCAGATAGGTAGAGGGGGGGTTCTTCACCTGGAAACGCTCCTGACCACACAGAACGGAGGGAGGAAGGAGAAGGGGATGAGGGGAGGAGGGTGAGTGAGAAGAAAAAGAACATAGTCAAACACAACAAGCACCGTAAACCACTCTGTTACCATGCCAACCTGCTGAGGGCAAGTGTGCTTACCACAGGAACCCATCAGAGTTGTAGTGTTGTGGTAGAAACAGACTCTATGACATTTTGCACTCTGACCTACATTACATATTGGCAACTGAACACCAGCAACACACATTTATTTTTCTTCACAGTTATTTCCGTATGCTGTGTTTTTATAACACTTCATCTCAGATACAATCATGGGTTACACTTTATTTTAACGGTCCATAATAAACCATTTATAAGACATTTACAAAAATATGACACACCATTTATGGTTATGGCTAGGTTAGGTTAGGTAAGGGTTATGGTTAAATAGTGCTCGCTTTAGATTAGGGGCTGAAAAATCCTTTACTTATGATTATTCATAAATGTGGGAGTAATGATTAATACATAGTTTTTTATGGACCGTTGAAATAAAGCATTACCCAATCATGTAGAACTGTGTATGTACTAGTGCATGAACCAATCACCCCATGTAAGGTGCCCAACAAGATGTAATGTTCTTACCTGATCACAGATCAGCTCCCACTTCTTGTCATTGTCGTACTGACTCAACAGCTTCAGCTTGTCTGGAGGCAGGTTCATATAGCTCTGAGAATAGAATAAGGTGCACTTCAAAAACCTACCTCAATAATGACATTAAACCGTTATTGTGATTACAACTGGGGTCTTTGGGGATCTTGTATATTAAATTAACTCTGACTGGTCTACAACGGCATGTTACTCAATAGACTTAAATTAAGCAGTGCCTGCATAATAATATAATCTTAAATAAAATATTTCACTACCAACCAGCCAACACTCTTGTGCACATTTTCATAACGCTTCCGGTTCGTGCCATGCTGTTCAAATGTGATCAAAAACCACAGATGTCCCCACCAGAGGTATTAGTGAATGTTATCGTCATCCTACACCACCGAGATGACTCACTGTTTACATATATTACTGGTAACTAATGGAAACCATCTATGAGCATGTATCAGGTCTAGTCATGAGCATTTTCTAACACATACAGATAATGCTCCTCCATTCATCATTGAGCATAGCTTGCCTATACAGTAGTCCTTTAGCCGTGGTCTGTTTGAGTGAGTTGCTGCTTAGATTCAAGTGGATTTAACCTGATTGATTCAATAGTTATTCGTCTCTATGACAGGTGAGCCATGTGGCCCTTTCTACAAGAACATATGGTGTGTATACAGTACCAGTCAAAAGTTTGGACACACCTATTTTTACTATGTTCTACATTGTAGAATAATAGTGAAGACATCAAAACTATGAAATAACACATATGGAATCATCTAGTAACCAAAAAAGTGTTAAACAAATCAAAATATATTTTATATTTGAGATTCTTCAAAGTAGCCACCTTTGCCTTGATGACAGCTTTGCACACTCTTGGCATTCTCTCAACCAGCTTCATGAGGTAGTCACCTGGAATGCATTTCAATTAACAGGTGTGCCTTGTTGAAACTTAATTTGTGGAATTTCTTTCCTTCTTAATGCTTTTGAGCCAATCAGTTGTGTTATGACAAGGTAGGGGTAGTATACAGAAGATAGCCCTATTAGGTAAAGAAATTCCACAAATTAAGTTTTAACAAGGCACACCTGTTGATTGAAATGCATTCCAGGTGACTACCTCATGAAGCTGGTTGAGAGAATACCAAGAGTGTACAAAGCTGTCATCAAGGCAAAGGGTGACTACTTTGAAGAATCTCAAATATAAAATATATTTTGATTAGTTTAACACTTTCTTGGTTACTACATGTGTACATTTAGTTTTCTGTTGCTAGTCTTTGTCCCTCAAAATCCACCATCGGCCACTCCCATACTGTACCCCACCCAAACACTACAGCTATGTCCCCAGCAAAGCCACACTTACTGGGGTACACGTCATCCTCAGGGGTTTGTTAACGTGTATAGAGGAAACCACAAACTGTTGCTTGAGAACATTAAATTCCGTATATCTAACCACAGTCCACACCCTTCTTAGTAGGCCTTAGACTGCCTCGACTAAAACATCACTCATCTAAAATGCCTTAAATAAATAACTTTCACTAGCTGTTAGTTTGGCCGGAAACATCTATGGTGTTAATATGTGTGTCACATGAGAATGATGCTTAATATATATTGTATTTCACACCATGTTAATCAATAGACATGACAGAGTTGAATCAGCTTCTTGTGATATACAGTACCAGTCAAAAGTTTGAACACCTACTCATTTCAGCATTGTTCTTTATTTTTACTATTTTCTACATTGTAGAATAATAGTGAAGACATCAAAACTATGAAATAACACATATGGAATCATGTAGTAACCAAGAAAGTGTTAAACTAATCAAAATATATTTTATATTTGAGATTCTTCAAAGTAGTCACCCTTTGCCTTGATGACAGCTTTGTACACTCTTGGTATTCTCTCAACCAGCTTCACGAGGTAGTCACCTGGAATGGATTTCAATCAACAGGTGTGCCTTGTTAAAAGTGAATTTGTGGAATTTCTTTACCTAATAGGGCTATCTTCTGTATACTACCCCTACCTTGTCACAACACAACTGATTGGCTCAAACGCATTAAGAAGGAAAGAAATTCCACAAATTAAGTTTTAACAAGGCACACCTGTTAATTGAAATGCATTCCAGGTGACTACCTCATGAAGCTGGTTGAGAGAATGCCAAGAGTGTGCAAAGCTGTCATCAAGGCAAAGGTGGCTACTTTGAAGAATCTCAAATATAAAATATATTTTGATTTGTTTAACACTTTTTTGGTTACTACATGATTCCATATGTGTTATTTCATAGTTTTGATGTCTTCACTATTATTCTACAATGTAGAAAATAGTAAAAATAAAGAACAACGCTGAAATGAGTAGGTGTGTTCAAACTTTTGACTGGTACTGTATATCACAAGAAGCTGATTCAACTCTGTCATGTCTATTGATTAACATGGTGTGAAATACAATATATATTAAGCATCATTCTCATGTGACACACATATTAACACCATAGATGTTGCCGGCCAAACTAACAGCTAGTGAAAGTTATTTATTTAAGGCATTTTAGATGAGTGATGTTTTAGTCGAGGCAGTCTAAGGCCTACTAAGAAGGGTGTGGACTGTGGTTAGATATACGGAATTTAATGTTCTCAAGCAACAGTTTGTGGTTTCCTCTATACACGTTAACAAACCCCTGAGGATGACGTGTACCCCAGTAAGTGTGGCTTTGCTGGGGACATAGCTGTAGTGTTTGGGTGGGGTACAGTATGGGAGTGGCCGATGGTGGATTTTGAGGGACAAAGACTAGCAACAGAAAACTAAATGTACACAATATGTATGTGAATATGCGCTGTACATACAGACATGAGGTTACTCATACACACATATACCCACATACACTCTCAGAAAGACATACAGTGCCTTCGGAAAGTACTTTTCCACACTTTGTTTTTAAATAATCGTTAGCAATCTACAGACAGTGCATGTCAGAGCAAAAACCAAGCCATGAGGTTGAAGGAATTGTCCGTAGAGCTCCGGGACATGATTGTGTCGAGGAACAGATCTGGGGAAGGGTACCAAAAAATGTCTGCAGCATTGAAGGTCCCCAAGAACACAGTGGCCTCCATCATTCTTAAATGGAAGAAGTTTGGAACCACCAAAACTCTTCCTAGAGCTGTCCGCCCGGCCAAACTGAGCAATCGGGGGAGAAGGGCCTTGGTCAGGGAGGTGACAAAGAACCCGATGGTCACTCTGACAGAGCTTTAGAGTTCCTCTGTGGAGATGGGAGAACCTTCCAGAAAGACAACCTTCTCTGCAGCACTCCACCGAGTAGGCCTTTATGGTAGAGTGGCCAGACAGAAGCCACTCCTCAATAAAAGGCACATGACAGCCCGCTTGGAGTTTGCCAAAAGGCACCTAAAGACTCTCAGACCATGAGAAACAAGATTCTCTGATCTGATGAAACCAAGATTGAACTCTTTGGCCTGAATGCCAAGCGTCACGTCTGGAGGAAACCTGGCACCATCAATACGGTGAAGCATGGACTTGAACCTGATCGAACATCTCTGGAGAGACCTGAAAATAGCTGTGCAGCGATGCTCCCCATCCAACCTGACAGAGCTTGAGAGGATCTGCTGAGAAGAATGGGAGAAACTTCCCAAATACAGGTGTGCCAAGCTTGTAGCGTCATCCCAAGAAGACTCAATGCTGTAATCGCTGCCAAAGGTGCTTCAACAAAGTACTGAGTAAAGGGTCTGAATACTTATGTAAATGTGATAATTAATTTGTAATGAATTAGCAAATTTGCTTTGTCATTATGGGGTATTGTGTGTAGATTGATGAGGGGGGAAAAAACAATGTTATCAATTTTAGAATAAGGCTGTAACGTAACAAAATGTGGAAAAGGTCAAGGGGTCTGAATACTTTCCGAAGGCACTGTATACTCTTATGTGCGCATGGGTTGTACACATGAACGCATGAACGCAAGCATGCACACACACGCACACACCTACATTTTGGGGTATGGGTCGTTCCATTTGATTTCAAAAACGTTTTTACCTCATCCCTTTTGATTTGAACTAAACGTCCCATACAAATTTTACTATGGTAGAAGTGGACAGAAAGTGATTTTTTTGGACCTGAATGAAAAAACATTTAGGAGATAGAGGTGCTCAAATTTAACCATTTTGAATATCCTCACCCTACCATGAGACATCCATGTCTTTATCACTGGAAAATATAAACGGTTGAGGTCGAGATCACTTAAAAGCTTAAAAAGGTTTTCAAACTATTTTATAATTTCTTGAGAAATTGTTTTTTAAATCAGAATAGTCCTTTTTTTTACCTTTAACATCAATTATCTACACTGAACAAAAATATCAAACGCAATATGCAACAATTTCAAAGATTTTACTGAGTTACAATTCATCAAAGAAAATCAGTCAATTGAAATAAATTCATTAGGCCCTAATCTATGGATTTCACATTACTGGGTAGGGACGCAGCCATGGGCCCACCCACTTGGGAGCCAGGTCCAATCAGAATGAGTTTTTCCCCACAAAAAGGCATTATTACAGACAGAAATACTCCTCAGCACCTCCCCTCCCCCTCCTCAGAGGATCCCGCAGGTGAAGAAGCCGGATGTGGAGGGTGGAGGTCCTGGGCGTGGTCTGCAGTTGTGAGGCAGGTTGGATGCACTGCCAAATTCTGTAAAACGAAGTTGGAGGCGGCTTATGGTCGAGAAATTAACATTACATTCTCTGGCAACAGCTCTCTTGGACATTCCTGCAGTCAGCATGCCAATTGCACGCTCCCTCAAAACTTGAGACATCTGTGGCATTGTGTTGTGTGACAAAACTGCACATTTTAGAGTGGCCTTTTGTTGTCCCCAGCACAAGGTGCACCTGTGTAATGATCATGCTGTTTAATCAGCTTCTTGATATGCCACACCTGTCAGGTGGATGGATTATCTTGGCAAAGTAGAAATGCTCACTAACAGAGATGTAAATACATTTGTGCACAAAATTTTAGAGAAATAAGCTTTTTGTGCGTATTTCTGGGATCTTTTATTTCAGCTCATGAAAAATGGAACCAACACTTTGCATGTTGCGTTTATATTTTTGTTCAGTATAAAAATGCTTAAACTCAGATTTTTTTTCATTTTCGCATATGTTGTATCTTAGACCCTATTTACATAATCTGAGGTGTTTGTGTTGTGCCCGCCATCGGTTGAGACACAGTATACTCTTGAATACGTTTATGTTCACTCATAAAAATACAAATAAATCAAGAAACTATAAAATAGTTGTTTGTAAGCTTTTAAATGATTTCAAACGCAACTGTTTATCTTTTCCAGTGATGAAGATATGGATGTCTCATGGTAGGGTGGGGTATGCAAAATGGGTCAACTTTGAGCTCTACCATCTCCTAAATGTTTTGGCACTCAGGTCCAAAAAGTTACTTTCTGACCACTTCTACCATGGGCAAATATGTATAGAAAGTGTAGTTGAACTCAAAGGGGGTGCGGTCAAAAGTGATTGAAATCAAATGGAACGACCCGTATCTCAATTTAGAGACCCTATATGGGTATCACAGTATGAGTCATAATACCCATAAAACCTATCAGTCAAACAAGGAAATGGTTCCAATTGTTTCCCACCATTCATTTTTCCCATAGGGGATTTTATAAACACTTAAAATAAGGGATGTGTTTCGTATAGGCTTACCCTGGCGTGACATTTTGATAACCATGTAAATCTCTCTAGGACAAGGTGACTTATATCAATATATTTGCCTGTATTTAACCCCCCCCCCCCAAAAAAAAAAATAATAATAATAATAATAATGCCAATTAGCTGCTAATGTGGCTATCATACAGAACTACAAATGCCATGATGATCTGGACGAAACCGCCAAAACGAGGCAAAGGTAAGAATCTCTGGATTAACTATCTAATGTTAGCTACATTTTTAAATTAATAAATTGGCTACATTTCTTTAAATTGACAATTCTGTGAATGGTCTCATGCAAGTTTTAAATTGACACAATACCTGTTAGCAAAGGTGTCAGCTAGAGATGACGTGCAGGAGCTTGCAGAGATTTGTAGTCTTGCATGATGTCTACTTTGATGCTAATTAGCATTTTCTAATCTGAGAGTAAATCGAGCCGAATATATTGATAAAAGTCACCTTGTCCGAGAAAGATTTAGATGGTTATCAAAACGTCACGCCAAGATAAGCCTACACAAAACACAGCCCTTATTTTAAGTGTTTCTAAAATGAATGGTGGAAAAATGATTGGAACCATTTTGCTGTTTGACCGCTAGGTTTTATGGGTATTATGACACTTCCACTGTGGGGCTCTATTTAGAACCTGAGGGGAAGTCCTGTTCTCAGTTTCAACATGTTGTTCCATTCTTACTGTCACCCTGAGCCCAGACTCTCTTCTTAAAAAAGAAACATTATTGCTTTGACCTAATATCTGCTCTCACACATTGCCACATACCTAAACATATCTGCTTGTGTGAGTGCTATAAGTGCCGTATTATGTCTGTTTGAAATCTAGACTAGAGAAGGTAGCATTCACTGTTGAAAGAAAGAGGAAGTCAGGTCATGCTCTGATAGAGCAGACCGGTAGAGAGGACAGTGGGCATGAAATGGCGTAGGCTAATTAAGGGTATTTACCACACACATATTAGCTAATAGTTATCACACTACATAGACAGCCCACATGCATCAGACCTAAAAGTCAAAGAAGGTGAAGGTGTATGCATGGAAAGATAGTTTTACTGTCATGTTGTCACGTCTTTCGTGTGTCTCCATATCTAGTGCCTAATAGGTTTAGCATCACATTTATTAGATGTTTATCTAAATGTGCGATTCACACTGCTTGCGCTACTCATGATTGACTAATATTTTCTATAGATAAGGCCTTGTTCCCCTGAGATGTCCTGCTTCTTTTGTAAAAAAAAAAAAAAACATTCTTCTAGTATTGGATTGATAGCATTATGTTGTCCTACATAGGTGTTAACTGATGGGAAATGACATGTTGAAATATTTGAGAAACATTTGCCTTCCTGTCTTAGTCTTGTGGTCTCATTCATTCAAAATATATTGCCCAATCCAGCACCTTGCCTTCATGGTGTCTCCAGTTCCTCTAAGAGTGCAGACTGCAGTCGAAGGTCTATGAGATCATTTGAACACAGGCTGAGCAGAGAGGCCGATTTCAAAATATCTAAAAGAGGACGTGAGCTTTTGGATGGGATTGAGGCCAACAAAATGTCAACTCTCTTTACATTTACATTTACATTTTTGTCATTTAGCAGATGCTCTTATCCAGAGCGACTTACAGTTGTTTTTTGTTGTTTTTATACTGGCCCCCCATGACTGGCTGCAGTGAGAGAGACGGCATTGTTTTTTAACATTAACCAGAATTACCTTGACTGAATTCAAATGTAAAACTGAATGTATTTTCTCTCAGACATTTGGCACCCAGCATATTTAAGTGAGTGATTTTACCTGTTACTTTAGATATCAGTGCAATACATACAGTAGGTGTGTGATGCAACTAAATTCCTGTGTGATGTGCCTGTATTTCTGTGTGTTGATATGCATGATGTGTGTCTCCCCTCCTGTCCTGCCACTCACCAAAACCACACTGAAGCGCTCCTCCAGCTCCTCCTCTGGGGGCACGGGCAGCTTGGGGGGAGCAGACTGCTTCTTCTGCAGGGTCGGGGTGGGGTCACTCAGGCCCGTTCCTGACCCCACAGAGTGCTTGGCCTCCCGGCCATCTGCCTGCTCTATTCCCCCCGCCGCATTCCCCATCACCAACCTGAACAGGTAATCCAGGGGAAAGGTTAAAAAAAAACTATATTTTAACTGTTAGTGCTAGTAGGCCTAATTCCAAAACAGACTGAAACTCCAACTCCGATGTCTGCGCGCACTGAAAAAAAGTAGCTAGTTACTTCCAGTGTAGGGCAGAGAAGGTAAATAAAAACAGGTCTTTGAGTCCTTGGCACTTCAACGTCTCTGTGAGATTAGGCAGGTGGCTCGAACAGCCACTGGCCTACTGCAATTGTCTTGGTCCTGAGGTGAGGATGTTTGATGGAGCAACATCTTTCCTCCTCATCCCTTATCTCTTCCACTCTCCTCACTCTCTGCTGGATAACAGGTGTTGAAGCAAGATGTTGTTTTTACTATTAACTGCTTAAAGTTCCTACAGTGAGCTCAGCACAGACAGGCAGGGCATGGGTGTTACAGGAAGGAGAGGGGAGTTTGACACAGTCGTTGCAGCAGAGGCAGAAACCGCATAACCAGAAAAAGCAGAAGAGTAACTTCCTGCTGTGTGTGAGAGAAACACAACTACAAGGGGGTGGAATAAGGTAGAGTAGGGTGGAGAGACGAGACTGAGGTAGAAGCAGAGAGGGAGGAAAGTGATTGGATGTGGTTGGAGAAAATAGACAAGAGAGTAAAGGGGGTGGGAAAAATAAGGGATAAAGGAAGACTACGTAAGTGTAGTGGGCCTATAGTCATATGAGCTATGAAGAGTCATGTAAGTTATGAAGAGTCATATGAGCTATTAAGTATCTACACGTATCTTGCCTCGTGGATGGTGGGTGCATGCCAAATGGTAGAGGGTGGATTAAGTAAGGTGTTTTTATCATAACTTTCTTGACTTTCCATTGTTAGGAAACCACTACCAGAACATAGCTTGTGGAAGTGTGAGTGCAGTTGCGTTTTACCCAGTGTACTTTCAAAGAACACTCCAAGAGCGCTACCCTGTGTCAGATATGCACATTACTACCCCTAGTGAAGTCAAGGCAAAATTGCCATCGTTGTTTCCATGTGGTGGTGAATAAATTGCTGACAATCAGAACATCAAAAAGGTCTTAGTAGACATTTGTACACACTTTTCTACCAGACTTAATTGATTAATGTCAGTGACTGGCCAAATAACCCACTCACCAGTGTCCAAGAGCAAAATCAGTTACTGATTTTTTAAAAGCATCAGCAGCAGGCCTACTTCCAGATATGAGGAGCTTATGACTGTGTTTAGACAGGCAGCCCAATTCTGATATTTTGGCCAATCACATCAGATCTTCATCACATCAGATCTTTTTCAGATCTGATTGGTCCAATTAGTGAAAGCAATATCAGAATTGGCGATGCCTGTGTAAACGCAGCCATTTGCCATGTTCAAAATACCTGAGAACTCGGATATCTCTGACTTCCGACTTGAGTACGTTCAAAACAACTGCGAACTTAGGAGAATAAAAACGAGCTCCGACTGGGAAAAATCGATTTGAACGGTCATCCAACTCGAAATTCCAACTTGGGAACTCGGGCCTCTTTCTAGACCTCCGACTTTCCGACCTGAAGACTGACGTCATGATTTGACCAAGTTCCCAGTTGTTTTGAATGCAGCAATAGATCCCTACGGCCAAACATGCTCACTTTCTTGCACTTATTTGAGGCCAGCTGTCATACTGTGTGAACCAGCAGAGGGCGTAGTTCCCTTTCTGCAAATTGTTTTTCCACCCCATGATGCTCTCGAACAGCTGTTGATTCCAAGATGACGGATCCTACAACATTGCCGGAGGATCACTGGATCAAAGTAAGCTAGCTAGTTTAGACAAATATATGAGACGTGAGGACAAGTAAGCGTTGTATGACACTGCCGTATATTCGTAGCAAGAATACTGTGTTTGTAATTTGGAGTTAACTTGCTACAATTGGCTTGTGTTAGCTAGCTAAAGGGTAGCTATCTAGGTACTAGCGCTTTTGTTTATGAATCTTTTCAAGCTTCTTCCCCTTTCTTTACGGTTCTGTGATGGTCAACTGCTGGCTAGCTGGCCAACTTGTAGCCTAGTCCTAGTGGACCAGACGGGTGATTTGCAAATTCACCGTCTGGGAGAACCCAGTGTTTAATTTTGGAAATGGTACAGTCATTATATTTCCACAGGTAGGTATTAATAAATCAACTTTACAAAACGCTGGAAGTGTGTTCAGATTTCTATCACATGATGAAGCATGCGCATACGTCACGATGTACATGTACGCAACGCATGTTTGCGGAGGTCGTGCACGTGTTTACATGGGTTTGCCAAAAATACTTGCCATACTTCAGCCTTGTATGCACTGACCGCATAGGAACGTCGGGGCTACTCATAACTAGCGGCCACCTAGCAGTAGTGTGAAGTACTTAAGTAAAAATACTTTAAAGTACTACTTAAGTAGTTTTTTTGGGTATCTGTACTTTACTATTTATATTTTTGACTACTTTTACTTATACATTTTAGTCATTTAGCAGACGCTCTTATCCAGAGCGACTTACAGTTAGTGAGTGCATACATTTTTCATACTGGCCTCCCGTGGGAAACGAACCCACAACCCTGGCGTTGCAAGCGCCATGCTCTACCAACTGAGCTACAGGAGGGCCTACATTTACTAAAGAAAATAATGCACTTTTTACTCCATACATTTTCCCTGACACCCCAAAGTACTCCTTACATTTTTCTGCTTAGCAGAACAGAAAAAATTGTCAAATTCACACACTAGAACATCCCTGGTCATCCCTACTGCCTCTGATCTGGCGGACTCACTAAACACACATGCTTCATTTGTAAAGATGTCTGAATGTTGGAGTTTGCCCCTGGCTATCAGTAAAGAAAATGTTGCCGTCTGGTTTGCTTAATATAAGGAATTTGAAATTATTTGTACTTTTACTTTTTACTATATACTTAAGTATATTTTAGCAATTACATGTTCTTTTGATACTTAAGTATATTTAAAACCAAATACTTGTAGACTTTTACTCAAGTAGTATTTTACTGGGTGACTTTTACTTGAGTCATTTTCTATTAAGATATCTTTACTTTTACTCAAGTATGACAATTGGGTACTTTTTCCACCACTGCCACCTAGTAACCAGGTCATTTAATGATTAGCTACAAGCAAGTTAGCCACAAAAGGTTCAGGTTATTAGCTGGTGGGAACTCAGGTTGCACTTGTGTCCAAGATTTAAACAAAAAAGAGGACTTCTCTGACAATTCTGCCTACTTGAATCAAATCAGTGGTGTATTCAATCCGCCGATTCTGTTGCAAAATGTTTCTTAAACGGAAGCAAACGAAACGGGGAGGAACCTACCTGTATTTGACCAATATAATCTCTTGTTTTAGTTGCAGAATGTAACTGTTTGGACAAATGATTACACCACAGGACTACTGTCAGTGGATTTTGTTGATGCATATTGCTGTGTTTGTCTGAGGGGATTAGATTAAAGTGAAAGTTGATTGAATTGGCTTTGGAACCGGTGCCCTGTGCAAAGTCCACGGCGGAGTCCTGAATCCTACTCTACTTTTCAGCCGACTTCTGCTGCGTTTACGTGCTAGTCGGAACTAGGAAACTCGAAAATGTCTGACTTGCTAACTGGTTGAACGCGGAACGTTTATAACTACAACCGGTTAGCAAGTCTGACATTTGAGTTTCCTAATTCAGACTAGCATGTGAACGTGGCAAAAAGTCGCCTGAAAAGTAGAGTAGGATTCTGTTTCCACATGCAAAAGTGATTGCTTTTGATAAAAACCCTTTATCTGCCTTCCCAATGAAAACTAGTTTGAAAATTCAAACATATAGGCTATTTTATGGAAAATATATGTTGTATGTTTCTGGATGATGCACCATGCTGCCTTGTTGAATTGAATTGTTGTTGACATTACTAAGCAGCACAAATTACTGTTTCGATTCGAGAAGGGAGCTCCTCCCTCACTGCTTTTGCCCATTCACGTCACCATAGACCGGTGCCCTGTGGCTCAGTATAATCGAATCTGCCCATTGAGTGAGAGACGAGAAAGAGCCTGTTGTTCTCACCTCCTTATCCACTGTTTTATTCTCTCTCCTGTCAACACCTGCCATGGCTGAACAGAACGATGGGGCTTTCAGTGACAATGGATTTGACCACAGTGAGTAGTATCGTTAGGCCTAACTGTTGTTTTACCCAAATGTACAGTCTATAGCTAGTAGGCTACCAGTCCTGTGGGTAACTGTTGATTTTGTCATTTAATGATGTCTGAACTCTTCTTCATGTTCTCCTTTAAGGTTTCTTTGCTGAGAATGCAAGGAAGAGTACTGTGGTCTCCAGGGCTAACAGCATCGGGTCCACAAGTGCCTCATCAGTACCAAATACAGGTACTGTGTTGTTAGTCATTTATGTTTAGACAACATATGTCAGGGAATATTTCTATCGGCGATGTTGATGTGTGTACTGTATGACTAAACGGCTTGTGTAGGTGAGACAATGCTGCATATTTATTTTGTCCTGATTCAAAAAAACATAATTCATGCATTGCCCCTTTAATTCATTCTGTTACTCCCTACCCCACTCTCACTTCCACTATTCTTTCTTATAATTTTTTTACATTTGACATTTTAGTCATTTAGCAGACGCTCTTATCCAGAGCGACTTACAGTTAGTGAGTGCATAATTTTTTTTCATGCTGGCCCCCCGTGGGAATCGAACCCACAACCCTGGCGTTGCAAGTGCCATGCTCTACCAACTGAGCTACACTTTTTTCAATTGCATTTCCAAGTGACCTAGTTTGGTTGGGCATTGTCCTGCTCTCTCATTGTCCAGTGCTTTATTCTAGCTTGATGTCAGCCTTGAGCCCTAGGGAGGTAGACTGAAACACCTGCTCTTCCTCTCCTCACTGTAGATGATGAAGACAGTGACTACAGGCATGAGACCACATACAAGGAGTCCTACAAAGACCGGCGGAGACAGGCACACACACAGGCCGAGCAGAAACGACGGGATGCTATCAAGGTTGGCTTCCGATAGGGAGTGGAATAACAGAAGCATAGATCATGGGAAGGAGGGTAGTTGTAAAAAGGGACAAGGGAGAAAAATAAAAAGGATTGGGAAATGAGGGTGGGGGGTCTTTGGACAGAGGGAGTTGGTGGCTCTGATCTCTTCCAATACATTAGATGTTTCTTAGGTGGCCAAATGTAATACTTCTGTCAATTCTAAAATCTGTTTGTCTTGTGTGTTTGACTCCACAGAAAGGATATGATGATCTACAGTCCATAGTGCCCACCTGCCAGCAGCAGTCTGAGTTTGCTGTGGGGACACAGAAGATCAGCAAGGCCACAGTGCTGCAGAAAAGTACAATATTCTATATAGACCATTATAAACTGGGTGGTTCAAGCCCTGAATTCTGATTGGCTGACAGCCGTGGTCTATCAGACCGTATACCACGGGTATGACAAAATATGTATTTTTACTGCTCTAATTACATTGGTAACCATTTTATAATAGCAATAAGGTACCTCAGGGGTTTGGTATAAGGCCAATATACCACGGCTAAGGGCTGTATCCAGGCACTGCGTTGCGTCGTGCATAAGAACAGCCCTTAGCCGTGGTATATTGGCCATCTACCACACCTCCTTGTGTCTTATTGCTTAACTGTACTGCTCAACCAGAAATGTGGGAAATGTACATTTTAGGATTGTGCAAATTGACATTCCGACCAGCCTTTATAATGTCAACATACTATAAATATTTAGAAAGGGTCCCACCCTAAGGTGGAATTTTCCTCCCTGATAGAAATGCTTGCCTGATCCAGAAATCCCTGACTGGTTGTTTCTGTGTTTCCTGCTGCAGCCATCGACTACATCCAGTTTCTGCACAAGGAGAAGAAGAAGCAGGAGGAGGAAATGTCTATGTTGAGGAAGGAAGTGATGGCACTGAAGATCATGAAAACGTAAGTCACAGGCAAAAAATCTGTTACTACAGTGTGATACAGTAAAATGTAAAAGCAGACAGGGAGAGCTGCAGTGTGAAACCATTAAAGATGATATTAGCTATGTTAGATTAAATATGTATAATTAAGGTTAAGAGAGCCTTCAAGGATATATTTAATTGACCTAATAACTCATGCATAGGATTGCAGAGGCTGTATCAGGTCAGCCCTGGCAGACTGGCCTTATCAGAGAGAGGGAAATGCCTCAGCCCACACTCTGCTCCACCAGAGATAAGTCCAGGAAAGCAGTCAACGGGGTTGGTTGACCCTCAGCGTATACTGTGGAGGGAGGCCACTCATACGGGGACATCTGAATGGATTGAGCTGCCATCTAAGCCTGAAGAGGCACGGAAGCCTCATTTATAACAGTTTTGAAATGTGCAGTAATTTATGCTATTCTTTGATAGCATCAGGGCTCT
This sequence comes from Coregonus clupeaformis, assembly GCF_020615455.1. Classification (NCBI taxonomy): domain Eukaryota; kingdom Metazoa; phylum Chordata; class Actinopteri; order Salmoniformes; family Salmonidae; genus Coregonus; species Coregonus clupeaformis. Next base: position 70,393,378 of record NC_059198.1, read on the forward strand.
ATGCTGAACTTTTTTACAAGGAGCACGTGTGCGCCTAAGTTGGGAAATGTAGGCACACACAAAGAAATTTAGGAGCACAATGAAAAATGAGGTATTAAAGCTAGAATCCTACTTTTCTCTAGGCGCACTGGTGCTCCTAAATTAGAATTCCAGGTCACACAGCAAAATATTTAGGCGCGTATGCGAGTAAGTTTTGAGAATGACACAACTACTAATTTTCACAAAGTCTGCTGCCTCAGTTTTGATGATGGCAATTTGCATATACTCCATAATGTCATGAAGAATTATCAGATTAATTGCAAAGTCCCTCTTTGCCATGAAAATGAACTTAATCCCCCAAAAACATTTCCACTGCATTTCAGCCCTGTCACAAAAGGACCAGCTGCTATCATGTCAGTGATTCTCTCGTTAACACAGGTGAGAGTGTTGACGAGGACAAGGCTGGAGATCACTCTGTCATGCTGATTGAGTTAGAATAACAGACTGGAAGCTTTAAAGGGAGGGTGGTGCTTGAAATCATTGTTCTTCCTCTGTTAACCATGGTTACCTGCAAGGAAACGCGTGCCGTCATCATTGCTTTGCACAAAAAGGGCTTCACAGGCAAGGATATTGCTGCTAGTAAGATTGCACCTAAATCAACCATTTATCGGATCATCAAGAACTTAAAGGAGAGAGGTTCAATTGTTGTGAAGAAGGCGTCAGGGCGCCCAAGAAAGTCCAGCAAGCGCAAGGACCGTCTCCTAAAGTTTATTCCGCTGCGGGATCGGGGCACCACCAGTGCAGAGCTTGCTCAGGAATGGCAGCAGGCAGGTGTGAGTGCATCTGCACACACAGTGAGGCGAATACTTTTGGAGGATGGCCTGGTGTCAAGAAGGGCAGCAAAGAAGCCACTTCTCTCCAGGAAAAACATCAGGGACAGACTGATATTCTGCAAAAGGTTCTGCAAAAGGTAAAGGGATTGGACTGCTGAGGACTGGGGTAAAGTCATTTTCTCTGATGAATCCCCTTTCCGATTGTTTGGGGAATCCGGAAAACACCTTGTCCGGAGAAGACAAGGTGAGTGCTACAATCAGTCCTGTGTCATGCCAACAGTAAAGCATCCTGAGACCATTCATGTGTGGGGTTGCTTCTCAGCCAATGGAGAGGGCTCACTCACAATTTTGCCTAAGAACACAGCCATGAATAAATAATGGTACCAACACATCCTCCGAGAGCAACTTCTCCCAACCATCCAAGAACAGTTTGGTGACGACCAATGCCTTTTCCAGCATGATGGAGCACCTTGCCATAAGGCAAAAGTGATAACTAAGTGGCTCGGGGAACAAAACATCTACATTTTGGGTCCATGGCCAGGAAACTCCCCAGACCTTAATCCCATTGAGAACTTGTGGTCGATCCTCAAGAGGCGGGTGGACAAACAAACACCCACAAATTCTGACAAACTCCAAGCATTGATTATGCAAGAATGGGCTGCCATCAGTCAGGATGTGGCCCAGAAGTTAATTGACAGCATGCCAGGGCGGATTGCAGAGGTTTTGAAAAAGAAGGGTCAACACTGCAAATATTGACTCTTTGCATAAACTTAATGTAATTGTCAATAAAAGCCTTTGACACTTATGGAATGCTTGTAATTTTACTTCAGTATACCATAGTAACATCTGACAAAGATATCTCATAACACTGAAGCAGCGAACTTTGTGAAGACCAATACTTGTGTCATTCTCAAAACTTTTGACCACTACTGTAGAGCCCTGAACATGTGCTCCCAATACGATGCTATCATAGTTGTGTAAATATGATATTAACACTATTGTCAGTAGCTAGGTTTCCATCCATCCATTTCATGCCAATATGCTAAAATCGCATTAAAAACAATATGCGCATTTTCCCACCAGAGATGTGTTTCCATCAAATTGACTTGTTGCAGATAAAAGGCTGTGCGTGATGATGTAGTGCACATAAAAATACCTTTTGTGGTAAAATTCCCATACAAGTTAAATGGGTTTACGTCACTCTACTGATGGGGTTTCTCACATTTATTTTGTTATACAGCGAGTTCCCACTCTGGTCTTGGCACGTGCGCTCTAGCCAACAGCTCGCAGATACAGTGCGGGTATAGCCTACATGGCAGCTTTTTAGTTGTTTTTTTTCTATATAAAAAAACATCCCCTAGCCCGGACGACGCTGGGCAAATTGTGCGCTGCCCTATGGGACTCCCGGTTGCGATACCGCCCGGGATCAAACCCGGGTCTGTAGTGACGCCTCTAGCACTGCCTTAGACAGCTGCGCCACTCGGGAGGCCCTACATGGCAGCTTTGTCAAACGGGAGCTCGATATTTATTGGAAAGGAGCATCAAGCTCATCAACTTGCACTTTCACCACCCTGTGAAGTTCACCATCATTTATTTATTTAACCTGTAGCCTAATAAACTACATGCTTTCCCAATGCATTGTAGTGGGAGGACCACACAACATGTAATCGCGTGACTCCAAGTTTACATCAATATGATGGTTATTATATTTAATATTTGCACATTAAAAGCTTTTCCACCGACAGTTCTCGCAAAATTTATTTTAGACTCAAAAAGATCCCACCTTGTCTAGCGTGCTTTGTTTTGTCTGCATTTGGTTTGTTTACCGACAAATGTTCTGTTTCAATCAGGCCTGTCATGAAAAAAATTTTTATCCGACATGTACTTTACGCGCATGAAAAGGTTGGATGGAAACCTGGTTAGAAATGGTCAGATGTAGTTGAACATGTTACTTAAGCAATAAGGCCCAAGAAGGTGTGGTACAGAGTCTGAATTCAAAATGGATTAAATATTTGTTTTTTTCTCACCCATCTACACACAATACCCTATAATTGTGAAAGTGAAAACATTTTTGTAGAAAGTTTAGCAAATTTATTGAAAATGAAATACAGAAATGTCTAATTTATGTAAGTATTCACACCCCTGGCTTGAATACTTATTAACTCAAAACATTTCAGGTTTTCATTTTTTTATTAGTTTGTATTTTTAAAAAAAATTAAGTAAAGAATCTCTATATTTATTCCACTTTTGATATTATGGGGTATTATGTGTATGCCAGTGACACACAATCTCAATTTAATCTATTTTAAATTCAGGCTGTAACACAACAAAATGGAAGAAGTCTAGGGGTGTCAATACTTTCTGAAGGCACTGTATTGGCCATATACCATAAACCACCGAGGTGCCTTATTGCTATTATAAACCAGTTAACAACATGAATATAACAACAAAAAATATGTTTTGCATCATACCCATGGTATATTGTCTGATATACACGTGGCTGGAATGCTGTTTCAGCCAATTAGCATCCAGAACCCAAACTACCCGGTTTATAATGTGTTTAACCTGTGTGTTGTAGGAACTATGAGCACATAGTGAATGCCCACCAGAACAACCCTCAGCAGGGGGAGGAGCAGGTGTCGGACCAGGTCAAGTTCAGCGTGTTTCAGAGCATCATGGACTCCCTGTTCCAGTCCTTCAGCAGCTCAGTGTCTGTGGCCAGCTTCCAGGAGCTGTCCGCTTGCGTCTTCAGCTGGATCGAGGAGCACTGCAAGCCTCAGGTAGGACACTCAATGTACTGTACTGCTGGGGGATTCTTGCTGCTGGTGGATGGATGGCACACCAAATCATGTATGGTTTTATTTAAGGTAATTGTCTTTATGTGATAGTCATGGCATTTTGGTGTATTTTCTGCTCAAGGATGGTATTTTGGACTTCAGTCTGACCCAACAGGTCAAAACTATCACCATTGAATGCTATAATTGACATGGCAGCCACCCTGTCTTGCTCTGAGGATGGATGACTATGTTGAGTTGACAGCTGTGTAAGGTAATCCATGTTTGTCCCCTTTTCCTTCCCAGACATTGCGTGAGTTTGTGGTGGGAGTTCTCCGGCAGCTCAACAGCCAGCTGTATTAATGCTGGCCAGGTGTAAACTCTGGACAGGAATCTCCCCTCAGGGATGGAGCTGAGGCCTACCCTGGGTTCTCAGGTTGATATGTGAGGTCTCTACCAGACCCTATCTTGTTCCCTCCTGGTCTGCAGTATTTAAATCGTTAACTCTTACTCAACTCACCACCAGGGTCTGCAACAGGGTTGGGTGTTTCCTGTCTAGTCAGGTCAAATCCAGCCCAGCATTCTGTCTGTGGTTTTAGTCGTCAGGGGTTCTCCTCATTGCAGAATAGAGTTGTGTTCAACGAGGCAAATGGCCACTATTGCTTGTAAACGTTCCGTAATGTTTACATTCACCACAAATTGTTAATTGTTCCATTTTGAACAACAACAAAAAAAAAAATCTGTTCCAGTGTTCAAACCAGCATAAAGTTGTGAACCAGTTCGAATCAAATCCAAGACTGTCTGCAACATGAGATAAAATGTAGAATTCAAACAAGTTGTGATGGTATTTGAGAATTGTTAAATGTTTGCTGTTGTGACAGAATCAAGCATATTTGTAAATCTGTTACTGCAGCTTATCGCCTTTTCATAATCTTTATTGGCAAAAAGACACGGTAGAATAGTGATTTAATGAATAGTTCTGTATTAAACATGGTTTTTAAACAGTATCTCTGAACCAAAAACTCTGGCCAGGATTCAATCAGATTAGCGGTAAATGCATAGCTTATCATTGCTTTTTAGGTGGTGTTGGAGGTGTAACTCCGTTAGAGCTGTCAAATCCACAAGAAGCTCCTGGCTTTAACTATAACTGCCATTGGATGCACCGAGTAACATTAGTAGAAAACCCGTGCAGCCATGTTACAAATTATAACACTGAAATGTGTGATACCTACACCTCGATTAGGCTTGTACAAATCCCGATTTCATTTAATGATTGAGTGTCATTTCAATATAGGCTACACTTTCTTGTTCTGAACTTCCAAGGTGGGTGGGATATATGGACGGGTGTGGTTTTATAATGACCACAAGAGCTGCCGATTTGACAGCTCTTGACACCACCTAAACAAAAGCAATGTGTTTGTTGGCTGACGCAGGTTACCATAGATCTGATTGAATCCTGGCCTTAAACAGTCAAGAATGTAAAAATTAATGTGAATGATAATTTATTTGTACAATGTGCTCAGGAGAACTTGTACCAAATGTATCAGGACCTTCTGGTAAACTTAACAGATGTGAATGTTTAATCTGTAATCACCTGACTTTAAAAAGGGATTATTTTATACGACAAGTCTCTGTGCTGGTATAAATAAATCAGGTCTACTGTTACGTTCTTTTGCTGATTTGGACAAGTTTGAAAGTATTTCGTATGAATATGATTTTTAATTGCAAGGATACATCTGTACAAGGTATTATTGCAAAACATTACGATTAATCAAATCAACATCAAAACATAAATAAAAAATAGTAATGAGTTATTCCTGGAATGAGTTGATGGCATAACACAACTCCCTCTGAGTTGACATTCAAGTCAAAGTAAGAGATCCTCCAACATTCTGTCAGGTACTTGGCATAGTCACTTTACAGTCCTCATCAGTCTCCACACCAACTTCTTCCTAAACAGAGAACACAAAAGATGCTGACATCTCAGGTTGACAAATAGAGTAAACATGATAGGCATTTGTCTGCCTCTGTCATGGTGATGAACAATATCTCATTTCCCAAATACAAACAATATAATTAATGTGTAGAACAGTCACTATAGATCTATGTTTTGCAGAGCATCTTACCAGAAATTGCTTCTTGGTCTTGGGGTATCCCTCCAAAATGGAACCCATCATGTCAGATGCCTGAGAGGAGCAGAGACAAAATCAGACTATTTGTTCTGGTTTATCCTGCTTTGACACTAATACCATTAAGTAAGGGGTCTATTCAATCCAAATTGCGGAAGTACAGCGTGATTGACATTTTAAGGCAATGTCAGCGGAGACTGCATTCACGGTAAACGATGCATGTCTACTTGATCGGAAATTACCTTAACATTTCTATCACGCAATCTTTAACACTTCAGCAATACAGCTGGAATAGAGCACTAAAATAAATAATTCACCAGTCTCTTCCTCTTCTTCCACTCTTTCACGTAGAGATGTCTCTCCTTGTAAACCTGAAGGAAAGATGCATGAGCACAGTATCTGGGGAAAGTGTTTTGTATTTGAACCCAGGTCTGATTGTGACCCATACCTTCTCCTTCTGCTCTGGTGTGACATGATTGGTTGCTGACTTGATCTTCTCCAGGTGCTCCCTGTACCCAGAACACTCTGCTTTCAGCTCCAGGATCTCTGACATTTCCTCTGTGGTCAGGGAGCTGTTGAGCTCCTTCAGCTCTGCAATCAGAGATAAGAGTATGTCAGAGAGTCCAGTGTGTGTGTGGGCAGGGTGGTGATAGGGCCAAAGAGGGGAGCCCTACCTGCGTCCAGCTGTCTGCAGCCCTGAGAGACAGCCTCCACCTGTGTGCTGAGGTCAGAGATGCGACTGTCCATGGCCTTAAGATCTGCCTCACTCAATTCTGCAAACTGGGCCTTGAGGCAGTCAAGGACATTACTGGGAGTTACTTTTACAGTTTTTTTTATTGCTTTGTTGCAACTTTCACAACTATGTGATACATTTTCACAACTATTAGTACAAAACATATAATCAGAAAGTCAGTTTCAAAACAACACATTTTCAATTGACTATAACACAAAATCAGTCCCCTTTTCACCAAACTTCACACTGCTTTACAACAGTTTTATTGGCCAATACAGAACTGTAATACCCATAATGTATTCCATTTACATAGCAAGACACTTATCCAAAGTGACAGTCCACATTTTTGGTATGTGTCCCCAGTGGGAATCGAACCCACAACTCTGGTGTTGCTAGTGCCATGCTCTTATGAACTGAGCCACGTACAGGACCACTACAATACACAAGTACAATACTGTAAAATAAACAAATACTTTATTACAATACAGGTGGAATATGTATGATTGCCATCCCCATGAGCGTACCACCCTCCTTCAGGCCATGGATGAGGCATGCAATGATTTCAATCCAGGCCTGGATAGAAAATTATAAATATTTGATGTTAATACAAATTTGATGGGTAGTGCAAGTTTATTGCCTAATGTGAAAACAGTGTAATGTGCTGTAATTTACAGTACTGTAGCATACTACATTCAAAGGGCAATTTTGAAACGTATATCTTACATTTTCTGCTTTTTTTGCTATTGGAGTATGTTAAAATAACTAAATTGAGAAAATATCATTATGTTGTGTTTTGGTGATTAAACCAATGTACTCATATTTCACAGTAAACCTGTGTTTTGGATCAATGGTTGTGTGGTGAAAGATGTCTCCAAACAAAATGAATGCACAATGAAGGGTTTTGAATGCAAGACTGGTTGCTTACAAGTGTTAACAGTTTGGAGTGTTTTACTAATTCACTACATACTTGTGAAAATAGCACCAAAAAACAACTAATCATCAAAACAGAAGAGATTCAGAACAGCAGTGGCTACATATTACCATCAACATATACAGTACGCACTGACGTGCTGCTCTGATACCTAGACTGGCTCACCTGATCAGCAAAGTATATATTTTGCTTCCCATAGGTTCTCTCTTTGACCTTCCCTTCCTGTGCCAACTGTTCCATGGCTTTAACCACAGCCTACCGGGATAGGAATGAGTACCGGTAATCAAATATACATTTTAATTTAAACATGCTGATCATATAATACTGAAAATCATATCACTGGCTCAGAACAGTTTGGCCTTTCTCACCGTCTTTCCCAGGCCGTGCTGCTTCTGTAAATTGCTTAAGACATCTTGGGCACTGTAAGGACGGTTCTTCTCGTTCAGGTAAGCAAATATGACTGTTAAACCTGAGAATAAAAACACAAAACAGTGACCTCGGAGTTGTGACCTGTAGAACTTATATCTGGTCTAAGAATTTATCAGTGCAGCAGGTCAGTGAGTGTCAGTGTGTGCTAGCTTGCTGTACTGGTTCTAACTTCGCTAACGCGTTAGTTAATTCGGTTAGGAAAACATATGTCATGTTTGGCAACATACCAGACACAATGTAGCAACCAGGTAAAATAAAAAAGATAAAATCTCATGCCTCCGTTGTCTTTTTTGCTCATTTTCTTTATTCCGTGAGCTAGTAGCTATCGCTAACTAACTTATGCTAGCTAGCGGTGCAATAATTATTTACCTAGCTTGAGTTTCGCGCGCAGTGACGTATTGTGGGTGTCCAGGCTTTACATACGTCATATCAAAACAAAAGGCTGTTTTCATCACGCTCCACCGTTGTGCATGACAGCCCTGGGAAAGCTCGAGTATGGACTCTCGAGCGTTACATGAAATAAGCGCCAACAACATTGGCTGGTGGACCAAAAGGATGTCAAAATTGTGATTTTGGATCTGTGGAATAGTGCATTGTTTATAAATAAAATAAACATTTAATCCAGACTTCATATTTAATAAGATTTCCACATCAAAACATATCAAAACCAATGTCAGAGAGGAAAAATACACTGTACTGAACAAATGTACTTAACATAATACTAAGAATGAAGAATTGCCTGGCCGTCTTCATGGAGAGACACTGCAACAACCCCTGCTTAAACTAAAGTGGTCCAAAACAAGTTATATAAATTCACTTTTTAATTAAAATCCCAAACCTTTTCAGATCAGACAGATTCAGTTGTTTTCTGGGCCATCTCCATGAACAGGGGGATCCAGAAGTTATATTGTATTAAATCTCCCACAGTCATGATATTCTATACAACACAAATAGCATTATTGGGCAATTTGTCATATATAAACAAGCATTGTCTGTTTCTGATTGTTTGATCCAGCTACTTCAGCAAAACCCAACTGCGGGTCATTTGAGTTTCAATGACCAAGAATGATCACTCCTATTTATTCGATTGTTTCAATGAAAAGACAAAAGCAGTAGGAGCTTGTTTTCCCATCGCAGGGTAATCATGCTGACCTGCACCCTAGTTTTTAAAAGACAAGCATATTTCATATTTTCCTTTACATTTTCACTTTTAAAAAGGCTAATCAGGTTGAGTTTTGTATATCAGCATTTTGTTCACCCATCAATGTAAACATGTTTTCCTGATGATTTTCTTAAGACGTTTACAAATGTGGTACATGCATGAGGTTCAACTAAAGGTTTATATTCTGTACTTCTGTTCTACTTATATCTGCATGTCTATTCTACAGATTCTCCTCTGAGAAGGATCAGCAAAAATGAGTGAAGATGGTGATAGGGATTGGGAATGCCACGGGAGAAGGGATACAAGGAGCAGGTTATCTTGATAAAATAACTTACTGTGATGACAAAGACAAAAATATCTAAACAGCCCATGACGGCTCATTCAAGACACATGCAGAACACAGGAGGCAACCCTACGTTCACAGATCTACCATAAGTACAGCAAACAAAACAGGACAAATAGTGTGGGAAGAAACATTTGGGTGGGGGAAGAGACAGTAAAACACATTTAACTAAAATGCCTATCCCCTTTCTTTAAAACAATGATTTCAGACTCAAAACAAATTCATGTCTCAATCAAGAATGATCCCTAAAAATATCACCATTATTGACTTAGTTTCTAATAGAGAATGAGTGTCTTAAAATGAAAGCAGTGGCTTTTAGTTAACGATAGTCCCAGTCAGATATTGCTAAAACAAGGTCATTGCAGTTGTAAAACTTCACTAATCAATAGGAATGTCATACTTGGTCCCATATTAAACAGCCCTGTGTGTCTAGCCTTTTAGAAAGTGTGTATACTACCTAGTGGTTGACTTTTAAATAACGTATTACTAACTTGGGCATACTGGATGACAGGACAGGGAAGTGGTTCTGTAATGCTGTTTCAGGAAGGTTACGTTTTTTACATTGCGTTTCCTATTGCTCAGCCTACAAAATAAGACTTTCTGGATGATGGTGGCTTACACATACAAGCTACAGACTAGAGGAAGAAATTGAAAAGGGAGATAGAAAAATAAAGAAATCAGAAGTACTTCACAGTGGTATCAACTGAGGTCAATCAGGAGCCTGGCTGCTGGATCCTACAATTAAATGACTCGCACACGCACTCAAAACAATCCATGAACATTCCAATCACACACAAAGACTTAGTTTGATTGTTATACACAGGTAGAGGTGCCTCACTGTGGTTTCCCCAGCAGGTTGGAGAGGAAGCTGGACCCCTGTCCCCCACCCTGCCCACCTCCCTGTCCTCCTGCACCCCCAAAGGAATCCATCTGGTTCAGCTCCGACTGATCCAGCATCTCAAAGTCCTCTCCGTCCAAGTCTGTGTCCAGCTCCGAGCTAGACTGCTTGCGGTAGCCCCTGTTGGCCCCTGCTCTGATGGGCCTCTCCCTGCGGGTGGCAGGGGGACGGGGCTGCATGGCCCCAGCCAGTGCCGCCTGAATCATGTTGCTGGCGATGATTCCAGCCAGGTCACCTCCGAGGAAGTCGGAAGCGGGGGGGAGGCCGCCAAAGGAGAGCTCCTCGTCCAGGTCGTCCTGGTCAGAGTCCAGGTGGGATTCCACATCCAGCAGCTCGGCTGTGGATCGGGGGCCAGTCCGCCCAGAACGAGGTCCCAGGCTGGGCAGCCCGATGCACGAGTCATCGTCGTCGTCCATCAGGGTGGCGTCTGGGTTGATGGACGGGAAGTCATTGAGGTCTTGGGCAAACGACTCCTCATTGTCACTGTGTCTATCAAAATCTGAGGATGAACAGAGAGGAAGGGGTTCAAGATGTTGGAATGTCATTTGTAATTTAAAAACACAGACCATCACCCTGCACAACATGTCTTACCAGAGTAGGCAGTCATGCCACAATACAGAAAACAGTACAGTGCCTTATGACATGTCATCCTATCATGTAGGCTCTAATGTTAGCTACTGGGGATGTAACGATTCACAGATACGCATCGGTCCCTGATTCAAATGTTTAACATACAACTGCATTGGTCCGTGGACCCAAAACCGATCCAAATGTAGCATGCATCGGTCAGAAAAATGTATTCAAACGTTACGAATCGCTGATTCACATTTTTTGTCATTGCTCATATTACTTTCTCTCTGGGCCTCCCGAGTGGTGCAGCGGTCTAAGGCACTTGAGGCGTCACTACAGATCCGGGTTTGATCCCGTGCTGTGTTGCAGCTGGCCGCGACCGGGAGACCACTGAGGCGACGCACAATTGGCCCAGCGTCGTCCAGGGTAGGGGAGGGTTTGGCCGGCAGGGATGTTCTTGTCCCATCGCGGTCTAGCGACTCCTGTGGCGGGCCGGGTGCATGCACGCTGATACGGTTGCCAGTTGTACGGTGTTTCCTCCGACACATTGGTGCGGCTGGCTTTCGGGTTAAGCGAGCAGTGTGTCAAGAAGCAGTGTGGCTTGGCAGGGTCGTGTTTCGGAGGACGCATGGCTCTCGACCTTCGCCTCTCCCGAGTCCGTACGGGAGTTGCAGCGATGGGACAAGACTGTAACTACCAATTGGATATCACGAAATTGGGGAGAAAAAGTAGTAGAAAGTACAAAAAATACTTTCTTTCTACCTTCTGAAAATACCTCTGATCTTTTGAGACAACTGATGTGTCCTCTCCTTCAGTGTCGAACTAAGCATGTAACTGTGTTGACAGTCATTGATCTACAAGTCATTTTGCATGCCGAACAACCCTAGAGAATATTAGTAGCCTAGTCAAACCGCGCACTGTGCCCAGCTTCACGCACTGTGCCCAGCTTCACGCACTGTGCCCAGCTTCGCGCACTGTGCCCAGCTTCGCATGCTGACCAACGCAAGGTAGGCGTTCTGTTCCTGATCTTGCACATCTATGCAACACCTTCAGCATTCAAATGCTCAAATGGCTTGAGCGATATTAGGTTGTCACTCAACTAATAAAGCCTATGTAATTTGCTAGGTTATTGTTATCTATGCACTGTCGAAAATTGTGTTTCACCGGAATAAAGCTCACTAAACTTCCATACGGTCAAAACCATTCGATTTTGAGATGGGGTGAAATCCAAAGTTGTGTTCATTGGCTATGTCATACCCAATTTGTAAACAATAAATATTGACACATTACTAGCTCAAACACTTAATCTGCAAAAATTACAAGTTAATTATTGGGTGATTATGATTTCAGAATCAAAGTTGGGGGATAAAAAATAGGCTATATTGCCCCCCCTAATCTGATAGTGGGGTGGTAGATGCCTAGTCTCCCTTATGGTTTAGATCAGGTGCCTACATAGTATACCATTTACACACACACACACATCAGCTCAGATAGATCCAGCCCAGAGAGGCCCAGCTCATGATCTCCATCAGCAGCAGATTTTAATTTAGAATGGAAAATGAATGTTTGCATCTCTAATCAAAAATCATGAGCTGGGCCTAAAACGTATCGTTCCTGTATCGTATCGGAGCCCATGTATCTAGATACATATCGAATCGTCTCGAAAGGGAAAGATGCACATCCCTATTAGCTACATTGCATCTGCCTCTAATTCTCGTGACTCCAGAGCATGTGCGCCTGGAGGTGCGGACTGTACCTTCTGAGCCCTCTGTGAGAGGAGTCTGGCCACGGGACAGATTAAAGGTCCCATTGTCTGTGTATGAGACCTCAGCGTCAGAGTGCTCAGAGTCTGTCATCGCAAGTTCTTTGGCCACTATAGCATCGTCAAACTGAAAGAGAGCAAAGACATTGAACCTTGTTAGTAATTTATAATATAGTATGTTTCCTCTTGAATTTATACATAGTCAAGGATTACATGTTTTTATTTTTATATATTTTTTTATTTCACCTTTATTTAACTAGGCAAGTCAGTTAAGAGCAAATTCTTATTTACAATGACGGCCTACACCGGCCAAACACGGACGACGCTGGGCCAATTGTGCGCCGCCCTATGGGACTCCCAATCACGGCCGGATTGTGATACAGTGCCTTAGATCACTGCGCCACTCGGGAGCCCATGACCTGATATGACTGGGATGGCCTGCTATTTCTATCTTTAAAGGGGTCAGGTTATTTATTTTCAATCTGAGACCAGCTGCAGGCTTGAGCTACATGCGCCACTCATGGCCATCTAACTGAGTAATAACCAAAAAGTAGGCCCATTTCAATAACCATGACAGTCAGATGACAACCTGACTATGCTTTTGGACTGCCTGTAAAATACATCTGGTGAATTACCGTCGGGCAGAATGCAGCAAGCTCCTCCTCACTGTCACTGGCATCACCGGAGGCTGCACCCCGTATTGGCTTGCGGAGGACTGCAGAGCAAACACACAAACCACAGGTTACAATGACTGAGCTACTCTGTTGATCCAGTCAAGTTAGAAGGAGATACATTGGTTTAGGTTTGCAAACTGTAGCTATGACAATGCAACTATCAGACAAACAAAAAATAGGCAACACGCTGTACTCACACTGGTTTTCGATGGGCTTTGACATCATGTACCCGCGAACGCTGAAGTCCAGCCACTGCAGGGCCGGCTCCAGCTTCACGCACACACGCTGCCACACTCGGTGGTACGCTGCCAGGGGGCACAGCAGAACAGCCAGCACTGGGACAAGAGAGAATGGCTTGATGTTAGTGGAAACATCACTGGGCATAAACAAAGAAAAAAAACATGGCTGCAGAAACAAAATGCATTAATCTGTACTATTAGGCTCTGGCTCACCCAAACCCCCCAGCTACTCTCCTCAGCCCACACACCCATGGGCTTGAGCCCAACTAATCTCGTCATTCAACAGAGAACAAAACAAAGAGGGGGAGCTCTAGCAACCACAAGATTGTTAGGTACATCAGAGGGCCCTGGCAGGGCCTCCCTCTTCCTGGCTCTCCGGTAGATTGGTCGCTCTACATTGGTTAAAGGTGAGGGGATTAGCATGTCTCAGCCTGACCTCCTTCCTGTATCTCCCTCCCTCTCTCTCTCGCTCTCTCCCTGAGTCCCTCCATCCCTGCCTCCCCCTGATTCCCTCCCTGCCTCAGCCCAGCCAGGCATTAATCACCTCAAAGACAGAACCCTGGTGCCAAGGGACCACAGATCTGGTTTCACCAGCCATGCATTTTTAACAGGGGAAGCCAGCTTGAGTTTCCCCGCCATTAGGGAGCTCTGAATGGGGATGGTGTTTGGGAAACAGGAGGGTGGGGTTGGTGGTGGGTGGGTCGTCTCTCACTGTACTCACCCGCAGAGTAAGAGAGCACCAGTCCAGGAATGTACCGTCCAACCACGGCCAGACAGGTCAAGAGGGCACAGGTCAGGAGGCAGAACTAGAGACAACAAACACAGACAAAGGAAGTCACCTTCAGCAAGTTCAACTGCAAGCAATTATTTTAGTTCAACTGGTCAAGTTAATGATTAGCTGTATGTTCACAGTAGGCTGAGAGTAGACAAGATATTGTATTAGGGTTTAGGGATTATATAGGAGACCCTTCATACTAGTACAAGGAGAGTGCCATGGCCTCACCTTGCCAGGGTTGTGGCGTTTGAACTGCACAAGGCTGGATGTAAAGGCCAGCCCAGAGACCCAGACCTCAGCAATGTGGTGACACAGCTCTGGAACACTGAGCATCCCTGGCTGCACCAGGCCCCAGCTGCAAGATAGGATTACAACAACATCAGTGACATCATCTCTCTGAGACCACTGCCCAACCAGAATGTGACGATAGGATACAAATGATGTATTTTTAAGACATAGGCCTACCTTTCATTTTCAGACTCATCAGGTTTTTTAACTGTGGGAAGAGACAGAAAATGCATTTAACACCCACAGTATCACTACACTTAGACACTCTATACCACATGAGTTTAAATGAGGACAGGCATAACAAAGGATATTATTAATTATACAGGGTCTAATGAATAGCACAGACCAGGGCCAGGCTGTGAAGCGTTTACAGATGTGTCTCAACCCTCAAATGTAAAGCAATAGGGTATTCACACGAAGGGTAGTATGACACTGGGGAATAAGGGACAGGATCTAAGAACCTAGTCAGCTATAATTAACACAGTAGGGCAGAGGTACTCAGCGGGGACAGACCAAGACACAGTTGGGCATGAGGCATTGGGTGCAGAATAAGGCAGACGTTCCAGAAATAATGTACTATACCCTCCTCACCTCTGATCTCAGGCCAGATCTTGTTCCTCCAGCTGTCAACGCAGATGAATACAACCAGGCCTGAGGACAGCAGGAAGAGCAGGCGCAGCGAGGTCAGGGCAAAGAACCTAGAACAGAATAATAAGATCAGCTTCACAACAGCTGATGTTTCCTTTTGTTTAAGATGTCACAAACATACCCTGTGGACTGCCGTGCAAGTGGCAGTTATGTCCAGACTCAGGTGTCTGTGCGTGGTGCCTCGGTTACTGACAAAGGTGGGTTGCTGACTGAATGTGATGGAAAAGGCCAACACATACAAATATTGTGGTGATAGTGTGTGTGTACGTGACTTTGAGCTCTACTTCGAACACAGGTGTTTCCTGTGTTTCTCACCTCCTGAGTAAAATGTTCTCAGACTTTGACAGCAGACAATCTATACATTAGTTAAAATGAGGACAGGTATAACAAAGGTTTAGAACTACATTAACTTCAAGCTCACCAAGAAGCAAACATACTCTTTCACATTGCCAGGCCAGCATTGTAAATAAGAATTTGTAATACCTACATGTTTCAAGCAGACCACCATAGTCCCTGTGCCCAAGAACGCCAACGTAACCCGTCTAAATTATTACTATTTCCCCGTAGCACTCACATCTATAGCCATGAAATGCTTTGAAAGGCTGGTCATGGCTCACATCAACACCATCATCCCAGACACCCTGGACCCACTCCAATTCGCATACCGCCCAAACAGATCATGCAATATTTATTGCCCTTTCCCACTTGGACAAAAGGAACACCTATGTGAGCATGCTGTTCATTGACTACAGCTCCGTGTTCAACACCAGTGCCCTCTAAGCTCATCACTAAGCTAAGGACCCTGGGACTGAACACCTCCCTCCTGACGGGACGCCCTCAGGTGGTAGGCAACAACACATCCGCCACGCTGAACCTCAACACTGGGGCCCCTCAGGGGTGCGTGCTTAGTCAACTCCTGTACTCCCTGTTCACCCATGACTGTGTGGCCGCACACGACTCCAAAACTATCATTACATTTGCCAACGACACGATGGTGATAGACCTGATCACCTCAGTGTCCAAATCACTAAGGATCTATCATGGTCCAAACACACCAACTCAGTCATGAAGAGGGCACTACAATGCCCCTTCCCCCTCAGGATGCTGAAAAGATTTGGCATGGGCCCTCAGATCCTCAAAAAGTTATACAGCTGCACCATTGAAAGCATCTTGACTGGCTGCATCACCGCTTGGTATGGCAACTGCTTGGCATCTGACCGCAAGGTGCTACAGAGGGTAGTGTGTACGGCCCAGTACATCACTGGGGCTGATCTCCCTGCCATCCAGGATCTCTATACCAGGTGGTGTCAGAGGAAGGCCCTAAAAATTGTCAAAGACTCCAGCCACCCAAGTGATAGACTGCTACCACACAGAAAGCGGTACCGATGCACCAAGTTTGGAACAAACAGGACCCTGAACAGCTTCTACCCCCAAGCCATAAGACTGCTAAATTGTTTGTTAAATAGTTAACCAAATAGCTATCCGGACTATCTGCACTGACCCTTTTTACCTCATCACATACGCTGCTGCTACTGTTTACTATCTGTCACTTTATTCCTAGTGATATGTACATACTGTATCTACCTAAATTACCTCGTACCCATGCACATCAACTTGGTACTGGTACCCCTTGTATATAGCCAGGTTATCGTTACTCATTGCGTATCTATTATTAATTGTATTATTATGTGTTTTACTTTTCTATTATTTCTAAAAAAAAATGTGTCTCTGCATTGTTGGAAAGGGCCCATAAGTAAGCATTTCACTGTTAGTCCACACCTGTTGTTTACAAACATGTACCAAATAAAATGGTATTTGTTCTTAATTGATCTGCCTGGTAAAATAAAAATAAACAATCCTAGTAGCCTACCGATTGGTTTCAAAAGCAATGTTGAAATTCAGGACTATGTAAATCTATGAAAACAACTGGCCTAAAAATTGATAGCTAGATAACAGCTATTACACGTGGCTCCATTACCATGTGGTTTAACACAGCAAAAAGACAGTTAGTGGCCACAATAACAGCAGAGTGAAATGTTGGTGATAGCCTACATCATTAAATATGAGAGAACTATTGGCTGATAATGCATGGCATACATTTACATTTTAGTCATTTAGCAGACGCGCTTATCCAGAGCGACTTACAGTCAGTGAGTGCATACATTTTTCATACTGGCTCCCCGTGGGAATCGAACCCACAACCCTGGCGTTGCAAGCGCCATGCTCTACCAACTGAGCTACAGGAGGCTACAGCTTCTTATTAGCAGTATTGAGATAGATAACACATTCAGAAGGAAAAAACATGACCCCCATTTCTTAGGGACCTCAGTTTAAAGTAAAAAGTACACACACTGATTGTGTGAAAACTAAAACACACAAAATAATTGTCCAATTCCTATACCCACACACCAGCACTGGTACTGTTAGGGTGATATACTTTTCTACAATTTTAATTTAATTAATGTTTTTTTCATTTAGCTGACGCTCTTTTTCCAGAGCGACTTACAGGAGCAATTAGGGGTAAGTGCCTTGCTCAAGGGCATATGGACAGATTTTTCACCCAGTCGGCTCGGGGATTCGAACCAGCAACCCTTTGTCTTGGCCAGGTCGCAGTTGTAAATGAGAACCTGTTCTCAACTGGCTTACCTGGTTAAATAAAGGTGGGGGGAGGAAAAAAAACAACAACAAAAAACTGGCCCAACGCTCTTAACCGCTAGGCTACCTGATGCCTTATTTCCAGTACACTTCTCCCCCAAAAATGCATGTGACTTGTATCGTTCCATGCATTACTATGCATCACTCTGGGCATATATAGCCTACTACTCCACTGTGTGTGTACTGGGGCACATGTAAACGGGAGAGAAAAACCGAGGCTGAAATAAGTAGTGGTCTAATCGAATAAAGGCTGCATGAACTACATGTCACTACAGCATGACCGCCACAGTGATTCATGACACACAACAATAAAGTCAATGTACAGTAGGAGAAGGAATTCAAAGATTTTACACTGATTAAATGTGGGTATTTCATTAGTTCACCACACTAAGTAGGCTGACTTCTTGACATCGATTGATTGGTGACATGGTGGCTGTTTGCAATGGCACATGTAGGATATTGACTATGTAATACAAAGTGCATGGACTTTTTAATCGGGCACATAGCACTAATTCCTTTCACATATTCTGTTTTACACTCCTTATAGACATTTGACATATAGGCTGAACTAGAGTAGTTGCAGTAGTCGCAGATTAAACATACTAGGCCTATTTTCATCTAAAGATAATAATGTCAACCCCCAGAGTAGATAGTGTTTCTAATGTAGCCTACAGAAGCACAATGCTTTGCTGTTCTATTAATAGCAGCTCTGGTGAGCCATCTGTCTTATCTTACATTTCTATGTGCAAAGGCTTCTGGTGGTACAGTAGATAGGATTACTGTACTTAGATAGGATGTATGTAAGTCATGAATTATACATTGTACAAATGCAACAAATATGCTTGTCATCACTGCCATATCATTTATAATTTCACAAAAACTTACCAGAACACAACGTTGACCACTGTGTACAGTAGAACACTCTGAAACGGCCTTTCCCACACCAGTACGGACTGTAGGTAGGTCACCACCGGCTCGTAGCGTCCGAGTCTCTCCTGAAGCGAGGCTTTGACAACGCGGACCTGGCTGTCTCTTTCGCTGGAGCATGGTCGACTTCTCAGGCCAAGAGTCGACCCCTGTTTTCCTGAACACTCTGCCATGGCATCTCCCATTCCTTCCGTGTGTGCCATCTCTCGCGTCAAATGTTGATTAAATAACCCAAAATAACACCTCGGTATAAATATGGAGATAACTAAAGAAAGTGTCGTGTCGCAACACGTGTCTCACACTTTCACGTTCAGAACAACCAACACCGCTTTTAGCCGACTAGAAGACGATATAGCAGACTTGTTGCCCCCCCTCGATTGCCTTGTCTCAAACAAAGCTAACTGTCAAAAGTCCCTGCCCGAACGAGCCTGTCATTTAACAAACATGTACGAAATACGCTACCATTACTGTAGCTCGTCAAATTTACCACGCAGTGTCGTTTCACCTGGCTATCTGGCTAATTAGTGTGCTAACTAGCTAGCCAAATAGCTAGCTAGCTATGTATGCTAACTGAGTGCTAATAGCGTAGCTAACTGCTGGCTTAGCCAGCTAACGTTAGCTACCAAGCAACTGCACGATGCTAGCGATATCTTTACCAACAATGACTAGAAAATATTTATATCAATTATTTGTAAAATAGCACACACAAAAAACGGCCACTTACTTTGACATTATTGCCGAAAATTATCCAGTGGTATTGACAATATGGCGTTGTCCTAAGACTAGCTAAGTGAATCGCATATATATTTTTTTTTTTACAAAAAAAACGTAGCCAAATGACAAACACATGCGTCAACTGGCTCACCAATCATAAGCAAACGCACTACCTTGTCGTTTGTTGTGGATTTAGTTGTGGACAGACAGTTTGCGGACCAAACTCTGTGAATGGCATTCCAATAACCAGATTGAGGAAATCTAAAATCAGTCAATTTTGTAAAATATCGTGTACTTACACTTTACTATCACCATCATCAGACATCACACTGTACAGCAGTTGCAATGAAACCATGCATGCAGTATGTCTCATATTCTATAATTACAGCTAGATCTTCATGTATGAATGAGTTTTAACTGAAGTTGGTAAAACATTTCCATACACTTTAGAAGATTTATAGAAAAACACAATGTTTGTATTTTGCAACAAATCAGATGCCACGTAAATAAAGTAGCTGGATTATTGCGAATATAAGGATGAATGTCAGTGCAGTTTCTTTTCGAAACGGAAGCAAACGGAACGAAACGGGGAGGGACCTACCTGAGTTTGTCCAATAGAAACTCTCGTTCCGTTTTGCAACTGTTTGGATAATGATTACACCCCTGATCCCATGTTTAATGTGGGGTACTGCTCATCGTAAATAACGTAAATACTTATTCTTCGATAAGGTTTAACGGCAGTTGACATCCCAAAAAGTTTGCATTACCGCCACCTACTAGACTGGAGTATAACGCCATTATATTTTGCTTGAAAATAAAAAATAAATCAACAAATACCCTTACCATCTAACCCTACACTCACTAACAATCCACCACCCTACTCCACAATTTAACTCTATATGGTCCTACCTCAGGCCAACAGCCTTTAAAGGACGGGACACCACCACTCAACCCCCCCCCAACTCTTCTGAAGTCAAGTCTCATACACCCAAATACCTATCTGCAGCTGCCACCACAACTTCACTTTTCTGTGACTTACGCTCCATCCCTGCAGTACAGTTGATAACCATTGCTATAAACGCTAAAAATCCAATCTTACTGAAGCATATATCACTTGTTGGCCTATCCCTCTGTACTGGTACAGATCTACTACTTACACTACTCATTTTTTACATTCACATTTTAGTCATTTAGCAGACACTCTTATCCAGAGCGACTTACAGGAGCAATTAGGGTTAAGTGCCTTGCTCAAGGGCACATCGACAGTTTTTTCACCTAGTCGGCTCGGGGATTAGAACCAGCGACCTTTCAGTTACTGGCACAACACTCTTAACCCCTAAGCTACTCCTCTCAGGATCCCTCCCCTTTGACCCATCTTCCTGTACTTTCTTCACTGCCTCAGCATATGACAACTTCTGCACTACTCTAACCCTGGAAACCTCAACATGCCTCTCTCGCACCGGACATTTCTGATCCCCAGCTCCATGGGCACCCCTACAATTAACATATACCACTACTTTCCCCAATGCTACACATTCCTTTGTCTAATGCCCTTCTGCACACTTCTCACACTTAGGAACCTCCCTACATACTGCTGCCACATGCCCATAAGCTTGACACCTGTAACAACGTAATGTATTCGGCACAAAAGCTGGTACAGGTTAACAAAAATCCTAACATCACTTTGTCAGGCAAAGACTCAACATCAACACTCAAAAGAACAACCAACAACTCTTCTGTTTCACCTCTCACTTCACCCTGTCTGCGTCGCACCAAACGACAAGCATCACAAACATTGGGAATCTTCCCCTTCAATTGGTCAACTTTCACATTTACTGCTACCCCAGTAATCACTCCTTTCAATGGCGCCATTTTTTTTTTTTTTAGAGCAAAACAATTTACATCTCTTGTCCCCATTCGTTTAACGCGGAGCGCCTGCTCCCTCTGACCAGTAGAGAAACAAACAATTATCACCAGACCACTTCTGGTTACCTTCACCGATTCCACAGCACCCAACTCTGTTTTCATCCACCCTGAAACCACAAATGGATCAGTCAAAAGGCAAGGGTCCACCTACCGTCACAAACTCATCTTTATCCTAACCCTCCGTGCAAGCCTCGGGCTCTGAGAACTTCACCACACCTACCCCCTCCGATATTTCGCCCTCACTCATTTCCATTTCTCCTCCTGTATTCAATCCGGCGTACAGCTCACTCTGCTTAAAATTTCTACCATTCTTATTTAGTAACATAAATAGGGGTGAAAGGCATGGCAATCTATGTGGAAAACATTCTACACCCAGGGACATGTGATTGCTGATTATTGTTGTTTGAAATTCTAATGTTATGTAGCCTTGCACGTAAATCTATTCCTGCACAATGTCTGCGCAATATTGATGTTTTCACTATGGTCACACATAATGAAATAGCCTAATTTAAATACGATATTAGAGCTATTTAATTATATCCAGACAATTTCGAAAAAGTCCATTATTTATTTAATTGTAGTAAATTATAATATACTTCTATTCACAACAATTATGCCAAGCTATTTTACTCAACTCCTACAATTTGTTGAATGCAGCACTAAAATGTTCTTAGTAGTACAGGATTAGATAGGAGGGTTTAGTTTCTCTTAATGTTTGGTGCTTTATTCATTAGTCTGTAAACTGTGATTGACTGCACAATCCAGTACAGTAGGTGGCGGCATGCACCTATAACGTTTGTTTGCGGAACGCTGTAATATTATAGAAGAAGAAGATGAACGTAAGCATGCGCATTGCCGCAAATGCCGTTTGCCATTGTGACTCCATTTATGCAGTATTTCGTGTTGTTTCCAAGCGGGAAGCAGCAGGCAGGTCAGCAACATCAACACGGTGGTCGGTTAGACAGCAGTCTGTTCGATTATAGACTTCGCTGGTAGGGGATCTACTAAAAGAGGAATATGCCCCGAGAAATCATAACACTTCAACTTGGCCAATGTGGAAACCAAAGTACGGTGAAGTCTTTCCCTTGCTACAAATTATTAGCTAGTCAGCTAGCTAGCACACGTACCTAACGTTAGCAACTTGTATGCATAGCAATGCTAGCCAACAGCTAGGCTAAGGCTAGTAGTAAAATAACAACTACTGGACATGCACGTATCATGCCAGGATCATGCATGGTTTGGTGTTGTAACTAAATGCATCTTATTTCCTCTCTCTGTTGCAGTTGGTTTTGAGTTTTGGAAACAACTCTGTGCAGAGCATGGCATCAGTCCGGAGGGGATTGTGGAGGAGTTCGCCACAGAGGGCACTGACAGGAAGGATGTCTTCTTCTATCAGGTACACAACATCATTAGCTAGCTAGATAAGTAGGTCAGGTTCCTATCCCGGATATGGACCCATGGGGAGAGAGTGCATCTAGGCATCGCATCTTATCTCCTTGTTGTATCCTTCTCAACCGTATTGGAGAAGTTCCAAGGTCCTTCCCCTCAAACCGTCTTCTCCAATGTGTTTTGAGAAGGAAACGAGAAGCAAGGATGTGAGGAAGGGCGATAGACTAGAGGGAATTCTCTCCTCTCTGTCTATTGGTCCTGATGTGGGATAGGCAGGTTGCCAGATTTAGCTTCAAACCAAAGTACAGTACATGACAGTTATCCACTGACAACACAGACATGGCCATATGTGGTGCAGTAGCGAATTAGACATGAAGCATGCATCACGGACTTTACCATTATTCCCCACTAGATGGAGCAGTCTAATAACTTATGGCAGTCAGCATTCACCATGTTACTGTGATCAGGTCACCAGACCACTATTATTATTGTGTGTGCTTTGCTTTCTGTACATCAAGTACAAGTAAGCCTTACCTCTATATGATCCACAGGCAGACGATGAACACTACATCCCCCGTGCTGTTTTGTTGGATCTGGAGCCCAGGGTGATCCACTCCATCCTGAACTCCCCCTACGCCAACCTGTACAACCCAGAGAACATCTACCTATCTGAGCACGGAGGAGGTGCAGGGAACAACTGGGCCAGCGGCTTCTCACAGGTGACTATATGGACCATGTTGTTGGTTGTACCTGGACCTGAGGCTAAAGGACAGGGTCCAAGTAGAGAACAAAAAGCTTCAGCCTTGAGGCGAATAATGCATATTTAGTAGAAGTTTGGCTATGTTATTATTATTTGTAAAAAAATGTTTGCAACTATTATTTAGGTGAATGAAATCTGGAATAATGCATGACTTGTCGTTTGCAGGGTGAGAAAATCCATGAAGAGATCTTTGATATCATCGACAGAGAGGCGGACGGCAGCGACAGCTTGGAGGCAAGCCCACTCTTTCTCAGTCTCTGATTGGTCCATAGAACATATGGGGCGAAAGCTGAGGTGTAAGCTGGCCTGAGTTTGGAAGCGTTCCAACAATTCTCCATCTCATACACACACACTGCACTGACTGCATATCCTGCCTCACATGAGGATAACTTTGGAAGGAGAAACTGAAAATGGGAGGAGATTATCCAGAATGAAACACTTCCTGATTGCCTCCATATGTGACTGACTGACGTGTGAAACGAATATAGGTTTTTCTGTTATTTTTTCCTCATTCTCTTCAGTTGTGCTGTGGTGGAAAGCATGCTTTCTTTGGCGATATAATGGGTAACTTAATAGAGAATACATGTAAAATGGGAGCCCACACATGTCATCTTAAAACTAGTAAATGCTCTGTTATTTCAAGCCTTTTCTAAAAACGTTCCTCAACTGCCAGCTGTAAGGTTGCCTCCCTTAAAACAACACGACTTTCCCCATGGAAGTCTGTGTAATTTCTGTTGCCCATACTCTTTATGACCCCACATTATTATTTAGTGTGTATGGACATGTGCGTTTCAGTGTGTGTGAGATAGGGCAGGGTGTGGCATGCCATGTTGGGTGGTAATAGCTGAACTGGAGTAGAAGGCTGTCTAGGGGAGGGAGAGAGACTATTTGTGGGGTGGGACTGCCCTCCCACCTCTAGGCTGGGTGGAGAGTGGGAGGCAGAAACACGTGTCGTGTATATACTGGCACAGTACAATATATACAGCTACTTAACCTGATAATAAAGTCTAAAATGTAGGTATTTATCATGAGATTATACCAAGAAATATTAAAATCCCACCTTTCTGGTAAAAATAGTTATACATTGCTGAGGTGTACTCACTTTTGAGGACACAAGCTCAAGGACATAGTGAAAATATGAAATATATGATTTAGTTCATATTCAGCAAAAGTTGATGAATAGGGCTTGAAATGACTGATATGCTTTCTAAATATAGTAACAATCAAATTATAAAACAACTATAATATTTCACTTTCCTTTTAACTGTAAAATAGATCTGATAATATTTAGTGACAGTAAACAGTGCTAGTAAATGATGCTCAACCTGTCTTCATCATAAGGGAGGTTTCTGAGTCAAAGGTAGACAAGGTGATTAGCTCACTAAAGAACTCTAAAGCCAAAGATGTGTTTGGGATGGACTCTACCTTTCTTAAAAACTACAAAGAGTCACTCATTGGCCCCATTACTAAGGTCACCAACACATCTATTGGTCTCGGGGTGTTTCCAAGGGTATGGAAGTCGGCCATAATAACGGCCATCTTTAAATCTGGCGACCCTGCTGACGTGAGTAACTACAGGCCCATTAGTATACTACCTGTGGTGTCAAAGGTTGTTGAAAAGTGTGTAGCAGAACAACTGATTGCCCACCTCAACAACAGCCCCTTCACATTACATTCCATGCAGTTTGGCTTCAGAGCGAAACACTCCACAGAAATGGCCAACTGCTTTTTTCTGGAAAATGTGAAGTCCAAGATGGACAAAGGGGGCGTTGTTGGGGCTGTGTTTCTGGACCTAAGGAAGGCTTTTGATACTGTTAACCATGAGATTCTCATCACAAAATTGTCCAAGTTCAACTTTTCCCCGATGCCTTGAGATGGATGAAATCATACCTTGAAGGCAGAACTCAGTGTGTCAGAGTGAGCAATGAGCTGTCGCCCACTCTTAGCTATGATGTGGGTGTGCCCCAAGGGTCAATACTGGGGGCCCCTCCTGTTCAGCCTGTACATTAATGATCTGCCTTCTGTCTGTACTGGGTCTGAAGTTCAAATGTATGCAGATGATACAGTGATATATGTGCATGCAAAGAGCAAACAACAAGCTGCACAAGAACTCACTACTGTAATGGTCCAGGTTACAAAATGGCTCAGTGACTCGTGTTTGCATCTCAATGTGAAAAAACTGTTTGCATGTTCTTCACAAAGAGGGCAACAGATGCTACTGAGCCAGAAGTCTATGTGTCAGGGGAGAAGCTCCAGGGGGTATCTGATTTTAAGTACCTTGGCATCATACTTGATTCCAACCTCTCTTTTAAAAAGCATGTGAAAAAGGTAATTCAAATAACCAAATTCAACCTAGCTAATTTCCGATTTATACGAAATTGTTTGACTACAGAGGTAGCAAAACTGTACTTCAAATCTATGATACTCCCCCACTTAACATACTGCTTGACTAGTTGGGCCCAAGCTTGCTGTACAACAGTAAGACCTATTCAGTCTGTCTACAAACAGGCTCTCAAAGTGCTTGATAGGAAGCCCAATAGCCATCATCACTGTCACATCCTTAGAAAGCATGAGCTCCTGAGTTGGGAAAATCTTGTGCAATACACCGATGCATGTCTTGTATTCAAGATCCTAAATGGCTTGGCTCCCCCTCCACTCAGTATTTTTGTTAAACAGAAAACCCAAACATATGGTAGCAGATCCACAAGGTCTGCCATGAGAGGTGACTGTGTAGTTCCCCTAAGGAAAAGCACCTTTAGTAAATCTGCTTTTTCTGTGAGAGCTTCCCATGTCTGGAATACACTGCCATCAGACACACACAACTGCACCACATATCACACTTTCACAAAATGCTTGAAGACATGGCTAAAGGTCAATCAGATTTGTGAACATGGTCCCTAGCTGTGTGTTGCCGCTTTCCATGTCTGTTGTCTGTAACTTGTGAGGTGTGGAAACACTTTGTTGCTTTTATGAATTTTGTTTTGCTGCTTTTTGTTCTATGTTGCTCGGTCTGTATGCTACGTCTTGTTTGTCCTATGTTGCTATGTCTGTATGCTATGTCTTGTTCTATGTTGTTATTGTCTATATTGTAATTGTTTTTAATAACCTGCCCAGGGACTGCGGTTGAAAATTAGCCGGCTGGCTAAAACCGGCACTTTTACTGAAACGTTGATTAATGTGCACTGTCCCTGTAAAAATAAATAAACTCAAACTCAAACAAACAGTACAAAATAGTCACCATTTCATAGAACTGGTCAACGCAGAGACGACACTCAAATGCCTGCCGACTTCATTACGACTTCAGCTTTAAGCAGTGAGGACTGTGACCAAGAGAAAGTGTTTTGTTTCTACCAAGATAAAGTTGTTTCAATTCTACGAAATGCTTTTGTATTGTATTTTCATGTCCGGAGGTTTAAACCCCTGTGTGCACATCAGTGAGATGAAACATGCATCAATAGAAGTGTATGGGTGTCAGCTGTAGTGCGGTAGTGACGCACTGAGCCAGAGGAAATTTATAATTTGTCTGGATAGGCCAAAAAATTAGAGACGTTTTAATCTTTTCACCCAAAGCAGTGGAATTAAGATGGTTCTGTTTCTCTGTTGCAGGGTTTTGTCCTGTGTCACTCCATCGCTGGGGGAACCGGGTCCGGGCTGGGATCCTACCTGCTGGAGAGGCTCAATGACAGGTCTGAAAACACACACACACACAGGGAGGCTGAATTTCCACATGGAGATGAGGTGGTCTCTCATTCTGTCTGACTGCTGTAATGTTAGTAGGCCTGTAATATATGGAGTAGAAACTCTCACCTAATTCTAACCATAATTGTTCCAGCCTCCATTAGAGAGATAATATTCTCTCCCTGGGGGAACCTTTAGTTTTCCACTGTTGTTGGACCTTTTTCTGTGGCCTGGTGTGTGATTTCTTTTTTTCTTCTTCTTCTTCTGTGTGTGTGTGTGTGTGTTGGCCAGGTACCCTAAGAAGCTGGTGCAGACCTACTCTGTGTTCCCTAACCAGGATGAGATGAGCGACGTGGTGGTGCAGCCCTACAACTCACTGCTCACACTCAAGAGGCTCACCCAGAACGCAGACTGTGTGGTGAGCAAGAAATACACACACATCTGCGGACACACACACTCACACACACTCTCATCTGTGCTTCTTGCCTTCGTCTGGCTACAGTGGTGTGGGGAATACACAAGGTTATTTCCTGGAATCAAATCCATGCACATAAAATTACCATACAACATCAGAGTTTTTCGAGAACGTCCTTTTGTGTCGTTAAAATGTGATTAAAAAAGGGAGAAACAGGAGTAGACAAGATGTGCCAGTTCCACACTGTCCTTTTGTCGTTGAAAGTTACACAAACATCATGTCCAAAATGGTACTGTTTCTTCATCCCCAAAAACACCACAGGATGGGGACGGACAAGACTCATCACTTGCCCCTGTACCCCCCAACTCTCAACATACTCAGTGTGGTGTCAAAAGCCATAAGTGTCACTCTGCCTCAGGCAAGCTCCATGGCCAAGTCCGCTCTTAGAGAGAGGGAGGAAGTTGAACTAGGAGCCACAGGGCCTGTATAACATTAATACTTTTTTATGACCATCGCTGCCGGCAGGCAAACACGCTGGTGTGTATGACTAATTTTTATTATATTTTTTATTTCACCTTTATTTATTTATTAATAATGAGGCAGTGTTGGTGGACATTTACATCTCTGGATGATTACATCTTTGCTGCCTGGGATTGATGATTGTATTAGTTCCTGAGATGCTCTGACAGCCTAATAATGTTTCCCCTCTCCAATATCTACTTCCTCCTGCAGGAGTTTACATAAGGGCCTCTACTCAGGCTTATTGGGTTAGCCCCACAGCTAATAGAATCTATGTGGAGAAGAATTGGTTCCCCTGTTAGTGACGCACAGTGTGTGCCTCTCTGCTTCAGTTCTCACACAGCAGCACACTGTCTACTCTGCTTTACCCATTAAGAGTGACTGGAGGACTGGATCAAAGCCCACTGTTAACTAGTCTCTACCGCACAGCATCTCTCTCTTGACTCTCAGTTTCCCCAAATTCTAAAGTCAGATTCTAAAGCCCCCCTCCTCCCTTGCTGTCTTTCTGTGGAAATCTCAATCTTCTGACCTCACGTCTACATATCCCTCTCATTCTGTTTCTCTTTTTGACTTGTGTGTGTCAGGTGGTACTGGACAACACTGCTCTGAACCGCATCGCCACCGACAGGCTGCACATTCAGAACCCCTCCTTCTCTCAGATCAACCAGCTGGTGAGTGATTGACACCTGCCACTCAGGTGCCAGCTCCACCTCCTTCCCTAGTGGTGTTCTCAATCTCCAGGTTCTAGATCACTAGACTCCTGAGAGGAGAAAGTGTTTCTATACAGAGGTATTTTGATAGCCTGGTCCTAGATCTGTTTGTGGTGTATTGCCAAGTCGGCACAAACTGAACTGGGACCAGGCTACTGTTTTATAGCCTACTGACCGTAACCCAGAATTTATTAGACAAATATAGAGAGAGTGTATGCGTGAATATAGAGAGAGTGTATGCATCACACTGTTAGCCAGAATGTCCTGAGGATTAAACAAAACTAGTTAGACTAGTTACTCCTCACACTTTAACTGTCAAACTGGATCTCACACTCCCTAGAAATTGTTGTTGAATGAACACCCAGTAGTTGTTAAAAAAAAATGTGTCAAATATTTCTACATCCCTAGGGCTGTGGCGGTCATGGAATTTGGATGACTGTAATCGGCCAGACAAATGACTACGGACACTGTAATAACCGGTCAATTGTATAATAAATAAAAAATGTCCCCTTTCCTCTGCTCCTGACTGCATGTGCTGCCATATAAATATAATTAATAGAATAGGTGTCCCCATTCAAGTCAATGGTGGCATAATTGGTTGACTGGCGGCTATTGCGAGTGTACCCATAGGAGCAAAGCAGGAAGTAAATGAAGGAAGTAAAAGCAGGAAGTGTACCCATCAATATGTGCTGTGATTTGTTGATTCAACTCAACTGACATTACAAAAAATACATTCCATTGCATGGGCCACATCAGTTAACATAATTTGAATGAACATTCTACATTACCATGGAAATTATTGCATCACAATACCAGGCAGCGGATTGCGAGTGTACCCATGAGTTTACCAGTCAAATTGCCAGGGTTAGAGGTTCCAAACCTGTTCTATTCATTATATTTATATGTGTGCTGCTTCTGTTGCAGGGAGGGGGGCACTGTCTAGGCAACCAAAGACTCTTTTGCTACAACACCTTGCTTGTTTCAGCAAGGAGCAAAAAAATTTCATCATGTTGTTAAGAGTCCATGTTACCACAGAAACACTCAGCCTCACAAATGCCCGGCCATTCCGTCTTCAGTCAGCTGTTCATTCCCCCAAAAAATAATATTTAAACGGTTATGCCGGTTATTTTCATGACTGTTTTCATCTATAACCGTCGTATATACGGTTGTGCCAGCCCTATATATATCCCTCGCTAGCTAATGTTCTAACCATACGATCTCATATAGCATTATTATTGTTATTTTTCTACAGCAAATCAGCTCCAAGTGATACAATTTTTGGAAATCTGTTCCAAAGTATTCCCACGCATAATAGAGAGATACTGTATATGTGATCGTATACAAATGTAAGCATGGTTTGAAATGATTGTTTTAGTCAAACATATCTGTTTGGGCTTCTTGCGGTCAATTTGCAGTCTACAAATGATTTGTAATTATGTTCCGGCCCCCTGACCATCCACTCAAGAAAAAATTGTCACGCGGCTGAATCTCAAATCAAATCAAATCAAATCAAATCAAATTTTATTGGTCACATGCGCCGAATACAACAGGTGCAGACATTACAGTGAAATGCTTACTTACAGCCCTTAACCAACAGTGCATTTATTTTAAACAAAAAAGTAAGAATAAAACAACAACAAAAAAGTGTTGAGAAAAAAAGAGCAGAAGTAAAATAAAGTGACAGTAGGGAGGCTATATATACAGTAAAATAAAGTGACAGTAGGGAGGCTATATATACAGGGGGGTACCGTTGCATTGTCAATGTGCGGGGGCACCGGCTAGTTGAGGTAGTTGAGGTAATATGTACATGTGGGTAGAGTTAAAGTGACTATGCATAAATACTTAACAGAGTAGCAGCAGCGTAAAAAGGATGGGGTGGGGGGGGCAGTGCAAATAGTCCGGGTAGCCATGATTAGCTGTTCAGGAGTCTTATGGCTTGGGGGGTAGAAGCTGTTGAGAAGTCTTTTGGACCTAGACTTGGCACTCCGGTACCGCTTGCCGTGCGGTAGCAGAGAGAACAGTCTATGACTAGGGTGGCTGGAGTCTTTGACAATTTTGAGGGGCCTTCCTCTGACACCGCCTGAGTATAGAGGTCCTGGATGGCAGGGAGCTTTGCCCCAGTGATGTACTGGGCCGTACGCACTACCCTCTGTAGTGCCTTGCGGTCAGAGGCCAAGCAGTTGCCATACCAGGCGGTGATGCAACCAGTCAGGATGCTCTCGATGGTGCAGCTGTAGAATTTTTTGAGGATCTGAGGACCCATGCCAAATCTTTTTAGTCTCCTGAGGGGGAATAGGCTTTGTCGTGCCCTCTTCACGACTGTCTTGGTGTGTTTGGACCATGATAGTTCGTTGGTGATGTGGACACCAAGGAACTTGAAGCTCTCAACCTGTTCCACTACAGCCCCGTCGATGAGAATGGGGGGCGTGCTCAGTCCTCTTTTTTTTTCCTGTAGTCCACAATCATCTCCTTTGTCTTGGTCACGTTGAGGGAGAGGTTGTTGTCCTGGCACCACACGGCCAGATCTCTGACCTCCTCCCTATAGGCTGTCTCATCGTTGTCGGTGATCAGGCCTACCACTGTTGTGTCGTCGGCAAACTTAATGATGGTGTTGGAGTCGTGCCTAGCCATGCAGTCATGGGTGAACAGAGAGTACAGGAGGGGACTGAGCACGCACCCCTGAGGGGCCCCCGTGTTGAGGATCAGTGTGGCAGATGTGTTGTTACCTACCCTTACCACCTGGGGGCGGCCCGTCAGGAAGTCCAGGATCCAGTTGCAGAGGGAGGTGTTTAGTCCCAGGATCCTTAGCTTAGTGATGAGCTTAGAGGGCACTATGGTGTTGAATGCTGAGCTGTAGTCAATGAATAGCATTCTCACGTAGGTGTTCCTCTTGTCCAGGTGGGAAAGGGCAGTGTGGAGTGCGATAGAGATTGCATCATCTGTGGATCTGTTGGGGGCGGTATGCAAATTGGAGTGGGTCTAGGGTTTCTGGGATTATGCTGTTGATGTGAGCCATGACCAGTCTTTCAAAGCACTTCATGGCTACAGACGTCAGTGCTACGGGTCGGTAGTCATTTAGGCAGGTTATCTTAGAGTTCTTGGGCACGGGGACTATGGTGGTCTGCTTGAAACATGTTGGTATTACAGACTCAGTCAGGGACATGTTGAAAATGTCAGTGAAGACACTTGCCAGTTGGTCAGCACATGCTCGGAGTACACGTCCTGGTAATCCGTCTGGCCCTGCGGCCTTGTGAATGTTGACCTGCTTAAAAGTCTTACTCACATCGGCTACGGAGAGCGTGATCACATAGTCGTCCGGAACAGCTGGTGCTCTCATGCATGCTTCAGTGTTGCTTGCCTCAAGCGAGCATAGAAGTGGTTTAGCTCGTCTGGTAGGCTTGTGTCACTGGGCAGCTCGCGGCTGTGCTTCCCTTTGTAGTCTGTAATAGTTTTCAAGCCCTGCCACATCCGACGAGCGTCAGAGCCAGTGTAGTATGATTCAATCTTAGACCTGTATTGACTCTTTGCCTGTTTGATGGTTCGTAGGAGGTCATAGCGGGATTTCTTATAAGCGTCCGGGTTAGAGTCCCGTTCCTTGAAAGCGGCAGCTCTACCCTTTAGCTCAGTGCGGATGTTTCCTGTAATCCATGGCTTCTGGTTGGGGTATGTACGTACGGTCACTGTGGGGACGACATCATCGATGCACTTATTGATGAAGCCAGTGACTGATGTGGTGTACTCCTCAATGCTGTCTGAAGAATCCCGGAACATGTTCCAGTCTGTGCTAGCAAAACAGTCCTGTAGCTTAGCATCTGCGTCATCTGACCACTTTTTTATTAGCCGAATCACTGGTGCTTCCTGCTTCAGTTTTTGCTTATAAGCAGGAATCAGGAGGATAGAGTTATGGTCAGATTTGCCAAATGGAGGGCGAGGGAGAGCTTTGTATGCGTCTCTGTGTGTGGAGTAAAGGTGGTCTAGAGTTTTTTCCCCTCTGGTTGCACATTTAACATGCTGGTAGAAGTGAGGTAGAACGGATTTAAGTTTCCCTGCATTAAAGTCCCCGGCTACTAGGAGCGCTGCATCTGGATGAGCGTTTTCCTGTTGATTAATGGCCTTGTACAACTCATTCAGTGCAATCTTAATGCCAGCATTGGTTTGTGGTGGTAAATAGACAGCTATGAAAAATATAGATGAAAACTCTCTTGGTAAATAGTGTGGTCTACAGCTTATCATAAGATACTCTACCTCAGGCGAGCAAAACCTCCAGACTTCCTTAGTATTTGATTTTGTGCACCAGCTGTTGTTTACAAATATACAGAGACCGCCACCCCTCGTCTTACCGGAGTTTGCCGTTCTGTCCTGCCGATGTAGCGTATAGCCTGCTAGCTGAATGTTGTCATTGTTGTCGTTCAGCCACGACTCCGTAAAACATAAGATATTACAGTTTTTAATGTCCCGTTGGTAGGATAACCGTAATCTTAAATCGTCAATTTTATTCTCAAAAGATTGAACATTGGCTAATAGGATTGATGGGAGAGGCAGTTTACTCGTTCGCCGTCGAATCCTTACAAGGCACCCGGATCTGCGTCCACGATATCTCCGTCTCTTCCTCACGCGAATGACGGGGATCTGGGCCTTGTCGGGAGTCTAGGTGATGATCCCTGTCATATAGGCTGCATGTCTTCTGACCACTTCTGACCACACTCCTGGTGACTGCCCTACAGAAAATGACAAGATAACAGAAATAAAAACGGACAAGAGTAATTATGACAACTGAAGGTTCTCTTTCTCTCCACAGGTTTCCACCATCATGTCAGCCAGCACAACCACCCTGCGTTACCCTGGATACATGAACAACGACCTGATTGGTCTGATCGCCTCTCTCATCCCCACGCCCCGCCTTCACTTCCTCATGACTGGCTACACACCGCTCACCACTGACCAATCGGTAAGTAGTTCTCAGTGACCGCGTAGTACGTCATGGTACTTTCAAGACAACTGGGAACTCTGAAAAAATCATGATTACAGTGATCTTCAGGTTGGAAAGTCGGAGCTCTATAAAGATGCCAGAATTTCCGACTTGGAATTCCGAGTTGGATGACCTTTCCCAAAAAATTCCCTGTTTTCTTGAACGCACTGAAGTCGTAAGTGAGATTTACGAGTTTCCAGTTCCCAGTTGTTTTGAACTGGGCATCAATGCCTTTAGAATTAGTGTTACCGCAGCATTACTTGTAATAAGATATCATTAGGTGGAACTTGCGAAGCAAAAGTCCCAACTTTAAATCTTCGTCATACTTCTTTTTATTCTTCTTCTTCTGCACGCTACTCCTCTTACACAGTTTCAAAAAAAAAATGTTTTCTTCTTTTTGTTAATCTTCATTCATTTTAATGGGACTGTTTTCAACATTCTAAAGCTCCCCATTGTGACATCATCACTTCCAACATTCATTGTAAACAATGCAACTTTTGACACAAATCAGCTATTTTGACCACTTTGCCAACAACTTAGGCAAAAAGTTAGAGCGTAGACTAGAATGGTAAAGAAAAAAATTTTTTCGAGACCTATCTCCTCTTTCACCGCTTAAGCTATTAACTCCAAACCAATGCTGAGATGTTTAGACTGACCCTACTTAGATTGCTTGTCAAAAGATATTTGATACTATATATACTTTTTGAACTATAACCATTTTAGAATGTGCATAAATTAACATGGGTTTTAATGAGAACTGTAAGGAGGTTACAATTCAAAGTGGTCCTGCTGCTTGGCCAATTAAGCTACAAGACCAACTAAAAAAATCCTAACTATCCTATTCTTTTCAAAGATTTATCAACTATAACTATACATATTTGCATAAAATAACTATCCAACAGTAACTATTGAACCGTTCAAGCTAGAGACAGACACCAAACCAACTTTCACATTTTCAGGCTATCCTAACTTTTAATTTACCGACCTTTCAACTATAACCAGTCACCAACATTGCTGCTGCAGACCACTGCTATAATGTATTTCAAAACCATACATACTCTAAAACAAGCTAGCAAACACACCACATTTTCTTCAGGAAATGTACTTTTCAAATTTCACTGTTAGCCTAAATAATTTATTTATTAGAACTACAGCTAGCTATTAGGAGGTCTACATACAAATCTATTCTACGTAGTTCTTTAACTACCATCAAAATACTTTTAAAGAGCTGTCATCACAAGATGCACCATCATATTTGTCTCCCCAAATAATAGCCTAAAACGTTTTAATCATTACATCATCATTCAACTAAAATCAAACTTCATTTACACTGAACGTTTTACAAAAGTATATTGTGCATCTATCTGAAACCCAGTTGCTTTGCTTTCCTAAGAGTGTTGTCCACATTATCCTGCTTTTTATTCCATCTTCTGACAGAGGATCACTTTGTCTTGTCTTTTTTTCCTTTTAGTTTTCACACGCAACAGTTTAGTTTAGACATTTTTGTGATTTAACTGCCCCACGATCCAAAGTAATATGGGTGACATAGTAGTCATAGTAATCAGACCAATTATTTTATTGCATTTAACTTTGACTATATGTAACTGCTTTGCTTTAAATAGTAAAGTAACCCTTCTTAAACTACCACAAAAATACTTTTAAAGAGTTAAAGCAAGTCCCACCAATTGTACTTCATCTAGTTTAGCTTAATCTCGGTTCTTGAAAACACAGATCTTGACTGAGTTATCTGAGTATCTGCTGATTCATCTTCTTTTAAAAACATTTGGTGAACAAAGCATTCCTGTCATAGATGAATATGCGTGCTTATACAGGCCCTCTCCTTTGTGTCTCTCCCAGGTGGCCAGTGTGAGGAAGACCACGGTGCTGGATGTGATGCGGAGGCTGCTGCAGCCCAAGAACGTCATGGTGTCCACAGGCAGGGACAGACAGACCAACCACTGCTACATTGCCATCCTCAACATCATCCAGGGAGAGGTGGACCCCACCCAGGTGTGTGCGTGTGTATATTTGCATGAGACTGAATGTGTGCTGGCTCAGTGTTAATTTTTTTATACGTTAAAAAAAATCATAAAACGTTGTCTAATCAAAGTGAAGTCTTTAACTACGGATGAGATAAAAAAAGTTCAGTATTTGTTCATGAGCTGATTTCTCTGCTTATTTTGGATGTTATAAAGGAGATGGCTGAGGACCAAGTGGATATTGTAATGGGCTTGTGGTGGTGTGTAAACATATTGGTCCAAACATTTTAGCAATATCAATACTTTCCATAAATTGATACAATCCTGTTTGTGTGAGTGCAGGTCCACAAGAGCCTGCAGAGGATCCGGGAGCGTAAGCTGGCCAGTTTCATCCCCTGGGGTCCAGCCAGCATCCAGGTGGCTTTGTCTAGGAAGTCCCCGTACCTACCTTCCGCCCACCGCGTCAGCGGCCTGATGATGGCCAATCACACCAGCATCTCCTGTGTAAGCTCCGCCCCTCATTCTCATTACAGGTTCTAAAGGTTGCCTACTAGGAGTAGGGTGCCTTGTGCAAAAATATTTGAAAAAGAGACAAAACTATAATAGATTTCAATGGCAAAACACTTCATGGGTTGGTGATAAATGTCGAGTATTTTTGGTATCCTCCTAACCCACACAGTGAGACTGAGGGAGTAGGCAGGAAGTGACTAATATGAGTTATATGTCATGTATTGATGTAATATATTCACTGCTACAAGTTCACTGGATGCCCTTTCTCTTCTCTTCCTCCATTGCAGCTGTTCGAGCGGACTTGCAAGCAGTACGACAAACTGCGAAAGCGTGAGGCCTTCCTGGAGCAGTTCCGCAAGGAGGACATCTTCAAGGAAAACTTTGACGAGCTGGACAACTCCCGCGAGGTGGTGCAGCAGCTCATCGACGAGTACAGTGCTGCCACGCGGCCCGACTACATCTCCTGGGGAACTCAGGAGCAGTGAGGACAGACACCCCTTTCACATGACATGGGTCCCTCCCTCAAGACACCCCTGTCACATGACATGGGTCTGGTCCCCCTCTATAGCCCAACCAGGGAAAGATAGGGCTGAGCTAGTTGCCTCCCTGCCTCATCCATATGGAGAAAAGTTCATCCCTGCTGCTTTTCTTCCCTCTATTCTATCCTTAAGCTCTGTTTGGGAGTTAAACCAACACTTCAATCTGTGTGCCTGTATCCAATCCCCACTGATGGTTATGAATAGTAGTGAATGACTAGTCTTCTCTCTGTCTCTCTCTCATGCAGGATTCCAAAACAACCCCTACCCCTAGACACTTCATGGATAGTAGATCCGAAAGGATCAAATGGGTATCAGCTCCATCTGATAGGTGGAATTTTCATCATATTGTGCCCAGTGGGTATGGGTTAGGGGTTGATTTGGAATTCTACATCACTC
Organism: Coregonus clupeaformis; assembly: GCF_020615455.1. Classification (NCBI taxonomy): domain Eukaryota; kingdom Metazoa; phylum Chordata; class Actinopteri; order Salmoniformes; family Salmonidae; genus Coregonus; species Coregonus clupeaformis. The sequence goes on from NC_059198.1 coordinate 70,430,631, forward strand.
TTTCTCTCTCCTCTCTTCCTGTTCTCGTGTTGCCGTCAGGAGAACTCATCGCCTTGTTTTGCTCTATTTTTATACTGTATAGTAATACTCTGCTTTGGTGCTGTTCCCTTTGCAGTCACACAGACTAACACCAGCCTGAGAAACACTCAAGCGTCATTGAATGGGGACAGAATAAAATGCCTGGTGTGACTTTGTCTTCTTACATTTCTGAAAGGTCTGTGTTATGACACCAGAGCCCATGATAATCAAGCTCTTACAGGATAGTCAAGTCAATAGGCCTCAGCTCAGTTGCTGCTGTACCGTACGTACTTCCCAACACACACTTAAACCAAAATGGCTGTATCAAAAGTATGGCAATGGTCATTGTTATGATACAATTTGATCTATTACATTGTTATGGCAGAGGACAGGCTACTTCTTTACTCTGGTGCCTGTGTGTAAATTAATACTTTCTCTTACTCGAAGCTTGTTAAATTGCATAGCAGCTACAGTTTCCTTTTTCTGTAGCCATTCAAATGTATATACTGTTTCATGTTGAGCTTTGTGTTGTGAAATGATAAAAAAATAAAATAATCTATGAGCATATTCTTCATTGTCATTGGTGGATTTAAGAGTGAGATGTATGCTGCTGGTCATTTAAATGATTGTAATACTATTAGAATGAAAAGTGGTATTTGTTCATTACTGCATCATGAAGTACAATCACTGACATGCAGTCCTTAGAAGTTAGTGTTTGAAGAAGGCATTTTCAGAATACTAAACTTTTCAAGGGTCCCCAAAATAATGCTAGATAAAGCTTTACAACTCACCTGGAGTGTCTGTGTGCCAATAACCCCCTCCCTCCCTCCATCAAATTCTACTACGCTACTTCAGGCCTCATTACCAGAGAGAAATGCAGGCTCACTCAGCGATGCCTGCTCGGTCAAGCAGGTCAAGTCCATTGTGTCAACCTGAGACGCTGACTGTTCAGAAGGGAGAGATTTTAGAAATCTGTCTGGTTGCTGGCGCCAAAATCCACCCCTCTGCCAGGCAGCTCAGGTTGAGAACCTAACAATGGACTATAACCAGGGCATCAATGAGAGTGGCTTTGTTTTTCAGTGATTCTGAGCCTTAACACAACAAACGATATGGTACAATGGTGCTGCTTTTTAATTAATTACACAGTCTTTATAGTTTACTTATTGCACATCCAAGTTAGTTAAACAAACAATACTGCAATTGACTATACACACATTACATACAGAAGGTACCATGCAGCGTACAAACAAGCTTTAAACAAAGCGATCTTTAGTTGGACTCTGTCTTCCTTTTCATAGTTCCACGGAGGGAGGGAGCTCAGAGACAGTGAGCGTAGCTGCCTGCAGCTGCAGTATAAAAAGCGACGGATTGACTTGACAGTGACTGCCTGCATATCGTATGGGCAGGAGGCAGGGCTGGCTGTGCCATGGTGGGTCCTTCCTCCTGAGGCTGCCAGGTACAGGGGGAGGCGGGTTAGGGAAAATAAAATCCCACCACAGCCTGGGTTCCTGACAGATTACTGTATTACAGCAGAACTAAAACTTATACTGACCTAAATTATGTTGGGGTGTAACATTTGATGTGCAACTTTCTAACGTGTATATTCTCTCAAAAAAGCCTATAGCAGAACTTATCTTTGGTCCGTGCTCAAACACGACTTTGGTTATATGAATTAACTTGGACAAAGTCTACCAGCCGAGTAGTGGACACAGAAAGGCAATGTGCTGTGGTTCTGTGGCAATAAGGTAACTTAGGGCTCAATTCAATCTATATCTCTGAATTGTTACAGATTGCGCAATAGAAAGGTCATTTCCGATTGAGCCGACATATACAGCATTTACAGTGAATGCAGTCTCCGCTAATGCAGGAACATTGCCTTTAAATTTCAATCATGCTGTAATGCTGAACTTCCATGATACGGATTGAATAGAGCCCTTAAGCTATATAGGATCACATGGCTGATCAGTACAGTGACTTAATGGATCTAAATGAGAGACATTAATGGGATCATTTCAAAGCCATACAAAAAAACACCAAAATAGCTAGGTCCTCATTTAAGACATATAAAATGGTTGAAATAAAAAACAACACACAATGTGTCACAAAGTGTGTACATAAATAATACTAAGAACGCATCAACAGTCAGGACAGCATTGGTTCTGTATGTAGGCACAGCAGAGAAAAGACAGGGGTCTGCATTGTGGTTGTCATGGTCCATGTTACTGGCTGGGGGTTAGGTGAGTACATCAATGTGCGGATTGAAAACAGCTATCTAAATTTCATCCACACAGAATATGTTCCCCACTGAAACAGAGACTGGGAAATAACAGTTCCACCCTTAATTTGGAGGTACAGGCCTAGGTCAATATTGGATAAAATAACTATTAAAAATGAACAGACAGACATTTAAAATGCTCCTATCAAGTGTTAGCCAAGTGTTAGCCATAGTTTCATGTTGGGGTGATAGCTCAGACAAGCAGCAAGTTGACAAAGGGGGGAAATCAGAGCATTTGGTAGAAACAACAGACAAGGCATAGCCCAAGATCCTGTAGTTTCTGTTACACAGCATTAGGCTGGATCCTTTATAACATCTCGTCCAATCAAAGTGTCCCATCCTGTAGTCTCGTCCAATCAAAGTGTCCCATCCAGTAGTTTCTCCCACCCAGCTGACAGTTCCAGCAGAAGGAGTTCTGTCCTGTACGTGTCCATGACAGCCAGAGTGACTTACTGAGCTCCATCATCTGGTTCCAGTTCAAGTTCACACAGCTTGCTACATCAACAGTTCCAGGTAATGCAAGCCTGGCTGGGGTCTTATGAAAACGGACCCTTTCAGAGTGTGAGAGAGAGAGAGAGTGAAGGGGGAGGTGAAAGTGTGGGTGTGAGTCAGTCCATCTGATTCCAACCCCTCCCCACCTTTCTATTGCATGGGGGATATTCTAGGAAAGGCAGAGAACCACATGTAGAACAACATAGCAGACATGTTCATAGTGCTCCCTAAAGCACTGTTTGTCCTCTGCTCTGCTCCCTGTCTCTAGGTGAGCAGTAGAACTTGTTGGGGAATAGTATATAAACTCTTGTCTCTGGCAACAGTGTGTCTCTCCCTGAAGTATGGCTCTGTGAGTTCTAGGAGATAAGGAGCCACACCTTCGAGTCCCGTGCCTCACGTTGTCGGGGTGCTGGTTCTCCCATGTGAGAACAGAGGTTGTGTGGCAGGATGGGGGAGGTGGAAGGGAGGTGGGGGGGGGTAGTGACACCTCATCAGCACCCACATTGGTTTCTGTGGGTTTCTATCCTCACTTACAAAACAGGCTCCTCCCCTCCCCTCCCCTTCTCGCTCCTTCAGTTGGAAAGCTCAGCGAGGTTTATTTTCACGGATGAGGAGTAAAAACAGCCCTCTCTTTGTTTTGGCTGCGGTGCTGTTCCCAATGGAGGTGGTGGAGGAAGCAGGCACAGGGTCCGCTAGGCTGGGGCTGGGCTCCGAGGGGGCTGCGTGTGAGCTGAGGACAGGGGGAAGGGGCGCTCCTCACACAGGTTGCGAGGGAAGCTCCAGCAGGGTGGGGGTGGGTGTCGGAGGGAGGTGGTGGAAGCCCACCTCGATGGCAGTGCCCTCTGTGATGCTCACCACGTCGTCGCCCCTCCCACGCTGGCGACGGATGGCACTGAAATAGGCATTCATCAGCTGCATGATCTCAGTCAGCTGTGACAGAGAGAGATAGAGAGAACAGATGGAGGGGGAAGAGAGAGAGAACAGAGAAAGGTGGACAGAGAGAGAACAGAACGAGAGAGAGAAAGAGAGAACAGAAATAGAGAGAGAGATAATAGAAGGAGAGAGAGGGAGAGAACAGGAGAGAGAGAGGGAGAGAACAGAAGGAGAGAGAGAGAGAACAGAAGGAGAGCGAGAGAGAGAGAGAGAGAGAGAGAGAGAGAGAGAGAGAGAGAGAGAGAGAGAGAGAGAGAGAGAGAACAGAGAGTCAGACTGGTGACAGTGTGAGGAGTGTCTTTGTGTCTGGCACCATCACAGGAGAGAGGGGAGGGAGGGGAGAGATGATGTCATCCAGCTGCTGCTGGAACAGACACAATCCTCCAGGTATGGTCAGAGCGTGATGTGCCTTGGCACATTCTGCAGCAGCACCGGCACTCACACCACTGGACTGAACTTCAGTAAGACACAATCCTAACAACAAGAAAAGCAGATGGGTATTGCATTTCAACATATTATGTCTGTGTTTCAGCTGGGTTTTATATCTGTCCTGAAGGTCACAGCAAGATATTGCATTAGCTCATGTTGTTGTGTTGGCCACCGGGTCCTAACCTCAATTTACCCAACTACCATCAGTCCATATCTGGCCTTCCATATAACACTATGTGACCTCTGGCCATAACCTTTGCCCTAACTTCAACATGACCCCAGTCCAGTTGTCGACACCAATTTTAACCCTTACTTCAGCTGCTAACCTTGCCTTAACCGTTGACTCCTAGCTTAACCATATCCCCTTTCAAACTAGCTCCTGTTGAACTCCCTGCCCAATCCACTCAAATCCTCTACATTTATGACAGAGCAACGTGAGCCCCATAGTTCAGAAAAGCATCGCCCTCCTTTAGCTGGCCTCCAATTTGCCTGTTCTGCTGCACCAATAAATAAATAAAAGCCACTCTTGTGCCCCGTGAGAGAGAGATCACAGAGAGGGCTTTGTTCCGCGTGGGAAGATGCAAGCAAATCTGCCGGATGAACGGATGATTTGTTCTCACCAAAAAAAAAGAATTAGCTGTTTGGGGAAATATCCAGGTTTCTGGGAAACGTTTTGGGGTAATATTTTAGTCTAACCACTGCAAAGAAAAAAACTCACCCTGGTTGCTATTTAATAACAGGAAGTAAGACTCTTGGTGGTTGACTCTGGTGGCAGAGAGAGGCAGGCTCTCTCGTTTAAGTCGCGATGAATTACTGTTTTTGCACGTGGGTCAGGGAGTTGTGGGTGGAATAATATCATGAGCAGGCAGCTGTTTCAATGACTGTGCACAACGTGTCACCGTGATAAGGAAAGGAGGCCATTCAGCCCAAATGAGGAGAAGAACTGGAGTCAATCAAAGACCTGTTCAGGTTTAATTCCACCTACGGACTCTGCTATGTGTCTATGAATTATAGCTGTATCATCTATACACACAATGCCTCCTACTATGAGCTTTATTCACCCACCTTGGTGGTTTCAAACAGCAGGTCTCGGTCGCCGGCGGTGATTTTGAAGGTGTTGCTGTCGGAGACGCCGTAGGAGCAGATCTGTCCGTAGGGGAAGGACTCCAGAGCGTCTGCCTCACCCTGCCTGTACAGAGACACACACGTCGCTGCCACACCCAGCCACAGCTTCTGAGAGAAACTACCTGTCGAACTCTGGAGAGAGAGAGAGAGCGAGAGAGGGAGAGAGAGAGAAAGAGAGAGGGAGACAGAAAGAGATAGAGAGAGGGAGAGGGAGATGGCGAGACAAAGAGAGTAAGAGTGAGAGAGAGCGAGAGAGAGAGAGAGAGGTGGGGGGGGGGAGAGAGGTCAGTACTATAATCTCTCTTTACATTAAACTCACTTATCTGTGCAGACGGAGAATGGAGATGTACTCACAATATAGAAGTCCACCTCATAGAGGGTGCAGCCAAAGCCAGACCACTGGCGTGCGATGGTGAGGTAGGCAGCCATACTGTCCCTCCTGCTGTACCCAGCCAGGCCCTTCCAGCACTCCACGATGGTGCTCATGATGGCTGCAGCCTCCTCCTTCAGACGGCTGCGTAGCCGCAAGTCCTGCTCCACCTTCTGCTTGTGGGCTGCAGTGGCCGTATGGTTCCACAACGCCCCTCCCAGGAGACCCCCGGGGAAGCGCTGGGGCGGGGGGCAGCCCTGGGCCGGGGGCTGGGTGGCGGGGAGGAGGGCAGGGGGGGCAGAGGGGGGCACGAGGAGCCGGGCCTCCACCATGTGGCTGGGGAAGAGCTCGTCCAGAGGGGGGCAGGGGGAGTGGGTGCTGAAGTCCCCAATCACAGACTGAAGCCGCAGGGCAGCCAGGGTCTGGAGGTCCTCCTCACAGGCTGGGAGCTGACCTCGCACCACCATCTCATGGCACTGTAGGGAGAGAGAGAGGGGGAGAGAAGAAGAGAGACATAGAGGAGGATAGAGAAAGAGAGCATCAGTGAGATTGAGGAAGATGAAGATGGAACGAATTAGGGGAGGGGATTTTTTTTTAAAGAGAGAGAAAAAGAAAGGGGTAAAGAGATGGGGACAATGTGTCAGTAACGCTCTCCCTCCATCCATCATAGTTGTACCCCACCCTGTTTTACTCAGGCCCATAACTCTTTTATAACTCTCCTCAGGAAGAATGTACTAATAGACTCAGCCCTGCCTGGTTGGGCCCGGCCTGGGCTCTCAGCAGTGCAGCCAATTGCCTTACTCATGTTTTTCATGCATTGTGTTTAATTACTATTGTGGATTGCAAGACTTTAACGACTGTTTAATAATGCAGTGAAATACTAGTAATGAGTCACTGGCCAAAGCTATTAAAATGTCTCATTATCATTATTGGAACAGCCACTAATGTCTAATTTCACATTGACAATAACACAGGAAATAGAGGCACCGATCTCTCCCTCTCTCCCCCACCCCCCTCTCTTTCGCTCTCTCTCTGTGAGGTTTTTTACCTGTTCAAAGAGGAAGAGGTACTCGATGCTGTCGACAGATATGGCGTCAGCATCCAGAAGGCAGTAGAGTTTGAAGCAGAGCCTCCACTGGGAGTCTGAGTCTGGCTCTTTGGCAGACAGGCTGGAGAGAGAGAGAGAGAGAGAGAGAGAGAGAGAGAGAGAGAGAGAGAGAGAGAGAGAGAGAGAGAGAGAGAGAGAGAGAGAGAGAGAGAGAGTGAGTGAGAGAGGGAGAGAGGGAGAGAGAGGAGGAGAAGAACAAGGGGTTAGCAGGGGGTCACGGGTGGGAAATAACACATGTGAGAAATTATACACACGTACACACAGACGAGCATGCACACACACACATACGCACACACACATGCATGCATGAGAACTCCCCAACTGGCTGGCCAGGTCATTGTCCCACCACCCCATCCCTTCCTGTCTGTGACATCACCCACCATGTGCTCCAGCGAATGATGACTAACAGCGACTAGCTGCATTTGGTATGTTTACCCTGTCACTCTAGCTCTGTAGACTGTAGACACACACCTCTTAGAACAACACAGACCTTTTATTCCAGCTGAATTCACTCCTTATCTGCGACACTGAGACTTTGCCTTAAACAAGCAAATGACATCAGTGTCACATTGAGTGTACAGTGGCTGCCCTGACTGCAGATAGACAGAAATGGTGACACAAGCCCACTACTTTCCCAGCATGGTTTCAGTGTGTGTTTGACAAATGAGATAGCAAGGTCAGCAGTTATCAGGGACTTGGTTAACTTACAGCATGAGAGCTGGACCACAGGAGAATAAAAACACAAACTACACTATCTGTAGAAACTATGAGAATAGAAAGGTTCAGAACTTTTGTGGTAGGGTTAGGGGAAACTAATAAAGTACAAAATATTGTACAAATTATATATGGGGGATCGGAAATGATGCAGACAATTACATTGATAGAACCCACAATCTATCTGCAATATTAAAGCTGATCTACCCCCTAAAAAAAAAAGTACCCAAAAAAATAAATACACCATCTATCAAAGACTTCAGATTCCTCTATCTGTTGTTCTATGGAACATACAGTTGAAGTCGGAAGTTTACATACACTTAGGTTGGAGTCATTAAAACTCGTTTTTTAACCACTCCACACATTTCTTGTTAACAAACTATAGTTTTGGCAAGTTGGTTAGGACATCTACTTTGTGCATGACACAAGTAATTTTTCCAACAATTGTTTACAGACAGATTATTTCACTTATAATTCACTGTATCACAATTCCAATGGGTCAGAAGTTTGAAGTTGACTGTGCCTTTAAACAGCTTGGAAAATTCCAGAAAATGATGTCATGGCTTTAAATGTCATGGCTTTGAGTCAATTGGAGGTGTACCTGTGGATGTATTTCAAGGCCTACCTTCAAACTCAGTGCCTCTTTGCTTGACATCATGGGAAAATCAAAAGAAATAAGCCAAGACCTCAGAAAAAAGATTGTAGACCTCCACAAGTCTGGTTCATCCTTGGGAGCAATTTCCAAACGCCTGAAGGTACCACGTTCATCTGTACAAACAATAGTATGCAAGTGTAAACACCATGGGACCACGCAGCTGTCATACCACTCAGGAATGAGACGTGTTCTGTCTCCTAGAGATGAACGTAGTTTGGTGCGAAAAGTGCAAATCAATCCCAGAACAACAGCAAAGGGCCTTGTGAAGATGCTGGAGGAAACAGGTACAAAAGTATCTATATCCACAGTAAAACGAGTCCTATATCGACATAACCTGAAAGGCCGCTCAGCAAGGAAGAAGCCACTGCTCCAAAACCGCCATAAAAAAGCCAGACTACGGTTTGCAACTGCTCATGGGGACAAAGATCGTACTTTTTGGAGAAATGTCCTCTGGTCTGATGAAACAAAAATAGAACTGTTTGGCCATAATGACCATCGTTATGTTTGGAGGAAAAGGGGGGATCTTGTAAGCGAAGAACACCATTCCAACCGTGAAGCACGGGGGTGGCAGCATCATGCTGTGGGGGTGCTTTGCAGCAGGAGGGACTGGTGCACTTCACAAAGTAGATGGCATCATGAGGAAGGAAAATTATGTGGATATATTGAAGCAACATCTCAAGACATCAGTCAGGAAGTTAAAGCTTGGTCGCAAATGGGTCTTCCAAATGGACAATGACCCCAAGCATACGTCCAAAGTTGTGGTAAAATGGCCTAAGGACAACAAAGTCAAGGTATTGGAGTGGCCATCACAAAGCCCTGACCTCAATCCTATTGAAAATTTGTGGGCAGAACTGAAAAAGCGTGTGCGAGCAAGGAGGCTTACAAACCTGACTCAGTTACACCAGCTCTGTCAGGAGGAATGGGCCAAAATTCACCCAACTTATTGTGGGAAGCTTGGCTACCCGAAACGTTTGACCCAAGTTAAACAATTTAAAGGCAATGCTACCAAATACTACTTGAATGTATGTAAACTTCTGACCCACTGGGAATGTGATGAAAGCAATAAAAGCTTAAATAAATCATTCTCTCTACTATTATTCTGACATTTCACATTCCTAAAATAAAGTGGTGATCCTAACTGACCTAAGACAGGGAATTTTTACTAGGATTAAATGTCAGCAATTGTGAAAAACTTAGTTTAAATGTATTTGGCTAAGGTGTATGTAAACTTCCGACTTCAACTGTAGCTTGGATTCTTGGCACATACAATACATGGGTTCTCACTAAATTCCTGAGTAGGTGAACTTCTCTAACCTCGTAATGATGTTTGTCTGTGTTATGTCTGTCTGTGTCTATGTTTATGTCTGCGCAATATTTACTTTTCAAACCTGGTGAGGATGTCAGCGATGATGGTGTTGCTCCCTACAGGTCTCTCCCAGTGGGCGTTCTGCTCAAACAGGGAAAACGTGTTTCTGCTCTCCTTCAGACCCAGCTTCTCCAACATCCTCCTCACCACCTAGCAGAGAAGAGAGAGAGATAGAGTGGTTATTTTGACCCTTGGTTATTGTTGTTACTATTGTCCCGTTGACAATATTGATTATTATTATATAAATTATGTTAATATTGTAAATATCCAAAGTAAGTTTTGGCAATATGTACATTGTTACGTCATGCCAATAAAGCAAATTGAATTGAATTGAATTGAGAGAGAGTCTTGAGGGGTACACTGACAGGGAGTTCCCAACTTGCTGGGTCTGGTAGGGAGTAGGGACAGTGCAAGTCTCCACAAAGGTCAACTAGAGAGGAGATGATTGGAGAGAGTGTTCGTAGATCTTGGTAGAGACATAGAGAGAGAGAGAGAGAGAGAGAGAGAGAGAGAGAGAGAGAGAGAGAGAGAGAGAGAGAGAGAGAGAGAGAGAGAGAGACAGAGATCATAGAGAGGTCCCCCCTCACCTCGTTGGCGGTGGTGTGTGAGCTGATGTGGAGCTGACAGGAGCCTGGTCCTGGGTAGTGAACTGAACACAGCATCTCCTGTCTCCCCATCAGCATCTGGATCTCCTCCCAGGAGGGAACACACTCCCGACACCGCGTCTTCTCCAGAGCCTCCCCGATGAACGACGCATAGTTATCCATCTCCGAGTCCGGACAATGGCTCTGGATCCTGGACCACAGCAGGGGAGAGAGGAGACACGGGAGTGAGCAGGGTGAGTGTGCGTATGACTAAATGAAGCTACACTACATTTAAAGGGGCAAACTGAAGTATGTCAGTGATTCTAATATTGATAATGCGAGGCCTGTAAACCGTTATTATAACTGGATTTGCGTCATCCTTTTGGTTCAACACAAGCCATCTTTATTTTCTTTCGCGTTGGCAATACTGAGAAGTCAATGAGGCGAGGAACTACAAATGTTCTCACTTTAGCTCTCAGAGACTTAAAAGGCTCTCCTTCCTTCCATCCTTCAAAGAGAATGTAAAAAGGGAAAGAAAACATGTTTGACTTTCAGCAGCGCTCTTTACAGGAAAAGGTGTTTCTGCTCACGTGAACCAAAGTGACCTTCCGCTTCCTCCAGGGAAGGGGAGGGGGGAGGGGAGGGGATCCACCCTCAATGGGCCCAAAAACTCCAACACGCTCAAGAATGTCAGAGGTGCGAAAGGTGACCTGACAGAGCCATGAGCTCACCCCAGCACAAACAAGGAAGGGTAGAAGTTGGGGAAGGAAGCAATTATACTACAGTGTCCATCCCAAAATAAACAGCACAGAGGAGAGCTGGAGAGAGAAAGGGGGTGAATGAGAGGAGACTCAGACACTCCAGACAGCCAGATGGAGAGAGAGAGAGAGAGAGAGAGAGAGAGAGAGAGAGAGAGAGAGAGAGAGAGAGAGAGAGAGAGAGAGAGAGAGAGAGAGAGAGAAGAGGCCCTCTCACTCCCCTCTCTGTTCCTCTGTCTCATTACGGGGCACAGGGTGGGTTTTGTCCTGCTGCTCAAACATAATTAGGAATGTTCCACTGAGGGACTGTGCTGTGTGATCCCTTTCCGTCTGGCCCAACCTACTCTCCTCCACCCACGCAGGGCTCATGCCGACCCTTCTCCGACTGGAGACATTCCCTGGGGGTTTCTCAGGGCACCATGGGGGTAGAGTGGGTGGAGGGGAGGGGGGGGCTCAGTCTCTGGGCCCTCTGCCCAGTGTGAAGCTCCAGTTCTGTCCAGCTGTGGGGTCAGCCTCAACACTCTCTCACAGAGGCCTCAGGAAAACACAGAGCCTATCTCTTTATAGCACCACTGCTGCATAACCCGCCACCTTGTTTTTAGGCTGACCCCGGAGGCTGCTAGCTAGCTATACTGTGAAAAGTATAACCGCCATACTCACCCATGCCATGCCAAACATACATACAACCCCTACTGCGAGACACAGTGTGTCCTAGCTCTGAGTGGTGGATGCCTCAGTGTGCTATATATTGCAACTGTTCCATTAGCTTTGGCCTGATACTGAGTAGCAATGTAAACATGGGCATCATATATAGTGCTTTATGACTTGCTGTCCAACAGAGGTTTTAGGCCAAAGATTAGCACTGTTAATATAGCTTAGCATGTGGCTAATTCAGAGCTACAAATCCACTCCTAAAACACTGGATATGTCTGGGGTAATGTAGTAACAATGTGAGGGCATATCACACTACTATATCTAACTGGTGGTTAGCAGGCTTGGCGCCTGTCTCCTGTCTGCTCCCATGGTTGGTTCCCCTGCTACTGGCACCCTTCTGGCCCAAAGCCTGACCCCCATTTATCCCTCCTACCACAGCCCTATTCACCCCTCACCTCTCAAATCATTTATTTGACGGGGTACAAACGCACCTATCAACACCAACGTTTTCTATTGAGTAGGTAGAGGAAGAATCCTGTTGAGGGTGTTGTGTTATATGTTGTGTGTGTCACCTCTTGAGGTGGAAGCGCAGGTATTTGAGCACGGCGGGGCCGGGCAGGAAGGTGCAACTCATGCAGGTGAGGAGCTGCCAGTAGCGGAGGTGTGCGGCGGTGTGGGGCTGCGGCGTGCAGCTGGTCTGCTTCACCAGCTGGCAGTAGACCTCGTCCCGGAGCGGCCGCAGGTCCAGACAGGTCTGGAGCACGCCCTGGATCAGAGCCACCGGGTCTCGCACAGACTCCAGCTGCTGCAGACAGTTGAAGAGTTTCACCGCTTCCTCCCGCAAAGTGGCGTAGCCCTTACCACTGTGGTCTGGGGGGGGTGACAAAGAGAGAGAGAGGGGAGGGAGAAAGGGAAGAGGGGAGACGTAGAGAGAGAGGGAGTCATTACCAGACTCCTAGTATTAGGAATTAGACCAGACTAGACCAGTCAGCATGGTTGAGAATAGATGATACTCTCTTTGTGATGTCTCGTGGTGGAACAACTAAGCTTTAGTGGCCGTCGCTCATCATTCCTCACTGGCCTTGACTTGGCAGGTAGGTATTACAGTTGACTAACTCAATGCTAAGTCTATACATGAGTCTATTACAGTGTATGATTACTGGGCATGTCAATGAGCATGTGACAGCATTACTCATATGTGAGTGGGTGTGTGTAACTACTAATGTTTTATTGTAGAGTTTACAGGCATAGAACTGAATGCAGGTACTGGTAGTAGTATGGTAGTAGTATGGTAGTAGTACTTACAGGTGTGTTCCAGGCTGCCGTAAGGGAAGGGCAGCAGGGGGGCATACAGGGGGCTCTGGGTGTACTTCAGGATGGGGTTGTGCTGGTAGATATTATCCACCACCTCAGGGTTAAACTTGTTCTCCTGGAGAAGAAAGACAGAGAGACAAACAGACAGAGTTAGAGAGAGAGAATGACAGATGAGCTGCCTTGACCTTCCAGCTGACAGTGAGCTATGAGAGAGAGTGTGTTGGGTAACAGGGGTGACTGGGGTCAGTCGGAGTCAGGCCATGGAGCAGGAGAACAGCTATGACTGCTTTTAAACACCTGGTGACCCAACAAACCACACCGCCATAACTGTCACAATTGACATTCTATGTGCTGGTGTCAAATGGTTTAGTGCGTGTCTTTGTGTGTTGTTTCACTACATTGCCTATGTGGTATCTCACTACAGATGCTACTCCCATTGACAGAAACACATTTTATATTACATTTTAGTCATTTAGCAGATGCTCTTATCTAGAGCGACTTACAGGAGCAATTAGGGTTAAGTGCCTTGCTCAAGGGCACAGACAGATTTTTCACCTAGTCAGCTCGTGGATTCGAACCAGCGACCTTTCGGTTACTGGCCCAACCTCTTAACCGCTAGGCTTCTTGCCGCCCTACACAGACGGCATTCACTACTGCAATCCCTGCCTGCACCTGTTGACCATTAGTAACGTTGCCACTGCTCTCCCTCTCTCCCCCAATTCACCCTCCTTTGTGGGCCAAAGTTGACACATTCCTCTGAAATATTTTTGTCTATCTGAACTGGGACGATGTGGAACACTGGACAGACACATACAGCCTACATACACAACACATTACCATAGGTTTACATACAGTGCCTGTACAGTGCTCTACACTGGGACACACATTGCAGTCTACGTAAGAAGACACAATGGGATTCATTTATAATCTACAGGATTCAGACAGAACATCCATCCTCATTATGTCCTAAAAATGGACATGTTCCCTTGTCCTTCTCACTCTCCCCCCCTCCCTCCATCACTCTTTCACACGCGACACAGACTGGACGTCCAAGGCTGAAACGGTCATCTCTCTTCACCTCCATGTCTGGTGGGACACACATCTACACTCAGAGATAAGCACTTCTCTCACACAAAGAGCTCCTCTGTTCTCTCTCTCTCTCTCTCTCTCTCTCTCTCTCTCTCTCTCTCTCTCTCTCTCTCTCTCTCTCTCTCTCTCTCTCTCTCTCTCTCTCTCTCTCTCTCTCTCTCTCTCTCTCTCTCTCTCTCTCTCTCTCTCTCTCTCTCTCTCTCTCTCTCTCTCTCTCTCTCTCTCTCTCTCTCTCTCTCTCTCTCTCTCTCTCTCTCTCTCTCTCTCTCTCTCTCTCTCTCTCTCTCTCTCTCTCTCTCTCTCTCTCTCTCTCTCTCTCTCTCTCTCTCTCTCTCTCTCTCTCTCTCTCTCTCTCTCTCTCTCTCTCTCTCTCTCTCTCTCTCTCTCTCTCTCTCTCTCTCTCTCTCTCTCTCTCTCTCTCTCTCTCTCTCTCTCTCTCTCTCTCTCTCTCTCTCTCTCTCTCCAGTAGTGTTCTCCAGCCTTCAGTGGGACTGGCTAGGCTTTGTGTTAAGTCTGATAAAGAGTGTTAGAAGGAGTGGAGGAGGATTGGAAAGGGGGAGGAGGAGAGGACAGGGGCAACTCTTTAAAAAGCAGGCCCCTCTCTTCCTCCTCCCGTGACCCGGCCTCCCGTTGGCTGAGCAGGGGCCCGGCAGGGCATATGGAGGGAGACAGATTAAACTCTCTAGACCAGATTACAGACTCTCGCTGGGAGATTAGGGACCCTCACTTCTTTACAAATATGGGTGTCCCTCTCATATGCACGCACAACGCCCTCTACAACCCAGCAGGAGGGTACTGGGAATGGGTTAGGGGAAACACACCATGCATGCATTCACATGCACGCACGCACACACATGCGCACACACACGCACACACACACTCACACACAATGAGCTACTTTAAACACCTTCTCACGTGATAAGAGGCCAGACAGAAGTCAAGTGGTCGAAGGGTACATTTACAAGAATACACACACTGGGTACAAAACACAAACACAACAACACACAAACTCAGAATAGCAAACAAGCATAGACTTAACACGACTTGGTGAATTCCAAAGTGATGGCAGAGCGTGGTCTGGATTTTTCTCTTAGACTTTGTCTTAGTGTTGAATGCAATCATACTTTAAAAATAGAAGAACTTGCTGTGTCTCATTCAACTGTTAAGTAAGGCATGTTTCTGTGGGCACACACGTGCACTCCCCTGGACCAGGTCCAAATATGACCTCTTCTTCCACCCTTTTGCCTCTAAAAATGACACGTTCCTTAAAATAGGGCAGAACAAGTCTTCCAGTGGAACTTTTATGGGGTGCCTCCTCTCCCCTAACAGCTTGGTGGAATAAGATAATTCCCTGGAGGCAGCAGCAACGACAATTGGAGGACACTTTGGACTCGCGGCCCAATGTGGTCGCGCGGTTACTGTGGTGACAGAGCGGAGGTATAATGTCCGTTGTGTTGCTGCTGTCTGTGTTTGGTGACCCTTGTCATCGGCAGTTTGGCAGTGGTCTGGTCTGGGGCGGGCAGCGAGATGGCGTGAAGCAGTGTGTGTGTGTGTGTGTCTCACCTCGATGTCTCGGATCAGGAGCTGAGTGGGCGTCTCCACGGGTGCTTTGGTGTCGATGACCTTCTGGACAGCGCAGGCCCAGTGCACAGCCTCGTTGAAGTGCTTGGTGTACAACCTGTAGCAGTGCTTACGCCCATACACTGTGATGCTCCAGTAGCCTGAACACACACAGGCACAGGGAAGTCAGTCATCAGTGTATCGTGCAATGAATGCATGAATAAACATGAAAAAACTGAAACTGAACTTTCAAAGAACAAGATAGCTATAGAGAGCAGAATCCAAGGCCTATACTTATGTAATAACTGTGGTTTCAGAAAATAAGGAAGCCTGCTCCACTCTCTCTCTCTCATGTGGTCTGGACATGGGACACTCCACATATCTGGTGTGACTCCTGCTCACTCACTTCTTCTCTGGGTTTTACTGAGGTCAGCGGTCATCCCGAGAGGGGCTCCCAACTTTATTAGCCACTAAGCCCAACCAAAACACAATGACTACAACCAAGTCAGGACAGAAGGGAAGTGCTAATCCTTCGGTGTGTGTGTCCTCTCCTGGCACAACAACCTGGCCTCCTGTAAGAACAGAGAAAGCCCTCTCTCTAACTGTACTAGACATGCTATAGGCAGTGTGGACCCCCGGGCCAATCATAACCTGAGTTTGTTACCATGTGATCTCCTGCTAGCTACGTGACTTGGCATACTGATTTACTTTTGTTTAGCCAAGTGAGGCTAAAGTGTGTGTGTTTGTGTGTGTTTGACCCCATTCACTGCTATTTCACAAGTGAACATATGAGAGATAGAAAGGTGGAAGGAGATATTGGGTCTAAAAGGGGAACTAGTATTGTATGGTAAGGAGATAAGGTGGAAGCCGTTAGGTCCATACCACTCTGCTGGGACAGATTTACTCAGTGGCTCATAGAGAAACACAGACAGAACACACAGCCACCAGTGAGCTGTACTTAAGACTGAGGGCAAGACAAAACAGGCCAAAAAGCAAAACAGAGTACACACTTCTCTGCAGGAAAGTCCCAGAGCAGATTTAGGGGAATAGTTGGGTTAGGTTTTTTTTCTCCTGGAGGTTTTAAGTGGTTGTCTAAAGTCAGCAGGCGAAGGTACAATCCCCTCCATACAGACACAGAGGGCCCTGTGTGTGTGTGCGCGTGCGTATATCGTGGGTGATTAACAGAAAAACTCCTAGTCCGAGTCATCCCCCTCTCTCTCTCTCTCTTCACACAACAATAGCCTTTCACCTGTACTTCCTCTCCGATTCCTGTCATTCAGGGTGTTAAATGGTAAAGGGCCATTCTGGTGCTGATGACTCAAAGCAGAGGGTTCCAGACAAACCTAAGTTGTGGAGAGAAAAGTGGACTGGGATTTCCAGACTTCCTCTGGGTGTACTGGGCTCACAGGAACTGAGAGGAGACCGTAAATCCTCACATTACGACCGCTTTGAGATCTTTACCAATATTTGATAATTGAACCGCATAAGGATAGGGGACCAATATGGGACTCATTATGTGGGGCTTAGTTATCCAAACAGGGAATTTGGGATGGCATGGAGTTGGTGTGTACGAATCAGAGAGAGAGAGAGAGAGAGAGAGAGAGAGAGAGAGAGAGAGAGAGAGAGAGAGAGAGAGAGTGTGTGTGTGTCTATACACGCCAGAATGCATGTGTCTGTCTGTGTGTATGTGTGTTCATGCTCATGTTTCAGTGTGTGCGTGTGTGAGTGGCACTCACCCGTCTCCTTGAAGGTCTGTTTGTCTGGCCAGATGACAGAGCAGAGGTTGGTGAGTACCAGTGTTCCCAGTCTGCGGGCTCCTCTCTCTGAGCTGCTGTAGTAGTCTAAGGAGTCCTGGCTCAGTACAAACCAGTAGCACCGCTGCTTGATCCAGCTTCCACGCACCTCCCGGAACAGCCAGCCTACACACACACAAAGAAAGGGGACATTTCTTGGATATTACATGACTAGGTTCCCACACAGTTGACGTCAGAACATGATTATTTCAGTGTGTGAATGAGTGTGAGAAAGAAAGATGTTATCAAAACGGTAGCCTAATAATAAAAAAATATCTGCACATGATAGAGTGTGTGTGTGTGTGTGTGTGTATGTGTATGTGTGTGTGTGTTTGCGCATGCGCACCTGTGCACCTGTGTGTGTGTGTGTGTGTGTGTGTGTGTTTGCGTGTGTGCACCTGTGTGTGTGTGTGTGTGTGTCTTATTGGGTTGAATTTAAGGGTTAATTAGGCTGGGCTGAACATAATCACTAAGAGGTTGAACCCATCAGACATCAAATATGTCTATAATATGCAGAACAGGTTAAAAATAACAGCTAATGGTATAGTCAGACATTAAGGCCTGGATAATTACAGCTGGAAGAAAGACTGAAGGAAGAAAGCCGGGAGGTTAGAGAACAGTTCTGGTGGTGGAGTAGCAGGAAGAGATCTTACATTAACGCCCAGAGAAGGAGGGAGGGAGGGAGAGAGAGAGAGAGAGAGAGAAAGAGAGGCTGATACATTCTCCTGGCTCCCTTCACCTCCATTCCACCCCTATCACATAAACATCGCCCTCAGAACTGGGTGGTGTTCAGTAGGCACAGAACGAGACAAAACGGTTTGAAACTTACCTGAATAACTGTTTGTGTTTGGTCACTACTGAACAGGACCCTGGTCTGCAGTGTCCAGCTTTACATGAAGTGGATGTACACTACATGGCTCGTCGAACATCTCATTCCAAAATAATGGATATTAATATGGAGTTGGTCCTCCCTTTGCTGCTATAACAGCCTCCACTCTTCTGGTAAGGCTTTCCACTAGATGTTGGAACATTGCTACGGGGTCTTGCTTCCATTCAGCCACAAGAGCATCAGTGAGGACGGGCACGGATGTTGTGCAATTAGGCCTAGCTCGCAGTCAGCGTTCCAATTCATCCCAAAGGTGTTAGATGGGATTGAGGTCAGGTCAGGGCTCTGTACCACTTCGCGGCTGAGCCGTTGTTGCTCCTAGACGTTTCCACTTCACAATAACAGAATTTACAGTTGACCGGGGCAGCTCTAACAGGACAGAAATATGATGAACTGACTTGTTAGAAAGGTGGCATCCTATAACGGTGCCACGTTGAAAGTCACTGAGCTCTTCAGTAAGGCCATTCTACTGCCAATGTTTGTCTATGGAGATTGCATGGCTGTGTGCTCGATTTTATAAACCTGTCAGCAACGGGTGTGGCTGAAGTATCTGAATCCACTCATTTAAAGGGGTGTCCACATACTTTTGTATATATAGTGTACTACCCATGTCCAGAAGGGAAAGCAGCTGTAGTGTTACCAAACACCAGGCATGTAGCACCACACTGATTGTGTCCCAAATGGAACACTATTCCCTATGTTGTACACTACTTTTGACCAGGGACCATAGGTCTCTGGTCAAAAGTAGTGCATTATATAGAGAATAGTGTGACATTTGGGACGCGGCCTATGTGTACAAATTGTTCCCTCTAAATATTTAATCTCACAGAGCTGAGGGTAAATAAACCGGTTTGGCCAAGCTCCAGCTAGGGGCTGCCCGAAGAGAGAGAGGGACAGAAAGCGAGCGGGGAAGAGAGAGAGAGGGATGGAGAGAGAGGTGGCGGTGAGAGGGAGGGGTAAAATGAGAGAGCAGTCATGGTCAGAGGTCAGAGTTCACAGTGAGGGCTGATGGATAGGCTGGCAGAGGGCCCTGGCTGGTCACCTGGCCCAAACCTGGAGCAGGGAGCTATGGTGAGGGCGGGGAAAGGGTTATGTGGCTGTGCCATCCGTTGAATGTGTGTGTGTGTGTGCATGTGTGTGTGTGTGTTTATGGGTACAGCAGTGCCATGTTCATTGGGCTAACTTCTTAGATCAGCGTCACAGCTTCCTCTGTGGTTAGCAAGCTGCATGCCACCTGTCAGATCTCCCTCGCTTTCCCTAAAGCTCTTTTCTCTCCGCTCAGTCTCTCCCTCTTTCATCTCTCCCCCCGCCCCAACTCCCCTTTTTCTTTCTCTTCTCTCTGCTCCCTTTCTTCCTGCCTTAAAGTGGGTTTCCCTACATGCAGAGCCCCCATTGCTACCATCCCCCATGTTACAACCCATAGACCTGGAGGGGGCCAGTCAGAGTGGGAGTCTACACACATCTCATTCTGTTTCCCCTTTCAGAGAGGCTCAATATGATCTTAGTGGCAGCCTGGAACACACTATAAACCCACACAATATAGTCCTGAGCACAGGACTCTGAGGTAATTAACACCACATCAACAGGAGCATAAAAACCAACATGAAATGGATAAATAAAAACTATGAGGTAAGACAGGACGTGATTGGGTGGGGATGATGACGGATTGGGTAGGGGGTTGGAGGGGTCTGGGTGGACTGGTTAGCTGAGAGACACCTTTGTCAGTCACACAGGATGTCCTGCAGCTGCTCTTTTTGAGACAGTGAGATAGAGAGACGGCCTACTTTGGAGGGAGGGAGAGAGGAAGGAGAGAGAGAAAGAAAGAAAGAGAGAGAGAGTGAGAGAGAGAGTGAGAGGAAGAGGGACAGACGGAGTGAGAAAAGTAGAGAAAGAGAAGGAAAGGCAGTGCGGAGGAGAGAGAGAAAGACATCGCAAGAGAGAGAGAGAGAAAGGGTGAAAGAAGAGTCCCGGTCAGGACCCTCTACCTACCCCTCCCCCCCACGGTCCTCCATCTGGATCCCATCTCTCTGGCCTGCTAATGCGTCTCATGGGGGCCACGGCTCGCCCTTAATTTGTTTCATTTGTGACCCCAGACCCCTAACACTGGCCCTGTCCCCTTAAACGCAGACTGAGCAAACACTGGAGTCTGTCTCTCTATGGTAGTGTTCTGTCCTTCTATCTCTGTGTGTACTTTCTGTTTGTTTTAGAGATTTGGGGGAGATTAAAAAGTGATAACAAACAGTCATCAATAAGGGCACAGAGCTTTAATGAGCTTCAACACTAGGATTATGGGCTGAACAGAATTAGACAGAGATCCAAACAGAAAAGGAAACGATTGCAATGGAGTAGACTGAATCACTTTCCAAATTACTGGAGTACTGGCCACTCTAATGTCATATGTAGCTAAAATTGTTCAGTTTGACTGTGCATTAAAAAACAGGGGAATGTAATTAATGCTCATTACTGCATTCTGTCTAGGAGTTTCTCGCTTCCTCGCTCCGTCAATCTCTCTCTCTATATATTTTCCTCTCTGTCTCTCTCTCTCTGTCTCTGCATGGTTGGTGGCCTATTTTAGACAGCGAGGCAACACTTGGCCCCAGTTGCCTGAGGATGTCCCATTGAAAACCACACCAAATAGCCAGGGACACCCTTAATGGGGGGAGCATTTGAAAATGTATCCCTGCACACAACAAGGGCACGGGGAAAGATAACAGAACAAGGCCTTCACATGTCCTGGAGCGTCTACAGTCTACACAGTGGTGGTGGAGATGGCGGGGGTTGGTGGGGAGGATGGCCCGACTGAAGAGAAGGAATGCCAAGGCACATAGCCACCCCAGGGGCCCAGGGGAAGTATCCATCCTCCGATTGGGAAGGAATGCACCCCCCCGGTCTCAGACATCGGAACAGAGGGAGGAGGGGTGCAGCCAGCCAGCCAGGGGTGCTGCATGGTAACTGCTGTCAGAATTAGCCGATCAGGCTGCCGCCATCCCAAAGAGGACGTAACTTATCCAAGCGCTGGCATTTTACTGCAACCGCTTCAGTAGCAGGAAAAGCACACATGAATAGCCTGTGAGATCACTCCTTGAAAAGCGTTAGACACGCAAGGCTCTTAATGCTGCTGATGGTCATCATTACATGATTACTGGGGGCAGAGTGATGTGTGTGTGCGTGTGAGGGCTCAGACCGTGAAGTGTACAGTACAGTAGTACAGTATGGTCTACTTATTCAGCGATAACACCTCAAACATGCACTGAGCTAAAGCTTGGCTAATGCTCTTGGATGAGTGAACGTTATCATCACACACACACAACTGTTATTAGTGTACATGTAAATCACTAGAACTGGAACACGACAGCTACACAAAGAGAAAAGAGAGAGAGAATAGAGGGATGGTGTAGAAGTGTGTCAGGCAGGCAGGCAGGCTCACCTTTGACCAGCAGCTCAGGGTCTTCCTCCAGGCCCATCTTGCTCTTCTCTATGATCAGACTCTTCATCTCATCAGGAACCTCTGACAGACTGTGTCTGTGTGAGACAGACAGAGGTGGTAAATAACTGCATCGTACACCCCCACAGTGAAGGCTGCACCCCCCCCCCCATACCCTATTGGCTCTGAGTCGAGGGGAGGAGGGTAACCACACACACCCAACCCCAAAATGACTCTCTGCCAACACTAAGCCTCTCTGACACTCTAAGTGAGAGAGGAGAGGGGGACAAGTTGAAGTGCTGTGAATATCTCTCACTCCTTCTCTGCATGCATACCACGCCACTGTGGACAGCTCGTCTCTTTTATATTGGTTGGGCTGGCGGGCATAGCGGAGTGGAGAGAAGCGGAGGACTGAAAATAAACGTGACAGAGCGACGCCGGACTGACTCAAAGCCAGCCAGGCAGTCCCAGGCCAGAGAGAGAGGGAGAGAGAGAGAGAGAGATAGTTCAAAAGGTCACACTGTTGTCAGCTAATCAGCTAATCAAACACATAACGAACATCAAAAACATCTGGGAATTATGGGAAACTGTTGTGAAATGCTCTCTCTCCTCTCTCTCTTTCTCAAGGGCCACTGTCGAAGAAGCATTGTAAAAAGAAAAGCCACCACATGGT
The DNA here is from genome assembly GCF_020615455.1 of Coregonus clupeaformis. Classification (NCBI taxonomy): domain Eukaryota; kingdom Metazoa; phylum Chordata; class Actinopteri; order Salmoniformes; family Salmonidae; genus Coregonus; species Coregonus clupeaformis. Next base: position 70,452,851 of record NC_059198.1, read on the forward strand.
GGTGGCGAGGACTTTGGACTGTAAAGTGACATTAGTTTCAGACATCTGGCCAGGCAGGCAATGTTTTGGATGACTGAGAGCTCAGCTTGTAATCGCTGGCCAAGGCCCATTTCCAGCCCATTCAATTGTTTATAAAGGTTTATCTATGCTCATTTATTTATCTAATTACTTGTTTATTTTCTCTATTTCCTGCGTCAAACCAGCGTGTGAGGTATGAAGGGACAAACCCGCCTTCCTTCCTCTGAAAACACCAGGACAAACCCGCCTTCCTTCCTCTGAAAACACCAGGCAGGAAATTAGTTCTAGCAGGCGGCCCTCCATCCCCCCATGTACAGTCTTAGATAGCGTTTCTCTGGGCTGTAATTATTGATCAGATGATTGTGGAAGGTTATTCCTTATGGAAGGCAGACCTAATCAATGAGTCTGAATATATCCTATCCTGCTCAACTCAGCTTACAGGACTGTGCTGACTGTTCATCTAGAATACATGACACCTGCTCAAAGTGTCTCACTATCCCACTATCCACTAGTTGATGTGTCAATACGTTTGCCTGTTTCAGACTGTACAGCAGTTGGAAAATCTGTGTGTGTATCAGTCTCTAATTTAGGCTGATGCTCAGACACACAGGGAAACACTATACCACACTGGCCCTGACAGTGTATGACTGATTCAGCAGGGGAAATATCAGAGAGACATCAGAGGGTCAGAGCCTTGTCATACTACACCCAGTCTACCTCTGCAGCTAAGCCCAAGAGCGACTGCAGCATTCAAACAGTAACGCCACCCGGGACCAGTCCCGTGTATCGGAGCATATCCGTCTTCTCTTAAATACATAAAAATACATCCAGAAATCTGAGGACGGCTCTTTTTGAGCTCTTTTTGAGTCTGCGAATAACCCTTGCTGCAGAAACAGATGCAGACAGACCTATATACAGTCATTTAAATGGAGAACTCAATGCACTGATTTGGATCTATAGAAAAGGCCAACGCAGCCAGCTAGGGGATAGCGTGTTGGTATGTGGGGGTCTTGATATCAAAGGCTAGGATCATTTTGTGCTATTGTCTGCATGGGGGCAAACGTACAAACTCTGGAAAGCACCGGTACAAACTAGCCCTGGATTGGTACCTCTATAGTTTTGGCCTTGCTCAAGGGTACAAAAGCAATATGTTAGCTATGTTCCTCCCAAAACATAAACCAGCAACCTTCTAGCCTTGAAATGGGTCAATTACCTAAAGCTATAGGCTACTGTATGTATGCACCAGGGTTTCCGTTAGGAAATAGTGGCGCCGGACAACGTGACTGGGAAGATTTTAATTTACCGGCCATTTGAGAAATATAACGGACACATATGCATTGGGTGTCCACCCACATGCTCAGATTGACAGAAATCATATTTATATTATGGTAATTCATCTTAACAAAACATGCAACTCCTGTAATGAAGCAGCCAATAAAACGTAATTTTCAAACATTTGCCAAAATGCAATTTGCGGGAAAAAGGGAAAACACCATTCTAAACAGTGCACCTGATGCAAGCGGTATATGACAGAGATGAAAATCTCAGTCAGAAACTTAGAAAGAGTGTGAATCTAAAGATGCAACAAATAGGATGGGTTGCTAATATGACTAGGACTGTGCATTTGACTTTTGGTCAACGAAAGAAAGTTGATATGAAATCCAATAGAACAGGAGAGAAATGGCATATGAGGAAGTCTTTCATGGGCAGCGTTTGTGGCAAAAGGCCTAGCTGATTATTGAGTTGCGGCTGTCAGTGAAAAGCAACCAAAATATGTGTGAAGATAATGTGTCTTGTGTATAATTTTAAATGTTGAGACACGAAGAAGAGGAGGGGTGTGTGACGAAGATAGCCTATAGGCCGTCTCTCTCCAAAATGCATGCTCTCAGCTCTACAGAATCCACTCAGCTGTCTCCCACCAATTCTTGCGCATTCATTGTTTCATGTGAATTGTTTGCCTTATGGTTGTTTCTTTTTATCAATTCCCCATTACACATGTCACCAATAGTAAATGTACCATTAATCCCTGTCATTTGGTTACATTCATTTATGGTAATGCATTGTATTACTAATTAGGCCTACAGTCATTTACCGTTCTCATTCTCGGAGTGGAAATGTTGTTTCACAACCTGCTACACTTGTGAGAAACAAGTTTAGATTTATTTCACATCCATCATTTACGAGTTGTCCATTTTTTCATTGTCTTTTGTTTGGAGTGATCCATGTGAGCAATGAGCATGGGTCTGTTTTTTTGGTCTTGTTAATGTTGAGGGAGCCCGCATGCCTGAGCACGCATAGAATTAGCCTACCTGGCCTGCTGCACAAAAGTGCCCATTTGGGGATGTATGATTTCTGATTGTCTCAGTCATCACGTCCACCACTAATAAGCTCAGCTTCTCAGTCATTTTTTCTTCACCTCACACAGTAAGTCAACTGTCTGTTGTTTTAACGTCCATTGTGAATGACATCCTAATAGTTCCTCACAGTAGGCCTATTTGAACAATCTTTCCAAAAATCTCCCCCTCGATAATCACCAAGCCTCGGTGTGAAAGAGCAAAATATTATAATCTGATGATCCCATATATCCAGTGGAAAGTCATAAAATACCTTTCCTTTCCCTTGCGCAAAAACAGTTGTCTGTCCCGAGTTTACTGGTGCCTAAATAGGCTAGTTGATACAATGTTGCACTTCGGGCCGGATCCAGTTGATTGATTTGATACAATGTTGCACTTCACAAGCGATAGCTCAAGTCAAGACATACAGTGGGGAAAAAAAGTATTTAGTCAGCCACCAATTGTGCAAGTTCTCCCACTTAAAAAGATGAGAGAGGCCTGTAATTTTCATCATAGGTACACGTCAACTATGACAGACAAATTGAGGAAAAAAAATCCAGAAAATCACATTGTAGGATTTTTAATGAATTTATTTGCAAATTATGGTGGAAAATAAGTATTTGGTCACCTACAAACAAGCAAGATTTCTGGCTCTCACAGACCTGTAACTTCTTCTTTAAGAGGCTCCTCTGTCCTCCACTCGTTACCTGTATTAATGACACCTGTTTGAACTTGTTATCAGTATAAAAGACACCTGTCCACAACCTCAAACAGTCACACTCCAAACTCCACTATGGCCAAGACCAAAGAGCTGTCAAAGGACACCAGAAACAAAATTGTAGACCTGCACCAGGCTGGGAAGACTGAATCTGCAATAGGTAAGCAGCTTGGTTTGAAGAAATCAACTGTGGGAGCAATTATTAGGAAATGGAAGACATACAAGACCACTGATAATCTCCCTCGATCTGGGGCTCCACGCAAGATCTCACCCCGTGGGGTCAAAATGATCACAAGAACGGTGAGCAAAAATCCCAGAACCACACGGGGGGACCTAGTGAATGACCTGCAGAGAGCTGGGACCAAAGTAACAAAGGCTACCACCAGTAACACACTACGCCGCCAGGGACTCAAATCCTGCAGTGCCAGACGTGTCCCCCTGCTTAAGCCAGTACATGTCCAGGCCCGTCTGAAGTTTGCTAGAGTGCATTTGGATGATCCAGAAGAGGATTGGGAGAATGTCATATGGTCAGATGAAACCAAAATAGAACTTTTTGGTAAAAACTCAACTCGTCGTGTTTGGAGGACAAAGAATGCTGAGTTGCATCCAAAGAACACCATACCTACTGTGAAGCATGGGGGTGGAAACATCATGCTTTGGGGCTGTTTTTCTGCAAAGGGACCAGGACGACTGATCTGTGTAAAGGAAAGAATGAATGGGGCCATGTATTGTGAGATTTTGAGTGAAAACCTCCTTCCATCAGCAAGGGCATTGAAGATGAAACGTGGCTGGGTCTTTCAGCATGACAATGATCCCAAACACACCGCCCGGGCAACGAAGGAGTGGCTTCGTAAGAAGCATTTCAAGGTCCTGGAGTGGCCTAGCCAGTCTCCAGATCTCAACCCCATAGAAAATCTTTGGAGGGAGTTGAAAGTCCGTGTTGCCCAGCGACAGCCCCAAAACATCACTGCTCTAGAGGAGATCTGCATGGAGAAATGGGCCAAAATACCAGCAACAGTGTGTGAAAACCTTGTGAAGACATACAGAAAACGTTTGACCTGTGTCATTGCCAACAAAGGGTATATAACAAAGTATTGAGAAACTTTTGTTATTGACCAAATACTTATTTTCCACCATAATTTGCAAATAAATTCATTAAAAATCCTACATTGTGATTTTCTGGATTTTTTTTCTTCTCATTTTGTCTGTCATAGTTGACGTGTACCTATGATGAAAATTACAGGCCTCTCTCATCTTTTTAAGTGGGAGAACTTGCACAATTGGTGGCTGACTAAATACTTTCCCCCCCCACTGTATAGAAAGGGAGGCAGACAGGTGGAGTAGAGAGATTAATGTTATTGAAAGAACCAGAATTTTCATCAGTATATTTTCTACAATTTTTAATGTATTTTTACTTTGTTGACAATGGAAGTTATAAGCCAACAGCTGCATTGGCCATCTCTGAGCTCCATGCTCTCATTTAGGCTATTTAGCCTCCAATGATCACGGTGTATCAATGTGTCATATGGCAGAGGCTGGTCCTCTTGCATTAGTTGAATTTTAACTTTTATAATTTTGTTTTTGTTTGTTTGTTTGTTTTTTCACCTTTATTTAACCAGGTGAGCCAGTTGAGAACAAGTTTAGGTTTATTTCACATCCATCATTTACGAGTTGTCCATTTTTTAATTGTCTTTTGTTTGGAGTGATCCATGTGAGCAATGAGCATGGGTCTGTTTTTTTGGTCTTGTTAATGTTGAGGGAGCTCAAAAATTAAGATTTTTATGATCCACGTGACAATGATTTAGAGAACCGAAAACATTATTATTGAAATGAAACTGTTCCATGAAAATGCACATATGAAAATCATAACTGACCCACAGATTGGTATAAATGGTAGGATAAATTGTAGGCCTATGCTTCCCCAAACTTTAAACTCACGCACTGCCTATAAAGTCTTTATCAAATAATTGCCTCCACCTTTCTATGGTCAGATTTTCAAGCAAGGTAAGACATGCCTCATAATATGAAGTAAGACATTCAGGTTTCAAACAATTAAGTATGTTTTCAAAATGCATACTGCCTCCAGCTCACATTGTAAAGTGGTGGGTGACACGCTGATAGCCTTCCTACCGTTGTTTTTTCTCCCGGTCAATTTGGCCAGCAACAATTTTATTTATCTGCTTTTTAAAATGTATTACATAACAACCCTGAGGAACAATATTGTGTGGGAGGATAACCCTAACCACTAACCAGATATGGAAAATTACTCATTTCAAAACTAGCACGAGGCAGGATTCAAGAGAGATCATTTGAAAGATTTAAGTTGAGGGAAACGAGGGAAAAGTGGAGGGAAATGGGAGAAAGAAAGGAGAGGGGCGGGCTCAAACCCTCCAGAAAACCTTTTACTCTGTCTCTGTCCAAACAAGCCTGACCTTCAGCTTCAATCTGGGTCCCCAGGCCAATCTGCCTTTGTGACTTACTGTAGACACAGGCATCGCCACATCAAAGTCCAGAAGACACAGGGGCTTGTTATAACGTTGAAGCCCATATGCTATAGGTTTGGGAGGTAGGCAACTTTGTGTCGAGGACAATAAGTTGGGTGGGTGGGTGTGAGTCTATGACATTTTGGTAAGCTGATCCAGAGGAGGCTATCCAACACATTTCTGTTAGAAGTTCAAACATGGGCCACCCGAGTGGCGCAGCGGTCTAAGGCACTGCATCGCAGTGTTGAGGCGTCACTACAGTCTGGGGTTCGATCCCAGGCTGTGTCACAGCCGGCCGTGACCGGGAGTCCCATAGGGCTGCGCACAATTGGCCCATCGTCGTCCGGGTTAGGGGAGGGTTTGGCCGGGGGGCTTTCTTTGGCTCATCGCGCTCTAGTGACTCCTTGTGGCGGGCCAGGCGTCTGCAAGATAACTTCAGTCGTCAGTTGAACGGCGTTTCCTCTGACACATTGGTGTGGCTGGCTTCTGGGTTAAGCGAGCGGGTGTTAAGAAGCAGCGTGGCTTGGCGGGTCATGTTTCGGAGGACGCATGACTCGAAATTGGGGAGAAAAAGTGGGTAAAAAATAGCTAAATGATCCATGGTATGACCATCTTAAAACAATTCCATATGTTAGCTCAGTAGAACCCCCGCCCAAAAAAAGCTTAGACTTTTAGAGGTTTTAACAGGCAGATCTGCGCCCAGCTGCCCACACTGTCCCAAAGTAGTGCTTAAACTCTGCTAATGGAGTAAAGAGGGGCTTGTGAATGAATGGTGTGAACCAACTATCCAAAACAAGCTTCCATGGCCGGATGGAGGGGGGAGTCGGGGCTCAGGGGTGGAGGGTTAGTGGCCCAGGCTGGTTTCATTTCACGGGAGAGAGCCCTGGTGGTGGGTGGGTGCTAGTTGGGTGGGTTGGTGGGTGGAGGGTAGAGGGGGTTGGGTGTATAGCTGTAGTGCAGCTGGGGGCACATGTTGGCACTCTGACAGATGAGGCTCTGTGGTTTCCACAGCTGTCCAGTAGCCCCTCTCCTCCTTCTCCCCCCACCCCCGCGTTCCCAGAAGCCCCGGCTGAGGCCGTGACGGAGGGGCCTTGAGTGCTGACTTCCTGTGGAGGCCAGGAAACAATTTGACACAGGGATTAGACAGCATGGAGGGAGAGCAGACGAACAGAACCCCCCCCCCAACACTACAATACACCCCCGTGGAGAGACCAAGACACGGTCAGGGAGGGCTGAAGGTGGGAGAAGAGACTAGGAGACAAGACACTCCCATATTAACCTGCTCATGTTTCAGGTTTTTCAATTGATTTGTTGTTGTGAGTAAGCAAACTATGGTCTGACGTGTAAGGCACCACTCCAGCATTGTCCTGAGGAGGGTTTTGTGTTTGAGATGTCAGGAATTTGGTAAGAGAAGGAAAAATACCCTTGTGGTGCTTTGTTTACGGAAGTGTAAGGGAACACATGGAAAAGTCCTGCAGCTCAGATGGCATATATCTCTCTCTCTTTAAATCTCTCTATCTTTCTTTCTTTTTCTCCCCCTCTCCACTTCGGTCTCTCCACTGTAGGCCAAACACCAGCACGCTAAGCAAAGCCATCTGTTTGCCCCACATAAACGGGAAGCTAACTAAAGAAAGAGAGAAAGGGAAGAGAGAGGCGTAAGTAGAAAGAGTAGGAGAGAGGGGGAGAGAGAGGGGGAGAGAGAGGGGGACTGAGGGAGATGGAAATTAATAATTATCTTTTGGGTGAATGCAAATATGCACATTCCCCCATATACTGTACTTCTGATACACAACTTAACAGCACACATTTCTTATCTCTGTGTATTTGTGTGTCTGTGTGTAAATACTTTATGTATGTGTGTGTATGTGTGTGTTGTCTCATGTGGCTGAGTAAGAGTGGGCAGACAAATATAAGTCTGATTGACTGCTCAATATTCTATTTGATCAGTGATTATCACCACCACTGGGCTCTCTCTCGCTCTCTCTCTGTGTGGCCTAGTTTCAATCTCACGCTGCCACTCTCTTTCACAATCACTCAACAGGAAGGAAATAAAGCAACTGATCAGATCCAGCTGACAAGGCATCCTCAATCCTGATCTGAGTGGACAATATACATCTCTGTTATGCTTCATATTGATGGAAGACACACTAATATATACGGAAGTCCAGAGAGGCCATATTATATATTTTTTTAATGATCTCGTTATGTTGAGATTACAATTTATTTATCTCATGATCACAACATAACAAAAGTTGTTTTGCCGAGATCACAAGATAATTTTCTAATAATCATGACATAACAAAAATGGTTTTGTTGAGATCACGAGATAAACTCTATAAATAGGAGGGGACGTATTGATGATAGAGTAAGAGTGTGGCTGAGGCGGCAGAGCCCACAGTGGATCAGCGCATACGTTTTTATTGATTGCTACACTAAGGTATGGTACATTTCATGCTATCATGCTTTCATTTGTGTTTGGAGCTTATTATCATTTTATAAATTAGAATGTTAACGAGCTAAATGTCCCTTACCTTGAGCTAAGAGCTAACTAGCTAGCTCACAAGACAAGCCAAATTAGCTGTGTTGTTCCTTGCATGCGATTGGCTGTGGTCTTGGGTGCGGCACGCAGCCTGGGAGACAGTGCTACCTGTCAGGCATCGTTCAGGGCTTAAATGCCCCACGAGTGCATTGCGATCAACGCAGTCACAGGGCTCCTTGATGAGGTGGTTATCGTGCATCTGAACAAATTAATGGATGATGCTTGGTACTTTTGATTATCTCGTGAAAATAACTTTTGTTATGTCGTGATCATGAGATAAATACGATGTGATCTCGACATAACAAGGGGATCTTGTTTTTTTCATGTCCTCTCTGGACTAAATATTTGAGCAGAGGGATTGGGCGTTCTGAGTCTGTTGAGTCTACCATTCAGTCAGACTCGTGGAGGCCTGAGTAGCCGAGCTGATGAGTAATTGATTTTGGTTCAGATCAAATTAAAGCAACGAGATGTTAATTAAAGTAAAAACATAGTGTCCTTGCTCTGGGGCTTGGAGGCCAGTGGTCAGAGCCAGACTGCTGGTCTGCTCCGCTCCGGAATACAAAGTGCATCCTTATGAACATGGCTTTCGTCCCAAATGGCACCCTATTCCTTATGTAGTGCACATCTTTTAACCAGGGCCCATAAGGCTGTTCAAAAGTAGTGCACTATATAGGGAATATGGTGCCATTTGGGACATAACCACGGTTGCCCGATCAAAGCCCTCTCATGCAGGGTTATGTTACATCAGTCGCTGAGTAACCAGCCCAGGAAATGACATGGGAGTTGAGATTTGTGATCCGAGGGGTCAAACGTCCAGATAAGGATAAATGGGGGTGTAAAACAGCCGCAGTGCACAACACACACGGCTATGATGAGCTCAACCAGGAGGTCAATGTCCAGCTTTAAACCATGGCTCATATACAGTAGTGAAAGCGATGCAAGTTACCCAGACTTTTTTAGACATCTGAACAAACACATGAGCAACTGTCAAATAACACAGAGGCGTTTTAGACAAACACTGGTCTCTGGGGAAACCTTCAAATACAGTAAGGGAAAAAAGTATTTGATCCCCTGCTGATTTTGTACGTTTGCCCACTGACAAAGACATGATCAGTCTATAATTTTAATGGTAGGTTTATTTGAACAGTGAGAGACAGAATAACAACTAAAAAATCCAGAAAAACGAATGTCAAAAATGTTATAAATTGATTTGCATTTTAATGAGGGAAATAAGTATTTGACCCCTCTGCAAAACATGACTTAGTACTTGGTGGCAAAACCCTTGTTGGCAATCACAGAGGTCAGACGTTTCTTGTAGTTGGCCACCAGGTTTTCACACATCTCAGGAGGGATTTTGTCCCACTCCTCTTTGCAGATCTTCCCTCCAGGACCTTAATGTGCTTCTTCTTGAGCCACTCCTTTGTTGCCTTGGCCGTGTGTTTTGGGTCATTGTCATGCTGGAATACCCATCCACGACCCATTTTCAATTCCCTGGCTGAGGGAAGGAGGTTCTCACCCAAGATTTGACGGTACATGGCCCCGTCCATCGTCCCTTTGATGCGGTGAAGTTGTCCTGTCCCCTTAGCAGAAAAACACCCCCAAAGCATAATGTTTCCACCTCTATGTTTGACGGTGGGGATGGTGTTCTTGGGGTCATAGGCAGCATTCCTCCTCCTCCAAACACGGCGAGTTGAGTTGATGCCAAAGACCTCGATTTTGGTCTCATCTGACCACAACACTTTCACCCAGTTCTCCTCTGAATCATTCAGATGTTCATTGGCAAACTTCAGACGGCCCTGTATATGTGCTTTCTTGAGCAGGGGGACCTTGCAGGCGCTGCAGGATTTCAGTCCTTCACAGCGTAGTGTGTTACCAATTGTTTTCTTGGTGACTATGGTCCCAGCTGCCTTGAGATCATTGACAAGATCCTCCCGTGTAGTTCTAGGCTGATTCCTCACCGTTCTCATGATCATTGCAACTCCACGAGGTGAGATCTTGCATGGAGCCCCAGGCCGAGGGAGATTGACAGTTCTTTTGTGTTTCTTCCATTTGCGAATAATCACACCAACTGTTTTCACCTTCTCACCAAGCTGCTTGGTGATGGTCTTGTAGCCCATTCCAGCCTTGTGTAGGTCTACAATCTTGTCCCTGACATCCTGATAGATGAATTTGTATGTTTATTTTAATGACTAAAGTGTTCCACCCCGATAGTGTATAACTGTGTAAACTGTGTTAGAGTTATAAGACAATAGAACCACTAACAGGGAAGATGTTAGAAACTGTTGGAGACGAGCATTCCATAGTAAGGGGACCTAGAAACTGCTGAAACATTCTATACTGTGGAAAGTTACAGGCCGCCTAAAGGTGGGCGGAGCAAAGTCCTTTTTGTGGACGCGTATAAAAAGGCTATGTGTGTTTTTAGCGCCAGAGCGCTCTCATGAATAAAATGGCTGATCCCTTGCAGACTGGAGAATTTGTTTAATTCAGTTTTAACTAGAGTCTTACACCCTCTGGGGATTATTTAAAGTTTGAGTATTAGAGATATAAATTCTCGTGACACATCCTTGGAGAGCTCTTTGGTCTTGGCCATGGTGGAGAGTTTGGAATCTGATTGATTGATTGCTTCTGTGGACAGGTGTCTTTTATACAGGTAACAAGCTAAGATTAGGAGCACTCCCTTTAAGAGCAGATAGCTTAGTGGGTAAGAGCGTTGTGCCAGTAACCGAAAGGTCGCTGGTTCTAATCCCCGAGCCGACTAGGTGAAATATATGTCGATGTGCCCTTGAGCAAGGCACTTAACCCTAATTGCTCCTGTAAGTTGCTCTGGATAAGAGCGTCTGCTAAATGACTAAAACGTAAAACGTAAACGTAAGAGTGTGCTCCTAATCTCAGCTCGTTACCTGTATAAAAGACACCGGGGAGCCAGAAATCTTTCTGATTGAGAGGGGGTTAAATACTTATTTCCCTCATTAAAATGCAAATCAATTTATAACATTTTTCACATGCGTTTTTCTGTTTTTTTTGTTGTTATTCTGTCTCTCACTGTTCAAATAAACCTACCATTAAAATTATAGACTGATCATTTCTTTGTCAGTGGGCAAACGTACAAAATCAGAAGGGAATCAAATACTTTTTTCCCTCACTGTACAACACATACTGTAGGTAGGTAATGAGCAATCACAGATAGTCTCTTTGTGGTATCTGTGGAGGGAGGGAAGAGGCCCATCTTTCTCTCAAGTCCCCATCCTATCCTCCTCCCCTCTCCATCTCCAGTGGGCATGGCTGGGCCTCTGTCTGAGCTGAGACGGAGGGAGCTGGTGGGAAAATGGGAATGTGGTGATTAAGAGTGGGCCTATATGACCTCCCAGCTCTAAAAATACACTGTTTACTCAAGACCACTGCCAAGGAATTCTGGACTAGGCAGAGGGGAGTGCATAAACGTGTTTCGGGGGAAAACCGGAGGGAGAGGACAGGAAGTGTGTGTGTGTGTGTGTGTGTGTGTGTGTGTGTGTGTTGTGTGTTTGTGTGCTTGTGAGGGCATGCATGCGTGTATGTGACATTGACAATGTGCATGTGAAGGAAGGGGATGTCTTGAAAGGAAGAAAACAATGCATTTCAGGAGCATGAATAGCGTGTAAGCTGCATTAACAAAGCCTTGATAACTTGGCACTTGAAGCTGCACTGCCGGTCAACTTAATAAACCTGTCATGGTTAGATTAGTGGAGAGCTGACATAAGAGCTCCTAGTTCTGTCTGAGTACTGACACACACAGGCAATTACCACACAGACCACATCCAAGGACTTCTTGGAACACACAGATACACACACACACACTTCCAAAGACAGTCGTAAACACTGTCTCTTTCAGTCTCTTCAAGCCATCATTGTCTGGCATCCCACAGCAAGAGTCATGCTCTTGACAGAGAGAGTGTGTTTCATTGAAGGGAGAACAAAGAGAGGGACAGAGAGAAAGAAACCGAGACAGAGAGAGAGAGAGTGGGGTAAAAAAGCTAGCGAGAGCTGCCCTCAGTGGTCCCACTGTGTTCTGCCTCCTGTGTGTCTCCTAGCCTCCCACTCCTCTGTCTGTCTCTGGGCTGCCAACGAGGGGCTCAGTTGAGGCGGGAGAGGGAAGTAGTGGGGAGAAAATAGAGATGATGTGAGACAGATATGGATGCATGTGAGCGAGAGGCTCCTGTCCTGTTTGAGGGGCAGGCAGTAGGCTGATGGGCACATTTAGGCCATGGAGGCATTTCATAAAGGCACCAGACAGACTGTATGGGTTAAGGTTGTATGACAGGCCTCTGTTAGACATCATGGGCCTGACTGCTGCTGACACTGAGCTTGGCACCACATGCTGGAATGAGGGGGTGTCTACGGTCTGTCTACTGTCTATCTACTGACTCTCTACTGTTTGTCTACTGTCTCTACGGTTTGTCTACTGTTTGTCTATTGTCTGTCTACTGTTTGTCTACCGTCTGTCTACTCTGTACTAGACAGGCACCATGGGTGAGCTGCCACTCTGGGACAGTAGGGCAATGCAATGGGAAACTAACACACAACACCTAACCTGATATACAGTACCAGTCAAAAGTTTGGACACACCTACTCATTCAAGGGTTTTTCTTTATGTTTACTATTTTCTACATCGTAGAATAATAGTGAAGACATCAAAACTATGAAATAACACATATGGAATCATGTAGTAACCAAAAAAGTGTTAAACAAATCAAAATATAATTTATATTTTAGATTCCTTTGCCTTGATGACAGCTTTGCACACTCTTGGCATTCTCTCAACCAGCTTCACCTGGAATGCTTTTCCAACAGTCTTGAAGAAGTTCCCACATATGCTGAGCATTTGTTGGCTGCTTTTCCTTTACTCTGCGGTCCAACAGACAGTGTCACCAGCAAAGCACCCCCACACCATCACACCTCCTTCTCCATGCTTTACGGTGGGAACTACACAGGCGGAGATCATCTGTTCACCCACACCGCGTCTCACAAAGACACAGCGGTTGGAACCAAAAATCTCAAATTTGGACTCCAGACCAAAGGACACATTTCCACCGGTCTAATGTCCAATGCTCATGTTTCTTGGCCCAAGCAGGTCTCTTCTTCTTATTGGTGTCCTTTAGTAGTGGTTTCTTTGCAGCAATTCGACCATGAAGGCCTGATTCACACAGTCCCCTCTGAACAGTTGATGTTGAGATGTGTCTGTGACTTGAACACTGTGAAGCATTTATTTGGCCTGCAATCTCAGATACAGGTAACTCTAATGAACTTATCCTCTGCAGCAGAGGTAACTCTGGATCTTCCTTTCCTGTGGCGGTCCTCATGAAAGCCAGTTTCATCATAGCGCTTGATGGTTTTTGCGACTGCACTTGAAGAAACTTTCAAAGTTCTTGAAATGTCTTAAAGTATTGATGGACTGTCGTTTCTCTTTGCTTATGTGAGCTGTTCTTGCCATAATATGGACTTGGTCTTTTACCAAATAGGGCTATCTTCTGTATACCCCCCTACCTTGTCACAACACAACTGATTGGCTCAAACGCATTAAGAAGGAATGAAATTCCACAAATTAACTTTTAAGAAGGCACACCTGTTAATTACATTTTTACATTTTAGTCATTTAGCAGACGCTCTTATCCAGAGCGACTTACAGTTAGTGAGTTCATACATAAAAAAATAAATACAAAATCATACTGGCCCCCCGTGGGAATCGAACCCACAACCCTGGCGTTGCAAACGCCATGCTCTACCAACTGAGCTACATCCCTGCCGGCCAGTCCCTCCCCTACCCTGGACGAATTGTGTGCCGGCCCATGGGTCTCCCGGTCGCGGCCGGCTACAACAGAGCCTGGATTCGAACCAGGATCTCTAGTGGCACAGCTAGCATTGCGATGCAGTGCCTTAGACCACTGCGCCACTCGGGGAAATGCATTCCAGGTGACTACCTCATGAAGCTGGTTGAGAGAATGCCAAGAGTGTGCAAAGCTGTCATCAAGGCAAAGGGTGGCTATTTGAAGAAATGAATGAGTAGGTGTGTCCAAACCTTTGACTGGTAGTGTAGACCTATGTTGCCCATATGGGCACATGCCAGCCTTCCCATCTGATCCCACACCTGTCTCCTCTCTCTCTGCGGTATCACAACTCAATCAACCTAGCGAACCACAGGCTTTGTTCACTTCACACTAGACACTGTGGACGTGAATACACATGTAACTACGCCCACTGAGCTGCTCTGGAGAAGCTTTCTAACCGCAGAACAGAACATGCTCACAGTGAAGCCTGCAGGGCTCGTAATGAGTAATAACGACTACATGACATGACTAATCATGTTCAAATTGAGGTGCTATAAAGGTTACTGCACACAGACGGAGGTGTGGGATGTCCTGTTGGAGCCTATACTTTTCATATTCCGGATGACCATAAATCTATGACGCTCACTTGCAGAATAGTACAAACCCTCCACATCCCTTCAATATTACAGTGCTTTTCAATACAGATGTATTCTGCTTAGTCTACATTCACTTGTGACTGAATTTTCTAAATTCACTCTCAATGGGCCCCTAAAAAACAAATTAAACTGGTCTAATCTGTATGAATAAATCTGAGATAAATCTGACTATACGTCACAGTGTCTCCTCCCTGCTTTGAAATTGGCCATTAGATAGGTGTGGCCAGTGGCCAGGTAATGGTTGAGTACCACAGCACATAATTCTTAGTGTGAATATTATAGTCAGTCAGTTATTTAACACACTCCCTACAGAGCCAGCAGTAAATCACCTGTGTGACAGCTCTGAGGCCTGCCGCTCTTCTCTGCTCTGTGGAGGTGGCAACACACACACACACACACGCTTGCGCCAGCCTCGCCCCTCCAGGGTGTGTTCCTGAAGTGAGATTGAGTCACCTCGCTCACCCTGTCTTCCCTCCCCCTCTCGCTCCCTCAGGAGGTTGCATGTCCCGTCTGACTCTATGCTTCAGAGAGCCTCAGCTCACCGCTCCCTCAGCCCTCCTCCCTCTCCCTTTCCTGTTTGAGTTGTCCTCTTGTAGTGAGTTGTGACATTATCAGGCATGTATACTGTTCATCAGCTATGTTATACAGTTGAAGTCGGAAGTTTACATACACTTAGGTTGTAGTCATTAAAACTAGTTTTTCAACCACTCCACAAATTTCTTGTTAACAAACTATATTTTTGGCAAGTCGGTTAGGACATCTACTTTGTGCATGACACAAGTAATTTTTCCAACAATTATTTACAGACAGATTGTTTCACTTATAATTCACTGTATCACAATTCCAGTGGGTCAGAAGTTTACATACACTAAGTTGACTGTGCCTTTAAACAGCTTGGAAAATTCCAGAAAATTATGTCATGGCTTTAGAAGCTTCTGATAGGCTAATTGACATCATTTGAGTCAATTGGAGGTGTACCTGTGGATGTACATTGAGGGAAAAAAGTATTTGATCCCCTGCTGATTTTGTACGCTTGCCCACTGACAAAGACATGATCAGGTTTATTTGAACAGTGAGAGACAGAATAACAACAAAAAAGTCCAGAAAAACGCATGTCAAAAATGTTATAAATTGATTTGCATTTGAATGAGGGAAATAAGTATTTGACCCCTCTGCAAAACATGACTTAGTACTTGGTGGCAAAACCCTTGTTGGCAATCACAGAGGTCAGACGTTTCTTGTAGTTGGCCACCAGGCACACATCTCAGGAGGGATTTTGTCCCACTCCTCTTTGCAGATCTTCTCCAAGTCATTAAGGTTTTGAGGCTGACGTTTGGCAACTCGAACCTTCAGCTCCCTCCACAGATTTTCTATGGGATTAAGGTCTGGAGACTGGCTAGGCCACTCCAGGACCTTAATGTGCTTCTTCTTGAGCCACTCCTTTGTTGCCTTGGCCGTGTGTTTTGGGTCATTGTCATGCTGGAATACCCATCCACGACTCATTTTCAATGCCCTGGCTGAGGGAAGGAGGTTCTCACCCAAGATTTGACGGTACATGGCCCCGTCCATCGTCCCTTTGATGGGGTGAAGTTGTCCTGTCCCCTTAGCAGAAAAAACACCCCCAAAGCATAATGTTTCCACCTCCATGTTTGACGGTGGGGATGGTGTTCTTGGGGTCATAGGCAGCATTCCTCCTCCTCCAAACACGGCGAGTTGAGTTGATGCCAAAGAGCTCGATTTTGGTCTCATCTGACCACAACACTTTCACCCAGTTCTCCTCTGAATCATTCAGATGTTCATTGGCAAACTTCAGATGGGCCTGTATATGTGCTTTCTTGCGCAGGGGGACCTTGCGGGCGCTGCAGGATTTCAGTCCTTCACGGCGTAGTGTGTTACCAATTGGTTTCTTGGTGACTATGGTCCCAGCTACCTTGAGATCATTGACAAGATCCTCCAGTGTAGTTCTGGGCTGATTCCTCACCGTTCTCATGATCGTTGCAACTCCACGAGGTGAGATCTTGCATGGAGCCCCAGGCCGAGGGAGATTGACAGTTATTTTGTGTTTCTTCCATTTGCGAATAATCGCACCAACTGCTGTCACCTTCTCACCAAGCTGCTTGGCGATGGTCTTGTAGCCCATTCCAGCCTTGTGTAGGTCTACAATCTTGTCCCTGACATCTTTGGAGAGCTCTTTGGTCTTGGCCATGGTGGAGAGTTTGGAATCTGATTGATTGATTGCTTCTGTGGACAGGTGTCTTTTATACAGGTAACAAGCTGAGATTAGGAGCACTCCCTTTAAGAGTGTGCTCCTAATCTCAGCTCGTTACCTGTATAAAAGACACCTGGGAGCCAGAAATCTTTCTGATTGTGAGGGGGTCAAATACTTATTTCCCTCATTAAAATGCAAATCAATTTATAACATTTTTGACATGCGTTTTTCTGGATTTTTTTGTTGTTATTCTGTCACTCACTGTTCAAATAAACCTACCATTAAAATTATAGACTGATAATTTATTTGTCAGTGGGCAAATGTACAAAATCAGCAGGGGATCAAATACTTTTTTCCCTCACTGTATTTCAAGGCCTACCTTCAAACTCAGTGCCTCTTTGCTTGACATCATGGGAAAATCAAAAGAAATCAGCCAAGACCTCAGAAAAAAGATTGTAGACCTCCACAAGTCTGGTTCATCCTTGGGAGCAATTTCCAAATGCCTGAAAGTACCACGTTCATCTGTACAAACAATAGTACGCAAGTGTAAACACCATGGGACCACGCAGCTGTCATACCGCTCAGGAATGAGACGCGTTCTGTCTCCTAGAGATGAACGTACTTTGGTGCGAAAAGTGCAAATCAATCCCAGAACAACAGCAAAGGCCCTTGTGAAGATGCTGGAGGAAACAGGTACAAAAGTATCTATATCCACAGTAAAATGAGTCCTATATCGACATAACCTGAAAGGCCGCTCAGCAAGGAAGAAGCCACTGCTCCAAAACCGCCATAAAAAAGCCAGACTACGGTTTGCAACTGCACATGGGGACAAAGATCGTACTTTTTGGAGAAATGTCCTCTGGGCTGATGAAACAAAAATAGAACAGTTCGGCCATAATGACCATCGTTATGTTTGGAGGAAAAATGGGGTTGCTTGCAAGCCAGAGAACACCATCCCAAACGTGAAGCATGGGGGTGGGAGCATCATGCTGTGGGGGTGCTTTGCTGCAGGAGGGACTGGTGCACTTCACAAAATAGATGGCATTATGAGGAAGGAAAATTATGTGGATATATTGAAGCAACATCTCAAGACATCAGTCAGGAAGTTAAAACTTGGTCGCAAATGGGTCTTCCAAATGACCCCAAGCATACTTCCAAAGTTTGGCTTAAGGACAACAAAGTCAAGGTATTGGAGTGGCCATCACAAAGCCCTGACCTCAATCCTATAGAAGATTTGTGGGCAGAACCGAAAAAGCGTGTGCGAGCAAGGAGGCCTACAACCCTGACTCAGTTACACCACCTCTGTCAGGAGGAATGGGCCAAAATTTACCCAACTTATTGTGGGAAGCTTGTGGAAGGCTACCTGAAACGTTTGACCCAAGTTAAACAATTTAAAGGCAATGCTACCAAATACTAATTGAGTGTATGTAAACTTCTGACCCACTGGGAATGTGATCAAAGAAATAAAAGCTGAAATAAATCATTCTCTCTACTATTATTCTGACATTTCACAAAGTGGTGATCCTAACTGACCTAAGACAGGGAAATTTTACTAGGATTAAATGTCAGGAATTGTGAAACACTGAGTTTAAATGTATTTGGCTAAGGTGTATGTAATTTCCGACTTCAACTGTATAATTCTAGGGCTTTTCACTCACTCCAAACTGTCTGTGCTCTGAGAGGCCTGAGATTGAGATTGTCTGGGAGTGAGGTGGAAGTGGGGAGGGGGTAGATATGGATGTGATGCCTGACTGATAGTGTGGTGCAGGCCTGAGGACTGACATCCCTCATCACCCCCTCCACCACCACCATCCCACACTGACGTCACGTCTTCAGACCGCCACGACCTCTGCTGCTGGTGGAGGTCAAGTGGTCCGTGTGTGTTTGTCTTATCTTGCACCCGGGTGTGAGTGTCACATGGCCTGCAAATCTGGTAGTGGCGCGTACTACAGATATAGAATCTTAATTTGATCACCCTGTTGCAGGAGAACTTGTAGTGTATTTGAGGTTTAAAAGGCTTCTGAAGTCTGTAATTTCCACTTTGAGACTTGATTTTCCCTTACGAAAAATGTATCAACCCCTACAGAAATGACCATTCATTATAATCCACATAATAATTCACATTTCTTGTTGCTGCAGGATCATAATAATAATAATAATATAATATGCCATTTAGCAGACGCTTTTATCCAAAGCGACTTACAGTCATGCGTGCATAAATTTTTGTGTATGGGTGGTCCCAGAGATCGAACCCACTACCTTGGCATTACAAGCGCCGTGCTCTACCAGCTGAGCTACAGAGGATCATCTTTCTGCTGTAGCAAATTGGCTCAAATTAAGATCCTACGTGTACTTCTGCATGTGTGTGTGTGTGTGTGTGTGCGTGTGTGGTCTGGCATACTATATGAGAAACCCCATGAACCAAGCTCTGTAGAGGGAAGTAAAAGATAAAGAGATTGGGTACTAATGATGTCTGTGCTTGGTGACGGATCATTCTACACAGAATCATACACCAACATCAAGAGCTATAGAGGAACTTCTGACGTAAACGTTCTGAAAAACTGGAACACTGACTTCCTAAAAGCAGCACAACATGTGCTCAATCAGGCATACACAAACACACAAACACACACACAAACAACTTACCCGTTTGTCCCATTGGCTGTGCGAGTCGGCTGAGAGAGAGTCACCTCAAGTGGACCCTGTGAAAAAAACAAACAAAAACACTTAACCCAGCTAGCACATTTGGTTCCTTGAAAGTTGTGGACACGTAGGTTTTTTGTTTCCCATTTGTTCTGGGAACGAAGTCATACGTTTCCTGACCGGTAAAACTGATGTTTTTTAACGTTCTGAGAACGGAAGTGAACATTTCGCCTGTTCTGGTGGGAACATTCATATTTAGGTTGCAGGGAGGTTCTGAGAATGTTTTACCATGGTTCCCTGAACATTTTCCTGAGAGGTTTTATTAATGTTCTGAGAACGGAAATTATAGGTTGTTTGAAGGTAATAAAAATAATGTTCTGAGAACATGTTTTAATAAGACTTTTAATAACCCTGATAGCTTAGTTTGGGTTAACTGTCCCACAGAAGAACGTTGTTTCTTAACATTCTCAGAACAATGTGAGAACATTACTTTAAATAGAACCATGAGGAAACCTGTAGGAAACATTAATGCTGAAGTACTGAAATTCCCACAGAAGAACGTTGTTTCTTAACGTTCCCGGAACAATGTGAGAACATTACTTTAAATAGAACCATGAGGAAACCTGTAGGAAACATTAATGCTGAAGTACTGAAATTCCCACAGAAGAACGTTGTTTCTTAACGTTCCCGGAACAATGTGAGAACATTACTTTAAATAGAACCATGATTCCTAATGTAGGAAACGTTATTATGAAACTACTGAAAATCCCACAGAAGAACGTTGTTTCTTAATGTTCTCTGAACATTCCTAGAACATTACCAAAATGTAAATTAAATGTAACCATGTTTAAACTTTTAGGAAATTAAATACCAAGATTCCTGTAGATGTTTTAAAGTTCCTTAAATGTGCTTAGAATGTTCCAAAGCCAAGCAATTATCCTGCACCATTCAAATAAGGTTTTGGGAAGGTTGTATGCAAAATAACCGTAGGGCAACCACCCTCTCACCAAGATCTAAGAAACATTTGGATCTCATAACGTTATGTGCTAGCTGGGAAGAGTCTGCATTCTGATTACAACATACATGTTTAATGAGGGGTGATCTGAGAGAGCTACGGACCCATCAGTTCAAGGTAGATAACCCTGTAGAGATTTGATGTAGGCTAGTTAATGTGCTATGACAGTTAGCATGGTAGGCAAATCATGCTCCCCACAAAAAAAGTAGTTCCCAGGTAAATTCTGAGGTAGTCTAGGTCTAGATGTGGTGATTGCCCCCCTGAAGGTTTGCCCCCCAGACAGCCCTGTGTGTTACAGTATAGCATGCAGCCTGCCTTTCCTGGCAGCCACACCAGGCACATAGCTGCTCTGTTCTTGTAATGGTTGGCTTTCACATGCAAGTGTGAGATGGTGGGGAGAAATATGGCATGCAAAAGAGGCTCATTTAACAGGAGCCAGAAACAGAGGATGATTTTGTGCTTTAGCTCAACACACACCCTACACCCTTTTATACACATCCAGCCGTTTCTGTGAAAAAGGCGACTAACATAAAATGTTATTTGTGGTCGGTCGCACTCCTATCTCACACAGCTGTATGAGTCTTTCTTTGTTTAACCTCTGAATTATTGTTATATAAACACACAAATGAGAAAATGATATATTCAAGTTCCATAAGACTAATGTTGGTACAGTATCAAAGTAAACCAACATAAATAAATCACTTTTTTGCTTAGCAAACACTTCTAGCCAGAGCACTTGAACCTTTAGGTCACTTGACCAGCCAAGGCTGTAACACAGTATAGCCTACCCTCACATGCTAATGGCACTCCTCCGTCAGAGATAGACAGAGAGACAGACAGACAGAGACCGAGAGAGAGAGAGAGGCCAGACCAGGGAGACAAACAGACTAGGCACATAAATGAGGGTGTAGACAGACTCCTGTTTCTACTTTAACTGCACTGATGATTAAGCAGAGAGCTTTTTTTCATTTCCTGGAAAATCACAATGAGGGGCCAAGATCATTTCACTGTACAGTACTTTTCCTCTTAAACAGCCGTCTATCCTCACCCCTCTCTCTGCCTCGCACTGAGAGACATGGCTGTTTTACAGTACATTGTTGCAGTGGCTACTAGCTTGTTGTTTAGGAAAGAAACAGCTGGACATCGATCACAACTTATACCCACATTGAATGACATACAAAATCCAATCCGTCTGTAAAGTAACACTCCTCTCACCAAGTTGGTCTTATGGGAGTTGAGGTGGGCTGTGTCAACTGAATACACGGAGCCCCTGCTAGCAGTCAAGTTAAATCAATTTTCACGGTGGAATAGTGGACTTTAAATTCTGGTGTGCCCTGTGAAGCAGCCATTAGGATTCCTAGCCTGACCTTGGAAAACCTCATCAGAGCTAGCCTGTGATCCAGTTGGCCCGTGTCCGTGGTGCGCTGTGTGTTTCTGTGGCCTGTGTTGTTGTCTCTGAGGAGTCACAGCCTTGAGGGAGGCCCTGCGGCGGCCCGGGGTTCTGGCCTACCTGAAACACTATCCAGGTCAGCTCTGGGCCCCTCGCTGTTCAAACACCACATTTTACTGCTGGGTCTGTTACGTTTAGGACTCTGCCTCTGCAAACACACGCTGCAAAGTGCTTCAGAAAGAATGACAAAAAATGGGTAAAGAAAAACCCAACTACTACTTTACAGTACTACTACTACTCTGTATGAGGGTACTTTACAGTACTACTACTACTCTGTATGAGGGTACTTTACAGTATGCGCTCTGTATGAGGGTACTTTACAGTACGCGCTCTGTATGAGGATACTTTACAGTACTACTACTACTCTGTATGAGGGTACTTTACAGTACGCGCTCTGTATGAGGGTACTTTACAGTACGCGCTCTGTATGAGGGTACTTTACAGTACTACTACTACTCTGTATGAGGGTAGACGCCGGGCGGAGGGCCGGAGGTCAAATGAAAGGATAAGAAAAAGGTGTGGGTAATATGACTGAGTTAAAGTTTAACCCAGGGAGTGGTACCGTAAACGTCAGACGAGCCCGACAGAAATGACTAAATGGTGTCGTAAAGCAATTTGTGAATGAGGCTTGAGCGGGCTGTGTCCCTCCCCTGCTCCTGGCTCTGCTTGGCCCTCTTGTCGACCCTCAACTGTCTGGCCAAGTCCCGTTCTCTAGACATTCTGCTCACACCATGGCACAGCCTGAGCCTGCCATGTCTGACAGAGAGAGAACTGGTGTCTGAACTGATTGAAGTCACTGTTTGTCAATTGCCATATGGCAAGTCTGCTTATAAATCCAATAAATAAATCCTCCACAGTCTTATTTTGAGTAGGTACTCTCTAAGAAAAGAACACTGTCACTGAACATTATTACCCCTGTCTGTTTAACTAGGCCAGAGGCTCCCAAACATTTTCACTCAGGAAAAGTCTGCAGTTTTAAAGCTAATTTTCTTGCCATTCTATACATTTTGCCATGTCTAATGTGTATTCATGTGATATTGGAGTGACTCTAACATTACAACAAAATCTATGGGCTAAAAACCATAGCTAAAAAACATTAGCTGACATGGGCTAGTTGATCTGGACATTTCTGACAAGTTAGAGATAGCTCTCTAAGGTATGTAATGACTGACATGACAAGAGGAAAACTGATGATGCATTATCCAATTTCGAAATTGCACCTTGTGCATTCCACTATTACAACTTTCAAGAGTAAGTTGAAAGCGTCCCCCCCTGTCGATCCCTTGTGCACCCCCCCCCAGTTTGGGAGCCACTGATCTAGACTACCTCTTTAAATGCATAGTCCCAAAAATGATAGAAGGAGAAAAAAAGGAGGGAATGGCTATTCAGAAGTCTGGCAGAGTTGATCTCGCTGGAGAGAGTAGACAGAGTGGAAGAGAGGGCAGGCAGGGGATGAATCATCCGGACTGGAGCGGGGCCGGGAAGGAGGGAGGGAGAGATGCTGTGATGTATTCGTTCCGTGGCTCACTTCCGCTCTCCTCTGGCCCCCCTCCACCACCAGCCCCTCCTCCCTCCTCCCCCTGCAGCTCTCCTGGGAGGCTGAGTAACCAGGATGAAATGTTCGGGCTCTGCCAACGCCAGCCTGAGGACCAGATGTGTGGCCTGAAGGTGGTGAGGCCGCGACGCAACGGAAACCAAATATAAACCAGTGTACCGTAACACCTCTGAAGACTCTTTTTTAATAAAGAGGGAGAAGGGGAGGGCAGGGGCATCGCCGTAGCCCGGTTAACGGGACCCACATTCGGGCAAGCCAGGGCCTGTTTCTTCCCGGTAACGCTGGCAACTGTCGTAGACGGGCGCGTTGCCCGGTGGCAAAGATAGCTAGGCCTAACTTCACATTGCATCTAGCAGAATGCTGAGATTTAAGTGGAAACCTGGAAGGGAGAAAGAATGACGGATGTCCTCTCCTTAGTGCCCTGGCTATCTCAACACTGGAGGCATTCAGCTCAGTCTGCCTGACTGTTTGGGCAGCTGTTGGGAGAGCAATTTCTTTGAATCCGGATTGTAAACATGCAGGGGAAAGGTTCTGAACTGGTCCAGGCAGGGACCGCTCTGCCAGCCAAGCCTGCACAAGCGTCACAACTGACTCATGCCTCCAACCTCAGCTGGAGCAAAGGCCGGGTACAGCGCGTCACTCCATGGTTTCAGTATTACGGCTTTTACACTTCACAGCCCTTCTTGGCACCACAGAGGAAAACGCCGACGTAGGAGATGGTGGTGGTGGTGAAGATGTTGGATGGATGTATCTGGAGCGGAGGGGAGACTCCTCACTCCTCTACCAGGCCTGTGGGTAGCTGTGGTCATCCCTGGCAGCAGCAGGGACCATTTAGCTAACAGGCTTTTACAGAGAAAACGTTCCAACACACACACACAGGGAGGCCTGGGAGGTCTGACCTCCTGTCTCAAAGTGCGGCTTGTCAAACGCTGGACGTAACTGAGGCCACTGTGTAAACAGTGGAACTTCCCTGTAGGGCTTTCCCCAGACCAGGACTCATCTACAACACCCACCCTCCGACCCCACCCCCAAAACCACCTTTGGAAAGTGTGCTGTAGTGGTACATGCTTAGTCTGTGTCAGCTGAGGTCTAATGGTTGGCTCAGCAGGTAGTATTGACTGGTCGTTTCTATATCCAGCACACATCAGTGAGAGGGGGCAGGCCGGGAGGAAACAGGATTAGGAGTAGGCAGGAAATCAATAATCAATATTTTCTAGGAAGTTGTGTCCGGTTGTAGTTAAGGAGCTGATAAAATCCCAAGCGGGAGGTTAGGGCTACTGTTGTAGAAAAGGGTATGAACACACGATAACCTATGACCACACAATAACCTAAGTCACTGGAGCAAACCAAAGGCAGTGGTATGAACAATAGGCCAAACCCCCATCACCACTCATTCACATAGCCTATGCTCACTGTAGTCCAGATAATACAATATGGATGGCGACACAATTAATGTGAAATTAGATCATTATTGATTTGAACAGGGATGTTCTTTAGAGGGTACTCTCTTTGTTCTCTTTTGGGAAAGGAAGTGTGCAGCGCACTATTGGTGTCACGCCCTGACGTATGGAACTCTTGTTTGTGGAGTCAGGGTGTGTGAATCTATGTTTTCTATGTTTAGGATCTAGAGTTGTGTTTCTATGTTTGGCCGGGTGTGATTCCCAATCAGAGACAGCTGTCGCTCGTTGTCTCTGATTGGGGATCATACTTAGGTAGCCCAGTTGCCTACTATGTTTGTGGGATCTTGTTCTGTGTATAGGCTTGTATTGTGTATAGCCTTGGACGTCACGTCACGTCACGTCACGTCACGTCACGTCACGTCACGTCACGTCACGTCACGTCACGTAACGTCGGTTTGTTTTGTGTTTAGTATTAAATAAACATGTTCGCATACCACGCTGCACCTTGGTCTGACCCGTCTCTCAACGATCGTGACAATTGGGTAAATCCATATGAATTCATTTCAAAAGTTTACAAACAGGGTTGTCAAACTATTTAATAATTTCTTGCACAAAAATGTTTTGAATAGACATTTTCTTTTAGCTTGAATGTAAATTATCTAAAAACGCGTAAACTCCGATTTTTTTCATATTCGCATATGTTGTAGCTTAGACCCAACTTTACATCATCTGAGGTTTTAGTGTTGTGCCGGCCATCGGCTGAGACACAACACGCTGTTGAATACAGGGTGGGTGTCATTTCAATAATATAATTTTAAGTTCTAATAACTACCACAAAGATGGCCGTCGGTCCACCTACCATCGAATGTCAACTGGTCATGTCTATACTATTATCTATCCTTCAATGATTTCAACAGATTTCCTATGGAGGATTGACAGTAGGCTCAAATGAAAAACAACATATTCCCATTCAAGTCAACATTCTCTGATGTGTGGACCTCCAACCATCTTTGTGGTATTATATGAATGTTAAAATGTCTATTTGATTCCCATTTTAGTACATTTATCAACCAAAACATGACACCCACCCTGTATTCAAGAGCATGTTGTGTCTCAACCGATAGCGGGCACAACACAAATACCTCAGATTATGTAAAATAG
The DNA here is from genome assembly GCF_020615455.1 of Coregonus clupeaformis. NCBI lineage: Eukaryota > Metazoa > Chordata > Actinopteri > Salmoniformes > Salmonidae > Coregonus > Coregonus clupeaformis. Next base: position 70,478,832 of record NC_059198.1, read on the forward strand.
ATTATAAACTTCAACATATGCGAATATGTAAAAAAAATCAGTTTTTAGATAATTGACGATTAAGGTTAAAAAATGACTTCTTTTTTTTTTACAGATATTAGAAAACAGTTTGACAAACCTGTTTGCAAGCTTTTACATGATATCAATCTCAACCATTGATATTTTCCAGTTATGAAGACATGGATGTCTCATGGTATGGTGGGATATGCAAAATAAGTCATTTTGAGCACCTCTTGAATGTTTTGGCATTCAGGTCCAAAAAGTCACTTTCTGAGTACTTCTACAATGGGCAAATATGTATGGAAGGTTTCATTCAAATCAAAAGGGATGCTGTCAAAAAGTGAGTGAACTCAAATGGATTTACCCTCCTGTAAGTCACAAGTCACAAAGGGGTAAAGTGAGAAGGCATGATTGAGGGGCTAAGGGGTGGTGACAATTTTTGGGCTGGAGATGCATGGCTAGGTTTGGATGGGGGGGTTATGCTACATGGTGGGAGGTGGAGCACAGGAGGTTGGTGGCACCTTAATTGGGGAGGACGGGCTCGTGGTAATGGCTGGAGCGGAATCAGTGGAATGGTATCAAATACATCAAACATGGGTTCCATGTGTTTGATGCCATTCCATTAGCTCCTTTCCAGCCATTATTGTGAGCCGTCCTCCCCTCAGCAGCCTCCACTGAGGTGGAGAGTGTCTTACTTTAAGCCCATCAGGCGGACTTAACTGAGACATACTACTATAACCCTGCATTGATTGAGGAAATGGACCATGGTTGGAGTTTTATTAGCTATCACTGCCAGACAGATGGTGTATAATGATCAAGACATGGGATGTTTGCCAAGAAGAACAACTCTCCAGTACTGACACCTCTCTGGATCCCCCTGAGCACCAGATGTTCCTCTTATCTCCAGACCAGACGTCTGTTAGTGCAGTTGGACTGCTGGGAAGAGACCTGCCTATCCATCGCAATTCAAGACCATTTTCATAAAAACGTATCTCTCTCCAGTTTCTAAAACAAAAGTGTGTAACAGCTGGCAGACAGAAGGGATGATATGAATGGATATAGACTTTCACTCATAGCATCTTCAGAGGTGAACAGGAGGGGAGAGTGGACTATTCTGCTGGATGGCTGTTTCAGTTTGTGATAGATGGGAACATTTTCAAACCATGTTCTTGGAGTGGTTAGCTAATGTTGTGCAAGAAGATATGCTGCCCAAGTCAAGCTAAGCACTGCAAGCAACACAGAAAATATGACTGAAAGCGTAACATGAAGAAATATTGAATTAAGCCTACAACTATATGGCTTGCTAAGCTGCGGTCAATAATATTGACTTTGACAATGAATTCTAGGTAAAGCTCCTTTTTAATGGACATGTGAGGGTACAGTACATTGTGTCCTAGATTGACGTAAAGAGGTTACCTCAATACAAGGCAACAATGACCCCTCACAAGTGGGCGGACAATGCTGAACTCTCTGTGCCCGATTAGATGACTAACATTACTGAGAGAAGACAAGGCCACAGTCTTGTTTGCCATAGAGTGGACGGACGCCACAGGATCGATTCCATTCAACACTGGGCTTTATTGGTTGCATCACACTGTGTGGGATTGCTCAATGTTGCCCAGGCTTCAAAGAACAGGCCAAATACAGGGATCAACACACATTCTGTCTGTCTGTGTGCACTGTATCCATGACAGTGGGATTGTATTTTATTGTGATGGAGGGAGCAGATCACATGAATGACCTGACACACTCCCTGTATCCTGGAAAAGGAATCTGTCAGGTCAGCATGATGGTACCACTTCAAAACTGTAAATGTGGGCTCTGTGACAAGGCTGACCTACTACAACCTCTAGGCTAGGCCTATCTTTGTGCACATAGGCTGCTCATTCCTGCCTATGTCTGTATGTTACCATGTGTATCAATCTTGGATAGGATTCTAACGTGGAATATGGTTCTAATCAAATGTTTTTTTTGCATGGATAGACCTTGCCCTGGCCCAACTCTGCTTCCTTTTCCTGCTGCTGAATCCATAGCCAGCAGTGAGTGTATTCATGAGCTGGTGCTCAGGGCAAAATCAGGAGGGTGGGTAACTAGGGTGACGAAGAGTCATGTAGCCAGCTATACCTCTCTGTGTTGAGGAATGAAATTGGTTCATCAACTTATAGCTGCCACTTATGTGTTGTCCTTCAAAGCAAGATGCACCATGATTTATGCTGGCTATGTAGCCTATGCTTAGTTATAACTATGTTATACAATTTACAGGTGTCAGTAAGCAATGAGATTAAAATACAATTTCTACTTTGTGTACTCTCAAACATGTTCCAAACAGGTTAAATGCTTGATTACATTTTATAAACATGTAGCGTCAGCCTTTATGGTGTGTTATTATAAGGCATTTAATATGTTAACTCTCCCTATGTAGCAAATTCCCAACTGACTGACATATTGGCTGTTATTTAGTAGTCAGGAAGATGGAAATAATACATTATAAGGTGGTCATAGGCTATGCATAGATGTGTATGACAAGTCTTAACAACGCAGTATAACTGCATCATAGGGGAGGAGGGGGCATACAAATAATATTAACATGGTAATACTAATTATGCATGCAGATAAGGTTACTTACACGTCTGTTGCAAGTCAGGTCCTCCTTGTTGCGCAACTCAAAAGATTCTTCCTCCTCTTTCTCCCCATAGTCCCGTCCGAGCAAATTGAAACCCTGCCTGCAGCACAGAAACCAGCTAAATCCTTGCAAAGGCATTCAAATCGGGTAAAGTTAGGTGTTTTCGACTATTCTTGTCGTAAAGTCAACATTCAACGTCTGGCCTCTGAGGGTACGCTTGTACGTCTCACAGTACGTAACTAAATCCAGAGTCGCGTGAGGATAACATCCAAGTTGAACAGCTTCTCTCCATAGACTTCCAGAGAGGGAATATGAGAAACAGTCTCAGACGCCAAGACAACAGTCCAACACTAGCCTATAGAAGAAACATAGAGGCTATCCAAGAGTTCAACCTGGTGAAAATTAGTCTGAAAGTTGTGTCAAATCTGTCCTTCCAAAATGATAGTTGTTGCCTTGTCCCAACACCTTGCTCGTATCTGAAGTCGTCGCGCACGTTTTCACAAGCTAACTAAAATGCCAATGTATTTACTCTTCAAACGTAAATACCACTACTGGCTGACAAAACCATGAACATTGTAAATAAGAGCCGTCTAAAGAAATCAATATGAAGAGCGAAATTATTGTTGTCTGCTGCTATTCACATATTACAGTGTAGTAGCTAAAGGGTAGGCAGGCGATTATGACTGACTTGATTTGAGTTTGAACAAAAGCGTGCAAGAGATCAGCCAGCCTTGAATGGGCGGGGCGAGCCGTCCCCTCATGTCCAATGCGAAATATTACCGGCTGGACTCTAACACGCCCAGGCAAGGCACGCCCATCTTGCGCGACCCAGCTAGTCACATGCACGCGCACACACATACACACGCACACCCCAACAGACTATTGCGTCACATGCCTCTTTGATGACCTACCACTTTAGCATCCTTGCCCATCATTCTTGAGAAAATAACTTTCAGCAGAGTAAGTGGGATTGCATATTTCATAGAAAATGCTTGAAACACATCCTACAACAACCCAAACTCCATGAAACATTCGCTATGCCTTCTTGATGAAGAGATTCCATAAAAACAAGCCACTTTGATACAGCTAGGACTGTTTCCTATCAGGTTAGGAGAATTAGATTAAGGTTGGGAAAAGAGTTAGGGTTAGCAAAAATGCTCTCCTAACCTGCTACGAAAAGTTACTTGTATCAAAGTGGCATGTTTTTAGGGAGTCCCTATGTTTTCTTACCACATATCTACTTCATGTTTGTGTGAAGGCTACTGTAAATACTGTGTATGGTAGGCCTAAGCCAGTGCTTGTGTAATTGTGTATTTTCTGGCTGTTTTTTCTGGTTGATTTAGTGTGTGAGTGTGTGTGTGTGTGTGCGCGCCTGAGGGTGATGTTAATACAGGCATTTGCTCTCGGAAACACATGAAATGCCTCGATAGGAAGCAGATGGACTCTCTCCCTTTATTCTCTATTCCAGGAAACTCCTTTCAATTACTTCACAGACAGTTATGGTGATCACTGATCACTAATAGACAGAGCTCGTCTTCCCAAATGTTGTTAACAAAGGTAAGCCTGTCTGTGACTTTGTTTGGGTTTGTACTACAAGAAAGCATTTTTCTCTACTTGTGATATCAGATGGAACTCATGAGTATTACTTTGTGATCGGAACTTCTTTATCATGACTACCAGATTTAATCAATTATATCTAGATGTGTTTTTAGCCAATATGAATTTGGCAAATTATACTTGGTGTTTTGTTCCAGAGTGAATATTGATCAGTAATTACCAGACAATATAGCTTTGACACTAGACTAATAATATACTAGACTAGTGTATGAAATTAGCTTTTAGAGCAATTCAGGAGAACTAGAAAACAACCAAAACCTCAAAAAGTCTATCCACATTCCCCTCACTTACATAGGCCTACAACCTCTTACAATGGTCCACACACACACAGTCGTGAAGAAGACGCGACAGTGCCTCTCCCCCTCAGGAGGTTGAAAATATTTGGCATGGGACCTGAAATCCTCAAAAAGTTATACGGCTGCACCATTAAGAGCATCTTGACTGGCTGTAACTGCTTGGTATGGCAACTGCACCGCCCTCCATCACATGGCGCTACAGAGGGTGGTGCGGAGAGCCGAGTACATCACTCCCTGCCATCCAGGACCTCTATTTATTTTATTTTTATTTTTATTTTTGGTCATTTAGCAGACGCTCTTATCCAGAGTGACTTACAGGAGCAATTAGGGTTAAGTGCCTTGCTCAAGGGCACCTCGACAGATATTTCACCTAGTCGGCTCGGGGATTAGAACCAGCGACCTTGCGGTTACTGGCACAACGCTCTTACCCACTAAGCTACCTGCCGCTCTATATCAGGCGATGTGAAAGGAAGGCCCGGAAAATTGTTAAAGACCCCAGCCATCCAAGCCATAGACTGTTCTCTCTGCTTCCACACGGCAAGCGGTACCGAGCAACAATTCTGATACCAACAGGCTCCTGAACAGTTTCTATCCCCAGCCATAAGACTGCAAAATAGCTAACAAAATGGCTGCGCAGACTATCTACATTGACCCTTTAATTTTAATTTTATTCTTGCACTGACTCTATGCACGCCCACAGGACTCCACACACCCACTCACACACACACACACACACACACACACACAAACACACTTCATTGGTTCACACACATAACACGCACACACATTCATACTGACTCTACACACACGCACGCACACACACTCACATACAATCATTATATACGCTGCTGGTATTCTGTTTCTCATATATCCTGATGCCTAGTCACCTTACCCCTATACATATCTACCTCTACCACTCCAGTATCCCTGCACACTGTAAATATGGGACTGGCACTGACCCTGGAACTGACCCTGTATATAGCTACTTACCCAGGAACTGACCCTTTATATAGCTACTGACCCTGGAACTGACCCTGTAAATAGCTACTGACCTAGGAACTGACCCTGGAACTGACCCTGGAACTGACCCTGTATATAGCTACTGACCCTGGAACTGACCCTGGAACTGATTTGACCCTGTATATAGCTACTGACCCTGGAACTGACCCTGGAACTGATTTGACCCTGTATATAGCTACTGACCCTGGAACTGACCCTGGAACTGACCCTATATATAGCTACTGACCCTGGAACTGACCCTGGAACTGATTTGACCCTGTATATAGCTACTGACCCTGGAACTGACCCTGGAACTGATTTGATCCTGTATATAGCTACTGACCCTGGAACTGACCCTGTTATAGCTACTTACTTTCTCGTGTTCTTCTTATTTCTATTTCTCGTGTGTTTTTTTCCTACTTTACTTAATTTTATAGTACTACGGATATTGATTTCTTAATTGTTGGGAAAGAGGTTGTAGGAAAGGTATTTCACTGTACTTGTGCATGTGACAATAAAACGTGAAACTCTTTCTACACCATAACACTCCACCACTGTCCAACCCAAACTCTAACTCTTATACTGTCCTTTTGACGCCCTCAAACACACACAGAGACACACACACACGCACGCACCCGCGCACACATGCACGCGCACACACATACACACACACACACACACACACACACACATACACACACACACACACACACACACACACACACACACACACACACACACACACACACTCCACAATCCTCCCCCACCTTTCCCTCTTCCACTTTGCTGAGCACTCTGTAAAGGTGCAATGGTAGGAGGCAGAGTGACTGGTGCTAAATCCAGACACGTGATATCTCTCTAGACCCCTCGGCGCTCACTCTCATTTCTCCCTTAATATCCCTTCATTTCCCCTGCGCTGCTTGGAGCAAACTCGCCCATGCACATACACACACACACACACACACACACTTCTGTCACCCCAATGCTCTGTGAACCCCCCACCCCTTCTGTAACCCACAGGGCTGTGAGGGATGAACTCTCATTATTGTGTGCAGCACAGCAGCTCAATAAAAGCCTATGGGCGCCAGGGCCACGCTGCACAGTGTCATGGACCATAAGCTCTCTGTCTGCCTCCCGCCCTCAGCTCCCCAGGCCACCCCCAGCCCAGTACTATGAGAGGGGAGAGGAGAGGAGCTGCTCACTGTTTTACAACAACTGTACCATGACACAGACAGAGCGAGAGAGTGGGGGGATGGCTTAAAATGCGGGTGTGAAGTTTTTGATCTGTTTATAGTGAGTATATATGTCAGTGTATGGATGTGTTTTTTTCGGAGTATTTTTTCGGAGTATTTCCCCAGCAGCTCTCCTCAGTAATTCTCTCCTTGTCTCAAGTGAAAGGCCCTCCCCCACTTCCCCTCTATCTGTATCCATTCTCAGTTGTCTCTCTCTCTCTCTCTCTCTCTCTCTCTCTCTCTCTCTCTCTCTCTCTCTCTCTCTCTCTCTCTCTCTCTCTCTATCAATCTTCTCTCTCTCTCTCTCTCTCTCTCTCTCTCTCTCTCTCTCTCTCTCTCTCTCTCTCTCTCTCTCTCTCTCTCTCTCTCTCTCTCTCTCTCTCTCTCTCTCTCTCTCTCTCTCTCTCTCTCTCTCTCTCTCTCTCTCTCTCTATCAATCTCTCTCTCTCTCTCTCTCTCTCTCTCTCTCTCTCTCTCTCTCTCTCTCTCTCTCTCTCTCTCTCTCTCTCTCTCTCTCTCTCTCTCTCTCTCTCTCTCTCTCTCTCTCTCTCTCTCTCTCTTTTTCTCTCTCTCTCTCTCTCTGGGGAGGACAGATCCTCCCCATCCTCCCCCATATCCCAAAACAATACCCCAGAGGCCCAGCTCCCACAGAACTGCAGGAACATATGTTTTATTTTTAGAGCTCACTCGCTCAGCCCACGCCAACGCAATAAAACGGAAAGAAATAAAGGCCTCTCCCTCCAATAATGGTTTAAGAGAGTTGAAGTTTCACAGAAAGTGAATGGCTGTTATTATGATTACCCTCATAGAGCAAGATAATTCATAGTCAGAGTGTCTGATTTGTTTTTCTTTGTTTGCTGAAGGAAGGAGCATCCAAAATATTCAATATTCCTCTTTCTCTGTTTGCGCCAACACAAAGAGATTGATCCCATTCATTTACAGTCTCTTTCCAAACTGTTACTCTCACCCAGCCCCCCTCTTTCTTTCTTTCTTTCTTTCTTTCTTTCTTTCTTTCTTTCTTTCTTTCTTTCTTTCTTTCTTTCTTTCTTTCTTTCTTTCTTTCTTTCTTTCTTTCTTTCTTTCTTTCTTTCTTTCTTTCTTTCTTTCTTTCTCTCGCTTCCCCCATCTCTCCCCTTCCCCCTTCTGTCTTCCTCTCCTCCTGCTCTCCTCCTTCAAGCCCCCCTCTCTCCTGCCTCTCAGTTTCCCGCAGTTGAGATATGATGCTCCATTAACACATGCACACACAGTCACTCACACAGGCTAATCTGATACAGTGTGTCAGGCTCAGGCACCGGATCAGGAGCAGGGGGTGGATGAGGGGGTTAGTTAGCAGGCTAACCTGATACAGCGTGTCAGGCTGAGGCACCGGATCAGGAGCAGAGGGTGGATGAGGGGGTTAGTTAGCAGGCTAACCTGATACAGTGTGTCAGGCTGAGGCACCGGATCAGGAGCAGGGGGTGGATGAGGGGGTTAGTTAGCAGGTTAACCCTGATACAGCGTGTCAGGTTGAGGCACCGGATCAGGAGCAGGGGGTGGATGAGGGGGTTAGTTAGCAGGCTAATCTGATACAGTGTGTCAGGCTAAGGCACCGGATCAGGAGCAGGGGGTGGATGAGGGGGTTAGTTAGCAGGTTAACCTGATACAGCGTGTCAGGCGGAGGCACCGGATTAGGAGGAAGGTGGTGGATGAGGGGGTTAGTTAGCAGGCTAATCTGATACAGCGTGTCAGGCTGAGGCACCAGATCAGGAGCAGGGGGTGAATGAGGGGGTTAATTAGTAGAGAGTTAGAGTGGGCTTGTGGATGTGGTAGTGGGCCCCCTAGTGCAAACACAGGCCAGCCCTGCTCCTCTCCTCTCTAGCCTGGTGAGTGGAGAACCATGTCTGTGACCCCACTCTCCAAGGGTGTCTCAGGGGGAGTGGGATATGCATTTTCATTATGGGATATTTCCATTTCACACACTTGTACAGCTTACACACTTGTACATGTGTGAAACAGGACAAATATAACCACCCTCTATCTGACCTTTTTGATGTGTGTCCCTGTAGTGAGAGATCAGAGAGGGGGGGCTCTATGATGATGGGGTGGGGGTGCTACTTGTTTGGTATGTATGAGATTGGGATAGCCACTGCTATCCCTGGAAAAAGACCATAGCTGTGTAGGAGAGATTGCTCTAGTATTCATAGTCATTTCTGGGGAGGAGGTCCACACAGGGAGACAGACAGGGTAGGGGTCGTCTTCTAAAGCCTATAAGAGTCTCACATAAAGACATTCTGAGATGTCTCTTACTCTTGTTTCCACTCGTTCTTCCACCCACTCACTAACTCTCTCTCTCCTGGTGGGGTATTAATAAAATACTTTCCCCAAGCCTTTCTGTTGGCTGATCCCACCCACTTCCTGTCTTCCTACCTCTCCGCTCCTGTCTTTTTCTCTCCACGGCCGCCCCAGCCCATTTGTTGACATTGGTGGTTTGGTGTTTCCAAGGGAGACGTTTTGTAGAATAGACCCAAGTCACATATGTCAGGCTGATGGGAGACAGAGCAGAGCAGGCCCTGTTGTTCACAGTCTCTCTGTGCACCATCCAGTTACATGTAGGATTACTGCACAAGTCTTATGGGGGTGTACTTGACTGATTGTTAACATGAATGTTTCCGTGAAGCTTTAAAAGTCAGTGTAAGTTAGTGGACCCTACGGTCTTGTAAGGGATTGGAGCGGTGGGTAGGTTAGGATTGGAGAAGGGTAGGCATATTTATTTATTGGTGCAAAATGGTGGTATTTACTTACAGGTGCAGAAGTTGAATAAAGTTGGATCCATCTAGATTTTCAACAACAAACAATAAATGGCCAATAGCTGAAGCTACGACTGGTTGATGCTGTGAAAGGGGGGGAGGGGGGTTCCTTTGGAAGGAGATCTATCTTTGAAGAGTTAACTACAACCATCATCTTACAGATGCAGTCACAGTGTTCAAAGGTCAGGGGTCATCTCATTCCTCTGAAATAGGGATTTAGACGATCTACTTTACCCTATTGACCTCTCAACCCAGTCTCCCACAGGATTTCCTGAGTCCCCACTGGGTCAAGCATTGAACTTAACTCCCATCTCATCCCTCCACCCCTCACCCCACTGCTGTTAGGTATGGTGGAGGTTTACACTATGAGGCTACAGTTAGTTGGTGAATAGAGGGCTGTTGGGCTATTGGCCCAACATGTACTGGATAGTGGATAGTGGAGCCCTTTAACTACAGTACCTGACCTGAAGTTCCCTCTGAGGAATATCTTGCTGTATAAATGAATACTTTGTGACAGAAAGGCCATGTAATGGAATAAAAGATCATTAAAGGAATGACGATGTGGACTGTGAGTATAATCAGCTCTTGTCTCGTGTATTTTGTGTGTGTTGTGTGTGTGTGTGTGCATGTGTGTGTGTGTGTGTGTGTGTGTGCATGTGCGTGTGTATGTGCATGTGTAACGCATGCTTGTACGTGTGTGTGTACTGCAGGTCTCCCTGGACAGCCTGAGGGGTCATGTTAACTAGCAGTGGAGGATCATGGTGTTTTGAACCGTCGCCGCGGGCACATCTGTTCCCAGAGAGAAAGGGAGACCAGAGGGACTGGTGTCAGGGCCAGGGCAGGGCAGGCAAGGGAAAACATTCCCAGTTTAAACTTCTGACCCCCTCGCCCCCGTTAACCCACAACCCCTCTCTGGCTCCAGTACAGTATTAATACCCCTAGCACTACCATCCTGTTACACTGAGCACGCCTGCCTGTCACACTAGTATACCCCTCAATCTGGACTGGGAGAGACTTTGTGTTATACTGTGTTACTGGTACACTGGTAGTGTTGTGTTGAGAGATGGGAGTTTACTGCGTGAGGAATGTTTTGTTTTAAAGAGCCTCTTCTGTTTTAGCAGGCCACTGTCGTGTATGTGTGTGCACAGGAGGTCAGGAGCTGAACTGACTGGCTGTGTGCGTATTGACTGAGCATACACAAACTAACCAAGCGTTGTGCTACCTCACTCTCTGGACAATAAAACAAGGGACAGTTTAGAACTTATAATAGAAATCTCTGACCCCACCCTCCGCTCCTTCAGTCAGAGTAGGGAACATTTAATACTTTTCACTGGGTTCTGTTTAGCTCTTTTAGGAGTCTGGAGACATTGATTTATCTCCTTTTAAACTATATTCTCCTGTAAAATAAAAAAGCGAATCTGAGTTTACAAAACATATGCTTCTCTGAGCTGAGTTACATATGCCTATATGTATACAGTGCTGTATGTCTTTCGGATGAAGTATAAGGTTATACCTAGGACACTAGATGAACCGAAGACGTTCCCTCAGTAGAATGACATAAAGGACTTTACACCATTACCGTCCGTTACTCATAGATAGATGAATATTCCATAGGCACTAATTCCTCAACTGACCAAAAAATGAAAACAAGACAAGAAACAACATCTTTCATCTTTAAACCAAACAACAGGCAGGAAAGAACTTCACAGTCCTGAGATGAAACGAGGGAGAAAAAACAGGGAGATAGGAGATGAGGAAGGAGGGATAACGGGATAGGAGATAGGGAAGGAGGGATAAGGGGATAGGAGATAGGAAGGAGGGATAATGGGATAGGAGACAGGAGATAGGAGATAAGGAAGGAGGGATAAGCAGATAGGAGATAGGAGATAGGGAAGGAGGGATAACGAGATAGGAGATAGGAGATAGGAGATAGGGAAGGAGGGATAACGGGATAGGAGATGGGGAAGGAGGGATAAGTGGATAGGAGATAGGAGATAGGGAAGGAGGGATAACGGGATAGGAGATAGGAGATAGGAGATAGGGAAGGAGGGATAACGGGATAGGAGATAGGAGATAGGAGATAGGAGATAGGGAAGGAGGGATAAGGGGATAGGAGATAGGAGATAGGAGATAGGGAAGGAGGGATAAGGGGATAGGAGATAGGAGATAGGAGATAGGGAAGGAGGGATAAGGGGATAGGAGATAGGATATAGGAGATAGGGAAGGAGGGATAAGGGGATAGGACAGATGAGGGGCTTGCGATGAAGCAGTAGAAGACAAAACAAGGAAAAAGACAAACAAACAGTGAGGAGAGACAGAGGCCAGACACCCTCATTTACATTACATTTACATTTACATTTACGTAATTTAGCAGACGCTCTTATCCAGAGCGACTTACAAATTGCCTGGTATTTTCACATTAAAGGGGAAAGGCAGGAGAGATAAGGCTTGATGGAATGCAAACTGTGCAGTTCAATACAGTTACTCTCCGTCTGTTATGTCCTCGGGCAAGGCTCACTGCTCAAAAGCCAAAATGGCATTTCGAATCGTTTTTGGAGTTAGTGTGCGTGCATTACCACTCTTCCGTGCATGGTGGACATTGGAGAGGTAGAAAGAGGCAGTAAAACTGAGGTTTGTTGAGAATCAAGGGAGGGTAAAAGGCTCAGTGTTTGGGAGAGAGGAGAGAGGAGAGAGGAGAGAGGATAACTTATCGAGAGTTAAGGGACTGGGCAGAGGGCCAGGGTCCTAGAACTATTTTTAGCTCTTCGACTGTGTTCAAGTACTCAGAATACAGAATGTGTGGTACTTTGCCAAACTAAAACTCTGGACCGACCTGTGTGTGTGTGTTTGTGTGTGTGTGTGTGTGTGTGCATGTGTGTGTGTGAGCATGCATATGTGCGTGTGTATACTGTAAGCGTGTGCATGACTGTGTGTGTGTTTGTGTCTGCATGTATACGCTGTGGGGGAATGTGTTGACTGGCAGTCACAACAGGGCGTTGCTGAAAGATGGACATGTCAGAAACATTGGCAGAGTCAGTGAAAACCCTAATACGATGCCTGTGTGTCTCTAGTTGGTTTTGCTCTAGTTTCCTGTGTTTAGATATCAGCCTTGAGAAGGCCTCTTAGCAATACAAGCAGTATAATTATTGAATATGGAAAAAAAAGTGGCCACTGCTGTACCTCAAACTTGGCAAAGAACCTTCACAGAGGACCTTTGTAAACTTCTGCTCCTTTGATTTGACTCTGCCTGTAGGAGTGTTTAGCTTAATGTATCTTAGTGTAGGTTTCAACATGAGGCGGGTAGTAAGGTTGAAAGGCACGTCAGCATGTCTTCCATCTGTATACTGTAAGTGTGTGTGTGTTGTCTCAGCTCTTCTGAGGCCCAGATCCAGACTGTTGCTAGGTGCCGTGACCTCCAAAAGCAACAGTTTCCTGGGCGGAGGGTGAACCCTGCTATGTGCGGGACAGTATTTCATTACTGCACCCTCCTCCAAACACACACACACACCACACACCACTGCCGTCTCCTTCAGGAACCGCTCATGGGTTAATTCTGTAAATGCTAGGACCAACATCCATCTCATAACGTCCCCACCAATCAATGCTGATGACCTTATTTCTCTTTGGTTGACCAGAAGAGTCAGAATGACCTCAGTTCACTGTGAGGTCTCGCTCTCTCTCTCTCTCTCTCTCTCTCTCTCTCTCTCTCTCTCTCTCTCTCTCTCTCTCTCTCTCTCTCTCTCTCTCTCTCTCTCTCTCTCTCTCTCTCTCTCTCTCTCTCTCTCTCTCTCTCTCTCTCTCAATTCAATTTCAATTCAATTTCAATTTCAATTTAAGGGCTTTATTGGCATGGGAAACGTGTGTTAACATTGCCAAAGCAAGTGAAGTAGATAGTAAACAAAAGTGAAATAAACAATAAATATTAACAGTAAACATTACACTCAGAAGTTTCAAAAGAATAAAGACATTTCAAATGTCATATTATGTATATATACAGTGTTGTAACAATGTGCAAATAGTTAAAGTACAAATGGGAAAATAAATAAACATAAATATGGGTTGTATTTACAATGGTGTTTGTTCTTCACTGGTTGCCCTTTTCTTGTGGCAACAGGTCACAAATATTGCAGCTGTGATGGCACACTGTGGTTTTTCACCCAGTAGATAAGGGAGTTTATCAAAATTGGGTTTGTTTTCGAATTCTTTGTGGATCGCTGTAATCTGAGGGAAATATGTGTCTCTAATATGGTCATACATTTGGCAGGAGGTTAGGAAGTGCAGCTCAGTTTCCACCTCATTTTGTGGGCAGTGTGCACATAGCCTGTCTTCTCTTGAGAGCCAGGTCTGCCTACGGCGGCCTTTCTCAATAGCAAGGCTATGCTCACTGAGTCTGTACATAGTCAAAGCTTTCCTTAAGTTTGGGTCAGTCACAGTGGTCAGGTATTCTGCCACTGTGTACTCTCTGTTTAGGGCCAAATAGCATTCTAGTTTGCTCTGTTTTTTTGTTTGTTCTTTCCAATGTGTCAAGTAATTCTCTTTTTGTTTTCTCAAGATTTGGTTGGGTCTAGTTGTGTTGTTGTTGTTGTTGTCCTGGGGCTGTGTGGGGTCTGTTTGTGTTTGTGAACAGAGCCCCAGGACAAGCTTACTTAGGGGACTCTTCTCCAAGTTCATCTCTCTGTAGGTGATGGATTTGTTATGGAAGGTTTGGGAATCGCTTCCTTTTAAGTGGTTATAGAATTTAACAGCTCTTTTCTGGATTTTGATAATTAGCGGGTATTGGCCTAATTCTGCTCTGCATGCATTATTTTGTGTTTTACGTTGTACACAGAGGATGTTTTTGCAGAATTCTGCATGCAGAGTCTCAATTTGGTGTTTGTCCCATTTTGTGAATTCTTGGTTGGTGAGCGGACCCCAGACCTCAGAACCATAAAGGGCAATGGGTTCTATAACTGATTCAAGTATTTTTAGCCAGATCCTAATTGGTATGTCAAATTTTATGTTCCTTTTGATGGCATAGAAGGCCCTTCTTGCCTTGTCTTTCAGATCGTTCACAGCTTTATGGAAGTTACCTGTGGCGCTGATGTTTAGGCCGAGGTATGTATAGTTTTTTGTGTGCTCTAGGGCAACGGTGTCTAGATGGAATTTGTATTTGTGGTCCTGGCAACTGGACCTTTTTTGGAACACCATTATTTTTGTCTTACTGAGATTTACTGTCAGGGCCCAGGTCTGACAGAATCTGTGCAGAAGATCTAGGTGCTGCTGTAGGCCCTCCTTGGTTGGTGACAGAAGCACCAGATCGTCAGCAAACAGAAGACATTTGACTTCAGATTCTAGTAGGGTGAGGCCGGGTGCTGCAGACTGTTCTAGTGTCCTCGCCAATTCGTTGATATATATGTTGAAGAGGGTGGGGCTTAAACTGCATCCCTGTCTCACCCCACGGCCCTGTGGAAAGAAATGTGTGTGTTTTTTGCCAATTTTAACCGCACACTTGTTGTTTGTGTACATGGATTTTATAATGTCGTATGTTTTTCCCCCAACCCCACTTTCCATCAATTTGTATAGCAGACCCTCATGCCAAATTGAGTCAAAAGCTTTTTTGAAATCAACAAAGCATGAGAAGACTTTGCCTTTGTTTTGGTTTGTTTGTTTGTCAATTAGGGTGTGCAGGGTGAATATGTGGTCTCTCTCTCTCTCTCTCTCTCTCTCTCTCTCTCTCTCTCTCTCTCTCTCTATCAATCTCTCTCTCTCTCTCTCTCTCTCTCTCTCTCGCTCTCTCTCTCTCTCTCTCTCTCTCTCTCTCTGTCTGTCTCTCTCTCTCTCTCTCTCTCTCTCTCTCTCTCTATCAATCTCTCTCTCGCTCTCTCTCTCTCTCTCTCTCTCTCTCTCTCTCTCTCTCTCTCTCTCTCTCTCTCTCTCTCTCTCTCTCTCTCTCTCTCTCTCTTATCATGCAGGAACACAGACTGTAATGTCAGACATTTAACACTAACTCAATGTGGGTTTGATCTCCGAACAACTGGTGCATCACAAGCCTGCTTGGATTAGAGAAACATCACATGATTACTTTCCATTTAAAATCATATTCTGCCACTAGTCTGCCTGCCCTGCTAGGCCTGATAGAGGAAAAGCAGCTGATCTAGAGAAGCACTCCCCCCTCCCTACACACACACACACACACACCCTGACCCCCACCCGTGTGCTCTGGGCTCAGTGGGAGCCATCTGCAGCACTGAGAGGACAGGCCGTACTGCCAGACGTACTTTGCTGGAGCTCAGCTCTCAGCTCCAAGGAAAAGGAATCAGCACCGGC
The DNA here is from genome assembly GCF_020615455.1 of Coregonus clupeaformis. Classification (NCBI taxonomy): domain Eukaryota; kingdom Metazoa; phylum Chordata; class Actinopteri; order Salmoniformes; family Salmonidae; genus Coregonus; species Coregonus clupeaformis. Next base: position 70,494,691 of record NC_059198.1, read on the forward strand.
CCAGGGGGAATGAGAAAAGGGCTGTAGGACTGTCTGGCCAACTCTGTGTGTGTGTCAGTGTCTGTGTTTGTGTGTGTGTGTGTGTGTGTGTGTGTGTGTGTGTGTGTGTGTGTGTGTGTGTGTGTGTGTGTGTGTGTGTGTGTGTGTGTGTGTGTGTGTGTGTGTGTGTGTGTGTGTGTGTGTGTGTGTGTGTGTGTGTGTGTCTAGGGTGCTTTGAGGGGGTTGGTGTGGGAGATTCCAAGTAAATATGTTTGGTGGACCCATGCATCAACTCAAGCCTTTCTGCTTTGAGTCTCATTAGTAACATTGAGGTTGAACACATAGTGTTAGTGAGACCAAACTAAGTGAATCACAGGGTTTCCAACCTCATTGCGTCTATTATCTAAGATCTTGTTCTACAGGCACAAGGTGTCCTTTGTGGACGAACTCCACTGGAAACACTCACATACTGTATACTCAGACTCATTGTTTGTGTTGTGCTAAGTTGAATTCCCATCACTCAAACCAGTCCTTTCTCACATTGGGTCACCTGATCTGATCTGTTTTCATTTACCCTCCCGTCCCAGCTGCAATTGTCAAGTGCTACAGTCAGCAATCAACATCAAACAAAAGCCAAGACAGGGCAACAAAAAGAGAAGTCAGTGAGCAAACAAACTGGCAGACAGACTAAACATGTATGGCTTGTCTGGTGTGTGGGGAAATATAGGACCAGGAGGGGGGAAGTGTGCATGAGTCTGTGTGTGTGTGTGCGTGCAAACATGCATGTGTGTCTGTCTGTGTGTGGGATTGGCAGCAAACAGTGGGAACAAAAGAGCCTCAGCTCTTGCTCCTGTAGGCCACAGCTGTTGGTATTTAAACTCAGTGCAGGTGCTGCCATCTTTGTGAAGCTGCCGGTGCGTGTCTCCATCGTCTCCTTGTGTTTGAGTGTTTGTTGGAGATGTGTGTGTGAACGGTTAATATGTGTTTGCGTGTGTGAATGCGTGCGAGTGTGTAAGAGAAAGATGATGAAGTGGTCCTTCATTGTCCTTCATTAGCAGTGTGTTGGTGGAGGCCCAGTGACACCCAGACAGTGTTCACACTCCCCAGTCACATGACCTGAGTGAACCTCACCATGCTGCTGTCATGGCACTTCAACATAGTAAAGTGGAATGTGATGATAGAGCAGTGAATACTGGCCAAGGCTTATTATAACCCTACCTCTACTGCTCCGGCTGAAAAGACAAAAAAGGATTAGTTCCTCTCAGTGCCATTGGGGAAACTTTACTTAGGGGGAAGTTATTTCACGTAAGAGGAACTTCACAAAGCATTTTCAGGAAGTTGCTGGAGATGCAGTTGTGAGATATCTGTTGCATTGTACACACAATTTCTTTAGGACGGTTGGGAAATCACTCTTTTAAGTGTGTTAGCTGTTTACTTGCTTATCTCCACTCTGTCCTGAGTGTTGGAGTGGGCTCAGCTGTCCAGGAGGCACCAGTTGAGCTAACAGTGTGGCTGGACCAGGAGTGGGGCAGACACCAGGTGGGATCCCAGTCTGGAGGACCCCTGCTGGGCATGCTCTCAGCTGGGACTGGGTCATCCCGGTGGAGGTCACACAGGTGGATGGACAACAGGCCACCAGTGTGTGGGGTCCTCGTGGCTCCCATGGGTGGTGGCCGGAGAAATGCCTATCTACAAAAAGCACCCAGCTATCATGTGTAGTACACTTCAACATCATAAAGAGAGACATTCAGTTCTCTGTGAAGGAAACACACTCACTCACAAACACACACACGCACAGGTCCTCTTCAATTGACTGTAACTTCATTGTTTGTTTGACACACAGTATACACATATAAATCAAGAAAGTGCTCATCACACAACGTTTTCCCCTCCATCTATCTTCATGACATCTAGCACTCATCGATGATAACAGATCAGCGAAACTATCTCTAGGGAACATTTGCATCAGGACTTGTTTGAGTCCCCGGTTGTGTATTGTGTGTTTTTGTGTGTGTATTTGGTATTTTTGGTATTTTATTAAGATCCCCATTAGCTGTTGCGATAGATGCAGCTACTCTTCCTAGGGTCCACCCGAAACATGGCATAATAGAGAACATTAACATTCTAGGTCTACATTTATCATTTACATTTGAAAATATTACATTTACGTTCAGTAGCATCTAGGCTATCAGTTGCACATACATATCAGTACATACCACAGGAGGTTGGAGGCACCTTAATTGGGGAGGACGGGCACGTGGTAATGGCTGGAGTGGAATCGGTGGAAAGATATCAACAACATCAAACACATGGTTTCCATTGTTTCCATGTGTTTGATGCCATTCCATTCGCTCCGTTCCAGCCATTATTATGAGCCGTCCTCCCCTCAGCAGCCTCCACTGGTACATAACAGTACATAAAAACAAAATATTTAGGTGAAATAGGCGAGAGGCGTTGTGCCGTGAGGTGTTGCTTTATCAGTTTTTTAAAGACAGGTTTGCTGTTCACTTGAGCAATTTGAGATGGAAGGGAGTTCCATGCAATCATGGCTCTATATAATACTGTACGTTTCCTTGAATTTGTTCTGAATTTGGGGGCTGTGAAAAGACCCCTGGTGGCATGTCTGGTGGTTCGTTCTAGATTTGGGGACCGTGAAAATAAATGTCTGGTGGGGTAAGTGTGTGTGTCAGTGCTGTGTGTAAGTTGACTATGCAAACAATTTGGAATTTTCAACACATTAATGTTTATTATAAAAACAAGAAGTGATGCAGTCAATCTCTCCTCAACTTTTAGCCGAGAGAGACTGACATGTATAGTATTGATATTAGCCCTCTGCTAACAGCGAAGAGCAAGATGTGCCGCTCTGTTCTGGGCCAGCTACAGTTTTTCTAGGTCCTTCTTTGCAGCACCGGACCATGTGTGTGTGTGTGTGTGTGTGTGTGTGTGTGTGTGTGTGTGTACTCAGCTTGTGTCCCTTGCCTTGTACAATGGCACCCCTATGGAAAATACACACTTGGCCAAAGTACAATCTGATCAAAGATTCCCTGTGAGAAACAAGGAGACATTGTGGTGTGTGTGTGTGTGTGTGTGTGAGAGAGAGAGAGAGAGAGAGAGAGAGAGAGAGAGAGAGAGAGAGAGAGAGAGAGAGAGAGAGAGAGAGAGAGAGAGAGAGAGAGACAGACAGAGAGAGAGAGAGAGAGAGAGAGAGACAGAGAGAGAGAGAGAGAGAGAGAGAGAGAGAGAGAGAGAGAGAGAGAGAGAGAGAGAGAGAGAGAGAGAGAGAGAGAGAGAGTATAATCTTAAAGTATAATCTTAGAAATATGTAATGCTTACAAGAAAGGTAACTTGGGATTTTGAAGTTGGCACATAGCATATTGACCCAGTAGCTATTTGCACATTATTCATCGAGTGTGTTCAGTTTTCATACATTTCCTAGTGGCAGTAAAAAGGAACATTTTAAAGGGGGAGAATAAAGTCTAGTGATGAATAGACAGGGTGAGACGTGGACAGCAGCAGTCACAGCGTGTCCTTCAGGGACTGAGCTTTAACATTGAGCCTCAGGTGACATCTAGTGGTCAGTTGATGTATAACACAAGAATGTAACGTTCGATCCTAGACTGACATTATTTTCAACTAATTAATGCTATACTGAAATGTGTCTTCCGCATTTAACCCAACCCCTCTGAATCAGAGAGTTGCGGAGGGCTGCCTTTATACAAATGAATACATTGATCAAGTAAATCGTAGTCGATTTCAGTAGGCAGTATAACTGCATTCAAAACATATTTTAGAATGCTGATTATTTCATATGATGTCCTTGGAGCAACATTTAGGTATGATGTCGGTGGGACATTTAGGTATGATGTCTGTGGGACATTTAGGTATGATGTCTGTGGGACATTTAGGTTTTATGTCGGTGGGACATATAGGTCTGATGACGCTCTATGAAACGGTTTGTTAAGCAGTTGATCCATTACTTTTAAGAACTGTGCCATGTAACATAGAGTGTATAGTCCCTATGGTTCAATTAATATCCCCTGGGCCAGTCATAGACCAGTATATTACACTGAACAAAAATATAAACGCAACATGAGAAGGGTTGGTCCCATGTTTCATGAGCTGAAATAAAAGATTCCAGAAATGTTCCATATGCACAATTGTTTACATCCCTGTTAGTGAGCCTTTCTCCTTTGCCAAGACAATCCATCCATCTGACAGGTGTGGCATGTCAAGAAGCTGATTAAACAGCATGATCATTACACAGGTGCACCATGTGCTGGGGACAATAAAAGCCCACTCTAAAATGTGCAGTTTTGTCACACAACACAATGCCACAGATGTCTCAAGTTTTGAGGGAGCGTGCAATTGGCATGCTGAATGCAGGAATGTCCACCAGAGCTGTTGCCAGAGAATTGAATGTTAATTTCTATTTAAAAAAAGCCGCCTCCAACGTCATTTTATAGAATTTGGCAGTACGTCCAACCGGCCTCACAACTGCAGACATTGTGAATGGCGTTGTGTGGGCGAGCGGTTTGCTGATGACAACGTTGTGAACAGAGTGCCCCATGGTGTCGGTGGGGTTATGTTATGGGCAGGCATAAGCAACGGACAACGAACACAATTGCATTTTATCTACGGCAATTTGAATGCACAAAGATACCGTGATGAGGTCCTGAGGCCCATTGTCGTGCCATTCATCCACCGCCATCACCTCATGTTTCAGCATGATAATGCATGGCCCCATGTCATAAGGATCTGTACACAATTCCTGGAAGCTGGAAATGTCCCAGTTCTTCCATGGCCTGCATACTCACCAGACATGTCACCCATTGAGCATGTTTGGGATGCTCTGGATCGACGTGTACGACAGCGTGTTCCAGTTCCCGCCAACATCCAGCAACTTCGCACAGCCATTGAAGAGGAGTGGGATAACATTCCACAGGCCACAATCAACAGCCTGATCAACTCTATGCGAAGGAGATATGTCGCGCTGCATAAGGCAAATGGTGGTCACACCAGATACTGACTGGTTTTCTGATCCACACCCCTACCTTTTTTTAAGGTACACTACATGACCAAAAGTATGTGGACACCTGCTCGTCGAAAATCTCATTCCAAAATCATGGGCATTAATATGGAGTTGGTCCCCCCTTTGCTGCTATAACAGCCTCCACTCTTATGGGAAGGCTTTCCACTAGATGTTGGAACATTGCTGCAGGGACTTCCTTCCATTCAACCACAAAAACATTAGTGATGTTGGGCAATTAGGCATGGCTCGCAGTTGGCGTTCCAATTCATCCCAAAGGTGTTCGATGGGGTTGAGGTCAGGGCTCTGTGCAGGCCAGGGAAGTTCTTCCACACCAATCTTGACAAACCATTTCTGTATGGACCTTTGTATGGACCTTTGTGCACGGGGGCATTGTCATGCTGAAACAGGAAAGGGCCTTTCCCAAACTTTTGCCACAATGTTGGAAGCACAAAATCGTCTAGAATGCCATTGTATGCTGTAGTGTTAAGATTCCCCTTCACTGGTACTAAGGGGCCTAGCCCGAACCATGAAAAACAGCCCCAGAGCATTATTCCTCCTCCACCAAACTTTACAGTTGGCACTATGCATTCGGGCAGGTAGCGTTTTCCTGGCATTAGCCAAACCCAGATTCATCCGTCGGACTGCCAGATGGTGAAGCGTGATTCATCACTCCAGAGAATGCATTTCCACTGCTCCAGAGTCCAATGGCGGCGAGCTTTATACCACTCCAGCTGACACTTGGCATTGCGCATAGTGATCTTAGGCTTGTGTACGGCTGCTCGGCCATGGAAACCCATTTCATGAAGCTCCAGACTAACAGTTATTGTGCTGACGTTGCTTCCAGAGGCAGTTTGGAGGACAGATGATTTTTACGTGGTACGCGCTTCAGCATTCAGCGGTCCCGTTCTATGAGTTTGCGTGGCCTACCACTTCGCGGCTGAGCCATTGTTGCTCCTAGACGTTTCCACTTCACAATAACAGCACTTACAGTTGACTGGGGCAGCTCTAGCATGGCAGAAATTTGACGAACTGACTTGTTGGAAAGGTGGCATCCTATGACGGTGTCACGTTGAAAATCACTGAGCTCTTCAGTAAGGCCATTCTACTGCCAATGTTTGTCTATGGAGATTTCATGGCGGTGTGCTCAATTTTATACACCTGTCAACAACGGGTGTGGCTGAAATAGCCAAATCCACGATTTTGAAGGGGTGTCCACATACTTTTGCATATATAGAGTACATGGTGAAAGATGTCTTCAAGGATCACACCTTTGATCACACATGGGATAAAAATGTATGCTAATTTGATGTTCAGTCACTTTTAATGGGTAGTGCAAGTGTATTACCTAATGTGAAAACATTCTAATGAACTGTAATTTACAGTACTGTAGCATACTACATTCAAATAGCAATTTTGAAACATTTACCTTACATTTTTCCTATTGAATTAACAGGTTGTTAAAATAACTACATTGAGAAGATATCATTATGTTGTGTTTTGGTGATTAAACCAATGTACTCATTATATTTCACAGTAAACATATTTTGGATCAATGGTTGTGTGGTGAAAGGTGTCTCCAAACAAAATGAATGCACAATGAAAGGTTTTGAATGTAAGACCGGCTGCGTTACCAAGTGTTAACAGTTTGGAGTTTTGTACTAAGAGTTTTGAAAATTCACCACAAACTGTAAGAAGAGACAGGTCAAGGTCACCCTGGAAACAGATGGTAATCAAGATGGATGTTGCATTCAGTTTGACCCCTGACCCCAACTTGAATGTATACGCCTGTGTGTGAATGAGAGAGATTAACGCTTTCTAGTGTGTGTGTGTGTGTGTGTGTGTGTGTTTGTGTGTGTGTTATTGTTTTTCATTGATTACTTTTAGGTTTGATCTAATCTGCCTTGGCCGTACGGCCCATACCTCTATTTTTCTCACTGTTGTTGACAAACTCGGGCTGCTCCCGAGTGGCGCAGTGGTCTAAGGCACTGCACCTCAGTGATAGAGGCGTCACTAAAGACCCTGGTTCAATTCCAGGCTGTATCACATCCGCCGTGATTGGGAGTCCCATAGGGCGGCGCACAATTGGCCCAGCGTCGTCCGTGTTTGGCCGGGGTAGGCCTTCATTGTAAATAAGAATTTGTTCTTAACTGACTTGCCTAGTTAAATAAAGGATAAATAATTTAAAAAATCTATGTGACATGCATTTTGAAACCAAGATGATTATTCTTTATACAAGCAATTAGTGGGAAGAAAACAAACTCTAGACCTCTATTACTTCTCCTCCTCTTCCTCCTCTTCCTCCTCCTCCTTATCTTCTTAGAGGCTTCATATATTCAATTTACAGAGGTATATAGTATGTTATGGTATTGCTGGGGGAGGTGGAGGCAGAGAGATTACAAAATGCCAATCTGATTTGATTGAAAATGCAAATCCCACGCTGGCCTCGACGTCCAATCTCACCCCATCCCGGCACTGACACTGCTGCTGCCCACTGTCCCATAAACCCATTTCTTAATCTCAAAGCCTTTTTAGTTCATGGCCAGTGTGCCACACATGTCATAGATAAACCCGCTAGTCAATCCTACCACCCCGCCCCCACCCTGTCCTCTCTGCCTATGCCTGTCTCAGCATCAGCCACAAACTGGCAGTCACTAAACCTGGGCCACACATCATCAGTCTCCTGTAACTTTGTTGGTACCTATTCAGGACCCTATTGTAGGTCAAGGTCAGTCCTCCACATAACTGGTTGTGGTGTAGCCTTCTGTAGGCTACTCTCTCTTGTACAGTACAGTATTAGTCTCGAACACATTATTAGGGAGCAACGACAGACATTGTAATCGTTATTATAATCGTCATCTGACTTTTGGTCTCAGGGGAGGAAGAGGCTTTTGACCAAATTGATGATGCTCTCTGATAGGCTCAGTGCTCCCATGACCAGTGCGAGGTCGTGAGAAGTACCGCATGCCAAGCCCACTGATGGAATATGGGAGATGCCAAACCAAAGCAATATGCGAGTGTAACGATGCGGGAAAGGAACAACCTTATTCTACGACGGTGAAACGAATCGCATAAATCCTGGGTTACTAAGCTACTGACTAGGTATATTTGCGGAACTATTGACAACAAAGTCAAACGTATATCATTCAAGTTCTCTACTGGGAAACAGAAGTAGCCTGCTGGACCCAAAAAGTTTTTTTTTCATCCACCCCTCCCTTCCTTTCCACCTTCCTTCCTCTGGACCAAAAACTACGCGGAATTCTGAAGGAGCTACTGAAGTCACAGTGTCAAAGCATGCGTTGCCAGTATTTCACATCCATAAAGTGATCACAATGATCACTTGGAAATGTGTCCCCTATATGTGACCGTTATTAAAAACAATTTACATAAAATATAGCCTAGCAGTGCGCGCTCTCGGTGAAGCGCAGCATCAGCACCAGTAACTGATGCGCGTCCCCGTCCCCGCAGAGGCTACCCGAGATCCCGGGAAGAGGAGTTGGAACTGCGCGAGTTAAAGTTGGGAAAAGGGGGCTGAAAGGATGCTACCGTGCCCTGTGGAGAGGAGAACACAATCTACGATCTAATTAACATAGCATGTGCGGAGACGCTTGTCCTCTGTAAAGGATGATTTGCAAAATATTGAGCATAAGCCTTTTATTTTTGGGTTTTCAAGAGTGCTCATCACGTAAGTCTTGTGAAACAGTAATGGTCATTTCTGTCAGTGTTTTGTCCTTTCTTAGCCAATTGCTGTCAGATGAATTAAATAGCCTAAGCCTGTATATGCAGCATATTGATAACAATATTGACATAAAAAGGGATTCATTGTAAAAATGTGAATCAAGATAGAAGTGGCTAAAAGCTCTGGGCAAAAGGTGCATCTAGTCTTTGAAGGGCAGAACATCTGATTTAAAATGACCAATAATCATCAAAACATTGTATAAGGGTTCACGATGGCTGTTATGTTTTACACAGTTGCATATTCTATATATTTTTGCGTTGAATTCTGAGATAAGTCAAGTGGCATGGTTCCTGTGGACTGAGGACGCGCGACGGTTACAGTCTCGCACAAGGCTTTCTGCATTGCAGTGCTTTCTCGCGCCAGCGTGCAAGTTTCTGCATCGCATGGTTCATTTCCCGCCCACCTCTCTAGCACTCTGTTACGGTCATGACAAATAACCACTGTGTCGTAGAGAATATCCCAAAATGTATGATAATGATGGCTCTGAAAATGTAGTTTCTTATCTGTAAAAGCAGCAGGAATTAATAGAGCCGTGTCCTGACCTGCCTGCCGCGTGCGGGACCACCCCACTGCAGTACTTTCGCAGAGTGTGTGCTCATCACCTGTCCGCGAGCCCAACGTCCCCTTCATCTAGGAACACGCATGACGCGGCAAAAATTCCTAATAGGAATTCCGTGATCAATGATGTATATTGTTTTTAAATAGTCGCTTTTGATGTGGTTGTACAGCAGGGTATAAAATGCAATGTCATAGGAAGATGGATTTGAGATGCATGTGGAGAAAAAACTTGGTGGTGTGTTTATCCATAAATCAATGTCGAGAGGATTACCTCAGCAAATCTGAACTGCATTGAATTAAAGGCTGCAGCGTGACTTATCACCAAGCTGTTTAAAAAATAAATAAATAGATAGGGTGGTGGCGAGGGAAAGGGAGGTAGGGTGTAGGGAGAGAGGGGGGGACGGTGGGCTAGTACCACCTGACACCATGATATGTGAATGTACCATGTAAAGGTATAAACTTTGTTACTTCACTTCATATCACTGCATACAGTACAGTAAACAGGGCAGGTAGTGTGTTTTTCTCTCTCTAGGCTATATTAGTTATTACTAGTGAGTACTTAGTGCCCCAGTGCCCTTTTGGTGCTGTGGCGGTGTTAGCCTACTGTAAGAGGATCACCCAGCCAGGCTATCCTGGCTGCTGGACTATCAGATAGAGTGATTAAGGTGGGAATTAAATATCTGGGACATTTGGGTGTGATATTGTTGTGAGTTGTACTGTATGTCTATGTCTGGTACATTTGGTTGTATAAATACATTGTGAACACTTGTTATGGTTATGTAGTGTGACGTGTATTTTTTATTGTGGTGTCACATGGATTCCATTTTTGGGGAACTAGGTGGGGTTATGGTATCCATGTGTGTGTTGGGGTAACCACACTGGTCAGTTTTTCTAGATGTGTTTACACCAGTAGAGTATTTAGCATTTTGTTCTGTGGTCTATTGTGTTACTACTGTATGCCTTCAGTATTGAGGGAAGTTGGTTGTAAGTACTGGCTATTAGGGATGTAGTATCAAACTACTGTGTTTGGAAGCTGACTGCTTTACTGTGATGGTGTCGTGGTGTTTTACCTCCTGTGGTTTGGCCTGCCGGCCTGTGTATCTGGGTGGTGGCAGGCATATGAAGCAGTGCCCACGACTCAGGCTGTGAGTCAGGCAGGCAGCCAGGCAGCCAAGCATATACTGTAAATATTTTGTGGATGGGATGTGATGTACACAGTGTAACTGAGCCAGATTAAAATGGAGACTCCATTCCTGGGACATGCTCATCTGGGGTGGGGCTAACACACAGCATTGCTGGGGCACTCCTACTATGCTACTGCCCTTGCAGCTGTGTGTGTGTGTGTGTGTGTGTGTGTCACAGGAGGTTGGTGGCACCTTAATTGGAGACAATTGGCTTGTGGTAATGACTGGAGCGGAATCAGTGGAATGGTATCAAATACCACAAACACATGGTTTCCATTTTGATGCCATTCGATTTGCTCCGTTCCAGCCATTATTATGAGCCGTTCGTCCCTCAGCAGCCACCTGTGGTGTGTGTGTGTGTTTATTACTGTGAAAATGTGTATGTATCTGTTTGTGTGTGTGTGTACTGATGTGTGTTGTTCCGTCTTGGTGTGCATCTCCATTCCTCACAGAGACTAGTTGGGACATGTGGTGTGTGTGTCTGTGTGTGTGAGTGAGTGTGAGTGAGGGGAATTGATACGGAGGATAGAGGTGCACCAATGTGGAAACTTTGTTCTGTTCTATTCTTAGACAGATGCGGGATGCTGTGGGATGATGGTCCTGTAAATGAGATGGTTTGGGACTTTGATGTCTTTCATATTTTGCTGACTTTTTACTTTCCCTCTGTCCTCCCTGTTGGCAGGCAGACACTCCCCACTGTGAGGCCTGACTTTGGCTATGAATAATTCACAGTCTGTACTCTAACACGCAACCTGCCTTCCACTCTGTGTGCCACACAATCCCAATACAGAAAATTCAGGCATTTAACATTAGGATTCGTGGCTCCAAACCATAAATTAACGAGAGATCCTAAAGCAAAGATCCCTGAAAAGCCCAGATATTTATCACACTGTACATCGTTTATCATGGGCCACTGCATGATGTGTCCGGAGGAGGCTGTTTCAATATGCACAGCAATTGTGATGTGTCAGCCCAGACAGCCGCAGCCCCATGCAGCCTCTCCACCCCACAGTAACACTAGACTGATGCGTCAGCATCTCTGATAGGCTGGCAGCAGCTCTTCACAGTTACAGCCAACTGAGCCAAGCCATTCCCTTAATGATAGTTGGATTGAGAGAACCCCTGGTGGTGGTTTAGAGAGGGAGAGAGAGAGAGCGAGAGAGAGAGAGAGGGAGAGAGAGAGAAGGAGAGTGCGACAGAGAGAGAGAGAGAGAGGGAGAGAGAGAGAGAGAGAACGAGAGAGAGGGAGAGAGAGAGAGAGAGAGAGAGAGGGTGAGAGAAGAAGAGGAAGAGAGAGCGGGGGGTGGAATGTTCTGGATAAGCTCTGGGTACATATTTTAGTAACTGCGACACAGCGACGCCAACTCGAGAGGTATTTGAGATCAAATGAGAGGAAGAGAGAGGGATGGTGTAAGGTAAAGAGCTCCCTCATGATTTTGGCTCAGGGAGAGAGAGAGAGAGAGAGAGAGAGAGAGAGAGAGAGAGAGAGAGAGAGAGAGAGAGAGAAGTGCTGAGTGAGAAGGAGGGATAGGTGATGTGAGGAGAGAGAAGAGGGTGGAGGGAGTTTTGCAGTCGGATGGAGTGGGGAGAGGAGGCGAGAAGAGCATCCTTTCAGTAGGGGGTGGGCGTTGAGTGGCAAGGCCTGGGTTAACCTACAGTAGTCCTATTTGCTCTCCGCCTTGAGTGGCAAGGCCTGGGTTAACCTACAGTAGTCCTATTTGCTCTCTGCCTTGAGTGGCAAGGCCTGGGTTAACCTACAGTAGTCCTATTTGCTCTCTGCCTTGAGTGGCAAGGCCTGGGTTAACCTACAGTAGTCCTATTTGCTCTCTGCCTTGAGTGGCAAGGCCTGGGTTAACCTCCAGTAGTCCTATTTGCTCTCTGCCTTGAGTGGCAAGGCCTGGGTTAACCTCCAGTAGTCCTATTTGCTCTCTGCCTTGAGTGGCAAGGCCTGGGTTAACCTACAGTAGTCCTATTTGCTCTCTGCCTTGAGTGGCAAGGCCTGGGTTAACCTACCGTAGTCCTATTGGCTCTCTGCCTTTCTCTATGCCTTTAATACCTGTAGTTCTTCTCCACCCTCTACAACCCTCTATACTGCTCACCAGGGAAATTAACACAAATCTATGTACCTTAAACTGGAAGTAAACTTGAACTTCTATTAGTGTATGGTTATAGGCTTTGTTGTTGGAGTTAGCTGAAGAATCATTGACTTGACAAACAAACTATAGGCAGCAGAGTATTGTACTTCATGACGTACTGCAGTAACAGTGTGTTCTCAGTCTGTAATGTCTGCAGGAGAGGATCACGGGACATGGCCAGAAAGGTCACCCAGTCCAGACTCAGTTACCCAGACAGAGACACTATACTATAACACTCAAGGTCAAAGGCAGCACATTTCTCTGGCTCAGCTGATTTATTTCCACCCGAATGGACTTGTCCTTTTTTTTTTTTTTTTTTTTTTTTGGGGGATGGATCAGCTTAATATTGCAGATAGATTGTATCTTCTATTAATGTAATTGTCTGCATCACTTCCAATCCCCCATGTTTATTTTTATTTTTTATATATATATTCCCCTTTATTACTTTTCAACCCCACCATCCTTTCCCTACTTGGAGTAAATTAGTGAACAACAACGCCCAGGCCTCTACTTCCGGTCTATACTTACTATCTACACCTTATGGACAGAGTTAATTTTACAATAATTCTATATATATATATATATATATATATATATTTATTTATTTTTTTGCTCCTGAACTTCTTCTACTCTCAACCTCTCCGATCATTTTCATGATGTCCATCCGGTTTGCTTCTAAATGCCATATCTTTCTAACTGTGCTCTTTCCCAAAAGCTCCCAACATACAACCTATATACTTATTATGGACACAGTATGCTTACATTATTAGCTATCTTTGTTATTATTTGTTGTTATTTGTTATTAGTCCCATCCTTCAACTCTATTCAATACCTCCCATCTATCTCTTAACACCATCCATATAGGATTTCTATTTGCCATATATATTTCAACCGTACTGTGATGTTTTACAAAAGTTCTGAACCTTTCTATTCTCATTGCTTCTACAGATTGTGAATTAAAAATAAACATTTTTGCTAAAAGTATTATTATATTATTGATTGATTGACTATGACTTTTCAGATCACCCAGTAATGCTATCTGCAAGGTTAGTTCCAGGTAAATATTGCAATCCTTTAGCCATTCCTGGACCTGTGTCCAAAAACAAGCTACAAATGGACAGAACCAAAACAAATGATCTAATGATTCTATCTCTTCACAGCAAAATCTGCAGAGCTGGGAAGATTGTATCCCCCATATAAATAACATTCTATTGGTAGCAAGAATTTTATATAATAATTTAAATTGAAAGATTCTAATTTTTGAATCCGGTGTCGTTTTGCGTGTCAGTTCATAAACACTATGCCATGGGATCGGTACGTCAAAGATCTCTTCCCAACTATTTTGCAATCTATATGGGACGGCTGTCAATCCTTTGGTCCTTAAGTGAAACTGATATACTTTTTTATTTATCACAGTTTTCCTTAACCAATTATGTTCTTTAATGCAAGGCCGACAGACAAGTTCCTTACTTTCTCCCCCTTCAACTTTCCTCTTCCACTTTTGCGGTAAGGCTGCAATTATTTGGTTGTAATTTTGGGTAGAGCAGACATTTCCATATGTTTTTGTTAGCTGCATGTGTGACATAACTCCACCAGTTCTACAGATGATATCATTTACGAAGATTATACCTTTTTTAAACATTCTGTCAAAAAATAAAGGTTTTTTGTCAATTAGTATATTTGAATTTAACCACAATATTTGTTGCATTATTTGTTCTGTCGTTTCTGGAGGATTAAATTGAAATTGCAACCAACTTTCTATGTTCAAATAACTGAAAGTGAGAGGTTGTAATCTGAATAAAGGGAAAAAGGCCTTTCTTGAACAGTGGGTGAGACAATCTTACTAATTTGCTTGAGAACCAGTTCGGATTTAAGTATAACTTTTGGATGACTGAAGATTTTAGTGATAGGTCTAATGCTTTAATATTTAATAATTTCTGTCCTCCGAATTCATATTCATTATATAAATATGCTCTTTTAATTTTGTCTGGCTTGCCGTTCCAAATAAAATTGAATATTTTTTTCTCATATAATTTAAAAAACTGTTTGCTAGGCGTAGGCAAGACCATAAGCAAATAGGTAAACTGGGATAATACTAAAGAGTTAATCAGGGTGATTTTTCCACAAATTGACAGGTATTTTCCTTTCCATGGTAGTAAGATCTTATCTATTTTTGCTAACTTTCTATTAAAATGTATTGAAGTGAGATCATTTATTTCCTTTGGGATATGTATTCGAGTATATCCACATCACCATCAGACCATTTTATTGGTAAACTACATGGTAATGTAAAAATTGTATTTTTAGTGATCCAATACGTAATATAGTACATTTGTCATAATTTGGTTTTAATCCAGAGAGGTTAGAAAATGTATCTAGATCCTCTGAGGCTGTGGAGGGATTCTAGTTGTGGATCTAAAAGAAAACATGAATCATCTGCGTACAATGACACCTTTGTTTTTAAGCCCTGTATTTCTAATCCTCTGATATTATTATTGGATCTGATTTTAATAGCTAACATCTCGATGGCCACAATAAATAGATATGCCGATAGTGGACAACCTTGTTTCACTCCTCTTGACAGTTTAAAACTTTCTGAGAAATAGCCATTATTTACTATTTTACACCTAGGGTTACTATACATGATTTTGACCCATTTTATAAGAGATTCTCCAAAATTGAAATGCTCCAGGCATTTATATATAAATTCCAGTCGAACTTTATCAAATGCCTTTTTCGAAGTCTGCTATGAATAGCAGGCCTGGTTTCCCATATTTTCCATAGTGTTCTATTGTTTCCAATACTTGCCTTATATTATCTCCAATGTATCTTCCATGTAAAAAACCTGTCTGATTAGAATGAATAATATCCGACAATACCTTTTTAATTCTATGCGCTATACATTTTGCTAGGATTTTTGCATCACAACACTGAAGTGTAAGGGGCCTCCAATTTTGTAAATGGACTGGATCTTTATATTTTCCACTTGTATCCTGTTTCAGTAATAATGAGATCAGACCTTCTTCTTGAGTGTCAGATAATCTACCATTTACATAGGAGTGGTTAAAACATGCTAATAACGGTCCTCTTAGTATATCAAAAAAGGTTTGGTATACCTCGATTGGTATGCCATCCAACCCTGGAGTTTTCCCGGACTTAAAGTCTTTAATTGCATCCAGAAGTTCCTCCTCTGTAATTTCACCTTCACATGAGTCTTTCTGTGTGGCTGTTAATTTGACATTATCAATAGAAAAAAATCTCTACAATTAGCTTCAGTTAGAGGAGATGGAGGCGACTGAAAAGAAAACATATGCTTAAAATACTTTGTTTCTTCCTTCAAAATATCATTAGGTGAATTATGGGTGACTCCGTCAATTGTAACCAGTTTCATTAAGTTCTTTTTGGTAGCATTCCTATGTTGAAGATTAAAAAAGAATTTTGTGCATTTTTCCCCATATTCCATCCAGTTTGCTTTATTTTTATAATATATTACACTTGATCTTTCTTGAATAAGTTTTTCCATTTCTTTTGTTTTTCCTCTAATTTATTCTGAGCCTCTATGTTACAGTTTTTATTGCCATCTATCTGTTCTGTTAGACTTTCTATTTCCTTTCTTAGTATAAACTCTTTTGACCTAAATTGCTTTTGTTTTCGAGATGAGTACTGAATTGCATGGCCTCTAAAGGCACATTTAAAGGTGTCCCATACAATAAGGGGATTCGCTGTACCTATGTTATGTTGGAAAAAGTCAGTTATAAATTCCTTTGTTCTAATTATAAATAAATTATCATCTAATAGGCTTTGATTAAATTTCCAATATCCTCGCCCACGTGGAAATTCAGTCAGAGTAATGTATATGCCTATTATATGATGGTCCGACCGCATTCTGTCCCCTATCAACACTTTTTTTACTTTTGGTGCCAACGAGAATGAGATAAGAAAGAAGTCAAGACGACTAGCTTGATTCAGTCTCCGCCATGTATATCTCACTAGATCAGCATATTTAAGCCTCCATATATCTACTAGTTCTAATGTATCCATGACATTCACAATTTCCTTAAGAGCATGTGGGTGATTGTTTGTGGTGTGATTTCCTTTTCGGTCCATTGAGCTATTTAAAACAGTATTATAATCCCCCACCATAATAATATTGTCTTGAGTTGCTTGCAGGCTTGATAATTTATTATATATATTGTCAAAGAATTGTGGATCATCATTATTTGGTCCGTAAAGGTTAATGAGCCATATCTGTTTATGGTCCAATACCATATTTAAAATAATCCATCTACCTTGCGTATCTATTTGGACAATTTGCACATTCGGATCGAAATTACTATTAATTAATATCATCACCCCTTTTGAATTTCTTTGCCCATGGGAGAAGTATATTTCCCCCCATTCTTTTTTCCACGCTACTTCATCTCGAATTGTTGAATGAGTTTCCTGTATACAATAGATATTATATTCCTTCTCTTTGAGCCATGTAAATATTGTTCTTCTTTTGTTATTATCAGCTAAGCCATTACAATTATAACTGGCTATACTTATTTCACCATACACCATAATGAGATACAAGTTTCAAGTCTATTTATCATTATATATGTTTGTAAATTTACCAATAAAAAATAGCGTAATGATTGAGTGTCCATATAGCTGTACCATGACATTTGCATTGGACGGGACATGGCCAGAAAGGTCACCCAGTCCAGACTCAGTTACCCAGACAGAGACACTATACTATAACACTCAAGGTCAAAGGCAGCACATTTCTCTGGCTCAGCTGATTTATTTCCACCCGAATGGACTTGTCCTTGGATGACAGCGTTCACGGTCCCGTGACAGATTGAGCTGTTGTGACGGTGGGAAATGGAATGGAAGGTGTTTAGGCTCAGAGTGGGTGGCATAGTCTACTCCTGACTGTTATGACAAGGACCTCTCTGCCTGACCAGTTCAATAATGCTGTCTCACAGAGAGAAGGTTGTATTCTTCAGCTGAGGTTATCCCCTTACAGTTTTTCATGTTTGAGCTCTTCCGCTCCGACGCTCCTACCTCCATTTATTTTCTCCCTCTTCAAGAGCTGTTCTAAAAGATGAGTCTACATCCTCACTCATCTCCCTCCATCCCTCCATCCCTTCCCTCCTCCCTCCCTCTGCAGCCTGAATACTAATTCTGTGAACGTCTCCCTTTTTTTCGACCTCTCTCTGTCGCTCCCTGTCTCCCTCCCTCATCAGTTTGACCTCAGAGTATACTGTATTAATAGAAGCTACAATGGTGAAACTAGTTTTGTGTCACGGAGAGGATTACTCCAAAACATGACGGTGGGGGGCGGAGCATTGTTTTAGCCTCCCAGATCTGTTTTCTACTGTGAGATTTGTGTCTCTCTTTCTTTCCCCCCTTGTCGTTTTTTTCTCTCCATCTTCTCAGCCTGTTTGTCCATCTGTCTATTCCTTTCCTACCTATGTACATGACTCTGAGCTGGGAGGAGGAGTAACAGACATGTTATGACATTGCAGAAGATAAGGCAGTGTTTTCTAGCGACCATGGCGAGGACATAGTGGGTTTATCTGTGCCAATGACAAGATTAGGCAGAATTATAGTGATTCCTAATTGCTGAGGGTATTTATCGAGGATGGGGGACGGCGGATGAGACAGACGGTTGATGTGACGATGAGGGGACGCCTCTGATTTATTTAGCTGCTATCTGTCCACTAGGCACCCGTAGAATAACACCAGCTATCACCCTGAGAGACAGACAGGGCCTCAGTTAGTATCATTAACTGCATAGTATATCATGCAAAACAGATGCATATGATTACACACACACACACACACACACACACACTCGAACTCTTCATTTCCAAATGTGTTTGCAATGCTGAAAGCCCTCTGCATATTACATTTATTTCTTTAGCTCAATAAAAAGGGGACGGGTGGAGGTTCTCTTCTTGATAATGATCATTCATCTCACAGGCACAGTGGAAATAAAATACTTACTGGCTTCTGGTTTCATGCCTGACTTAATCCACCATCCATTACTGCTGAAATAAAGATATTAGCTAGGTCTCTGTATCTTTATCTGGGAGGAGATCTTAGGACCGATGATTTGATTCATCACTACAGCTCCACCTGTTCTTAAGGAGCCATTTTATACTGTAGCATTACAGTTGACTGCACCATGCACTGTGCAAATGGAAGGTCATATTCTGGAAGGGTTATTACTGCACACCACAGAGAGGCCTAATTAGTCTGTGCTTTTATTTTCATGCCTCTGAATGTAATCAGACTTTTTGAATGTTCCTAGCTTGTGCCCAACTACAGTACAGATTATGCAGTGCCTAATTAGTTGCAATCCAAAGTCTGTCCCTTATCTGTGTGAGGAGAGGCTCCACTAGACATGTTGGGTTTTGATCAGCTGAAATCCCTTATGTTATCATGTGATTTGAACAGTTTTGGAGAATGATGTATTGTGTAGTCTGAGAATTACTGTAATCTCTGTGTTTAACCGCCTCTTCTCTCTCTCTCATCTTTTGTTCTAGATGAATGTGTTGATCCCTTGGTATCTTCGCTCTATGCCAACTCCTTCTTGGCCTCTTCCAGATATAACTTTTTGTACTCAGCCAACTTTGCCAAATTGTATGGTTAGTTTTCTTTTTCTTAACTACTTCATTGATGAATTTGTTGTTTTATGTAGACTATTTTGTGTTGTGTATGTGATTGGATGTTTTCTGTTGTGTATATCGCCTATTAACTACAGTATGTGTGTGTTCTGTGTGATGAGAACTGTGTGTGTGTGTGTGTGTGTGTATGCATGGCCAGTGTGTGAATATTGCCTATATCTATGTGTGTGTTTTGTGTGTAATGAAGTCAGAGTGTGAGTTCTGGTTGATGACGTGTGTGTGTGTGTGTGTTGTGTTCTTCCTCCAGGAAGCAGTGGCTGGTCCCCGTCCCCCCGGGACAGACAGCCCTGGCTGCAGATCGACCTGAAGAGGAAGTACCGCATCCAGGCCATCGCCACTCAGGGCACCTTCAATTCCTATGACTGGGTCACCAAGTACACCCTTCTCTATGGAGACCGCCCCGACTCCTGGACACCCTACGTCATGAAAGGAGGAAACTCGGTAGGGGGGGGGGGATAGTTTACTCAAATGATTTGTTATTTGTTCTCAGCTTGAAAGTTGTCTACAGGCTAGGAGTGACTGGTCTGAAGATGATTGAATTAGGACATTTGAGTGAACTATCCATTTAGGTTGGGGACTGTCAGGTCAAAAAACAGTGATTCTAGTGTAATTCTTGGCACAGACTTCAAATCAACGTCTATTCCACGTTGTTTCAACATAATTTCATTGAAATAACGTGGAAACAACGTTGATTCAACCAGTGTGTGCCCAGTGGGTTGTTTGATTTCATGTTAATTTAAGAAATGTTCACCATTATTGCATTATCCCTCAGTGAGAGTGTCTGACAACACTAATCTGCTTTCATCTGTTCATCTGCAGTAATTTGGTGAGCCAGGCGACACTGCACTACAGTGACTGAATTACTCTTCTTCTCTCTCTCTCTCTCTGCTGTTCACAGACGATGCCTGGGAACTGGAACTACCACCAGGTGAAGAGGAATGTGTTCCACTACGCCTTCACAGCCAAACACATCCGCCTCCTGCCCCTGGGGTGGAACACAGAGAATGGAGGCAAGATCGGTGTCAGGCTGGAGGTGTTTGGCTGTGCTTACGGTAAGGACACCTTTCACCATCATTGTAACTATAATTTGCTGTAGGAGTCTTCTTCGAACTCTCAAGATAGCTAGCGTATATGAATGTCTGTCAAGAGAGACTACTGTAGGACATTCATCCCTATACTTCATTTTTATTTAACCTTTATTTAACTAGGCAAATCAGTTAAGAACAAATTCTTATTTACAATGACGGCCTACACCGGCCAAACCCGGACGACGCTGGGCCAACAGGGGGTCTGTAGTGACGCCTCAAGCACTGAGATGCAGTGCCTTAGACCGCTGCGCCACACCTATCCACCAACTGCTACTAACCTAATGAATCCCACTTGATGAAGCACCACTCCACCAGTAAATGCCAAATCAATACCACACTCAACAGTCATACAACTAACACAGTTAACAGTCAGTAACTAACCTCAACAGTCAATTGAGTCAACCCTCACAACTCAATGGCTCCAACGTCAAACAGTATCTATCAAACATATATCTACACCATTTCACAGGAACACTTTTGAGCCTCTTAACTATTTGAATCTTCATAGGACTACAAATGTGCCATTCAACCTCTAACATATAAACACTTTCCCCTTCTCTCTCGGCCAGATTCTTACGTGATGCAGATGAACGGGGACGACTCGGTAGCCTACATGTTTCCAGGGAAGAGGTTCCGAACCCTGCAGGACCATTTTGCCGTGAACTTTAAGACCCTGGAGCAGGACGGGCTGCTGCTACACAGTGAGGGAGTCCAGGGAGACGTCTTGACCCTGGAGCTGAAGAAAGGACGCCTCGTCCTCACCATCGGCCTAGGTAAGATGTGTGGGGTATGGCTGGGCAGAGACTCTAAACTCGTCAGAGTTCTCTATGCCATAGAGGGAGGACAGATAAGAAGCATTCTGACCAGTTGGTCTGTGAAGTATCAAATCAAAGGAAATTAAATCTGTTTATTGTCATATACACAAGATACGGGGTACAATGAAATGCCTAATGGCAAGGAACAGGAATATTAATGTTGTGGGGTGATTATACAATCTGATAGGCTGGGATATGGTTTAGGAATTTAGTTTCCTAGATTAGATTTAATTATCTTTACTGGATGAAAAACAGGGCGTGAATATCCCTGTCGATCCTCCATTACTGCTGAAATAGACACTAGGCTTCTGTATCTGTGAGGAGAACTCAGGTTGGTATAGCCATTACCTCAGCTCCACCTTCTCTAAAGGAAACATTTATAGAAAAATGTATATACACGTAACTGTAAGTCGCTTTGGAGAAAAGCGTCTGCTAAATGGCATATAGCTATAGCTAGAACTTGTTTTGCAGAGCGAGCTTGACTATTGGGTTAGTTTTACCCAGCAGTAATCCCATCATCCTTTCAAATTCTTATGTCATTCATTTCCGTTCTCCTATCATAGGAAGCAGTACGGTCAACCAGGTGGACGGTCGGACCACAATGACCGTTGGCAACATACTCGATGACCAGCACTGGCATTACGTCACCATCAAGCGCTTCGGTCGACAGGTCAATTTCACAGTGGACGCCCACACAGAGACAGCCATCTGCAATGGAGATTTCACCTACATAGACCTGGACACTCAGGTTGGTCATAGAACTAGACGCTAAGGTGTGTCTGGACATGTTTGTTGTTGTTGAACATTATAAGGTAGTGGGCCTGGAGAGTTTGGAGTCAGGCTTGTGACAGTGCTCCATAAGGACAGGAATGATGTGGTCATTGAAGGGGTCAATGGTCGTAGACAGAGATCAGCCTACTATTTACCTGGCGCCTGCTAGTCATTCAGGGTGTACTTGGTTGATAAACAGATGATCTAAACCTAAAAATAAATGTGTGGCCTTGAGTATAATATTCCATTCATCATAAGTGTCCATTTATCTAATGTATTCCTCTCCTGGTCCTCTCCTAGTTGTATGTGGGGGGAGTGATTGAGCCCAATGTACCCCACCTCCCAGAGGTTCCTAACTTCCGTGGCTGCCTGGAGAACGTCTTCATCAACGGGATCAACATCATCAACATGGCCCAGGACCAGGAGCCTGAGATACGCATCCCTCGGCAGGTGCAGCTTCTCATCATACTTCACCTCTGCATCGCGTACTCATTTACCTACACACACAATTTACCTGTGACCTACAGTGATGTTGCTAATCTTTCTTCATAGTTTGTTGTAAATACAATAATTATTTCCTCATACCTCATGTTCTTTTTCTCAGAAAAAGATGCACTACGCGTGCCGTGACATTCTGTGGAAACCCATGACCTTCGCCGGGCCCAACAACTACCTGCAGGTGCCTGGGTTCTTCAGGAAGCCTCGGATGTTTGTCAAGTTTAAGTTCCGTTCCTGGGACTACACAGGCCTGCTGATGTTCACACGCTTTGCTGACGACCTGGGAGCCTTGGAGCTGGGCCTGAGTGAGGGACAGGTCAATGTCACACTCTTTCAGCCAGGCAAGAAGAAACTACAGTTCGCAGCAGGTGAGCCAAAATGTGTAACTGAACTAACCCTGCCTCATTAATAAATTCTTACCATTCTACAAATTATAAATAATGTGCAGAACATTTGAGAGGGTAGAATATTTTTGGCAAATTAATACTGTATGATCTTGCAATGCCACAGAAAAAGGTATAAACAATACTTTTGATTCATACTGATTGCTGTTCGCTCATTCTTGAAATATAAAGCTGTTCTATGGTTTCTGTTTGTTCTTCTCTTCAGGTTACCGTTTGAATGATGGTTTCTGGCACACCGTAGACGTAGCAGCCAGGGACAACCTACTGTCCATCACCATAGATGAGGAGGAGGGATCTCCGCTAAAAATCACCAACCCTTTCACTGTTCGCACAGGGGACCGCTACTTCTTTGGAGGTGAGCTGTTCACCACACCTGTTCTGGCTCTTCACTTCACTGTTCCCAACATCAACATACATTACAACAGCAACCACTGGAGGTGAGCTGTTGACCAGACCTGGGCTGCGTCCCAAATGGCACCCAATTCCCGTTACAGTGCACAACTTTTGGTCTTATATTTTTAGTCATTTAGCAGACGCGCTTATCCAGAGCATTTAGGGTTACGTGCCTTGCTCAAGGGCACATCGGCATATTTTTCACCTAGTCAGCTCGGGGATTTGAACCAGCGAACATTCCGTTACTGGCCCAACGCTCTTAACCGCTAGGCTACCTACCTGTCACCATCTTGATGTTCTCACTATCAAAAGAACCGCCCAATAGGAACATATCTTCACACCTCCCTCTGTGCTTTGGTCCTCAGGGTGTCCGAAGACTAACAACACGATCAGGAAGTGTGAGACCAAGCTGAACCACTTCCACGGCTGCATGCAGCAGATCTTTATCGACAACGAGCCGGTGGACATCGACATCATCCTGCAGCGACGCTGGGGACGCTATGCTGAACTGTTGTTGGGCACCTGTGGCATCACTGACAGGTAGGGGGCATCACTGACAGATAGAGAGGAGGGAGCGGGGCATCACAGACATGTACAAAGGAGGAGGTTGGCAGAGGGGCAGGGGCACAGATTAAGATACTATGGTGAAATGGTTTGTTTGCAACAGGCTAGACAGTAGTAGCACAAAGGCAAAGGTTACATACAGTATCCATGATGAATCCATGGGTAAAGTGATTGGATGTATTCTAAACACTATACTCTGCCTTGTAATATCAGTGGAGTACAGAGATTGTGTTGGAATGTTCCATCCTGATTCCCGATGGACCAATGTGACAGACAGAGTCAAGGCTCATTGCTATAGGGATTAATCATTCTGAGGATGCCTCTCAGCCCCCATGGCAGACTGGTGACTTATAACACTCAGACACCTCCAGGAGATTTACTACCGGTTGATGACAGGGGCTATGCTCAGTTGAATGCACCTGCCTGTGTTATGATTTAACTGGATAGAACCCAAATGCAGACAAGTACACCAAGCCAGAGAAGTTTTAACAGGTTTATTATAATGTTCAATAGTCCAGGTTTCCAATAAATGGGGAAGAGCAAGTCCAGGTTACAGGGAGGGTACAGATCCAGGTCAGGGCAGGTGTGGTACCGTAATGTCCTAGTGTCCGTGGTGAGTCCAAAGGAGAGACCCGATAGTGGAGAGCAGGATGGTGGTGGCAGGAGTGAAGCGGAGGCAGGAGTCAGGTTCCAAATATCTGTGGCACAGGAGAAAAAGTAAATAAACAGTCCAAAAAACACAAGAGCGAAAACAGACAGGTTGAGTCGGCAGCGAGACTAACATGGTTGTCTTGACTATGATCTGACGATGAGTGGAAAGTTTGACCGGGTCTTAAAGGCTGAGGTGATTATGGTGAATGAGCTGCAGCTGGAACCCTGACTCCCGCACACCAGACTTCACTCCTGCAATCAAGGACAGACAGAGGGGAGGAGGAGAGCAGAGAGAGAGCTACCTAGCAGCAGTAGGCCTAACAGTACCCCCCCCTCTACGGACGCCACCTGGCGGCCGACAGGGTTTATCAGGATGTAACCTATGAAACTCACGAACCAGAGCAGGATCCACAATGAAGCTCCTGGGCACCCAGGAACGTTCCTCAGGACCATAACCCTCCCAATCCACCAGGTACTGGAAACCACGACCCCGGCGGCGAACATCCAGAAGTCGCCGGACAGTGTAGACCGGACCCCCACCCACGATCTTGGGCGGAGGAGGGGGGACGAGAGGGCGGGCACAAAGGGCTAACCGACACAGGCTTAATCTGGGAAACATGAAAGGTGGAATGAACCCGTAGGGAGGCAGGAAGCTGTAGCTTAACCGCGCAGGGGTTAACAATAGACAGTATCTTGAACGGTCCTATAAAACGAGGCGCCATCTTCTTCGACTCCACCTTCAATGGAAGGTCCCGTGACTTCAGCCATACCTCTTGACCAGGAGAGTAACCGGGAGCCTGGGACCGGTGACGGTTGGCTTGCCTCTGCATGTACGCCGAAGCTCGGGACAGAGCTACCCTGGCCTTCCTCCAGACCTTGCAGCAGCGGGCGCATGTGGGACTGCACCGAGGGTACCGCAAGTTCCCTCTCTTGGGAAGGGAACAGGGGAGGTTGATAACCCAGAGCACACAGAAAAGGAGACAAACCAGAGGAAGCGTTAGTCAAGGTGTTATGAGCATATTCCACCCAGGGGAGCATGGAGCTCCATGACCCAGGGTTAGACCCAGTGACACAGCGAAGTGCGGTCTCCATCTCCTGGTTCGCTCTCTCGGCTTGCCCGTTGGTCTGGGGGTGATATCCAGAGGACAGGCTGGATGTAATGCCCAAAGCTTTACAGAAAGCTTTCCACACCTGGGAGACAAACTGGGGACCCCTGTCAGAGACAATATCCGTGGGTAGACCATGAGAGCGGAACACATGTTCAACCAAAATATCAGCCGTCTCTCTGGCAGTGGGCAGTTTAAAAAAAAAAAAAAAATGAGCGAACTTAGAAAAACGATCAATCACCGTAAGAATGACAGTCTTACCAGATGAGGGGGAAGTCCAGTGACAAAATCCATAGCGATATGCGACCAGGGCCGGCTGGGTATAGGTAGAGGTCGTAGATGACCAGCGCTGGCCTGGGTGGAGTTTTTACTTCGTGCACATACCGTACAAGCAGCAATGAAGGCTCGAGTGTCCGCCTCCATCGTGGCCCACCAGAACTTCCGTCGCACAAAGTCAAGGGTCCGCGAAACTCCAGGGTGACAGGTAAGGGGAGACGAGTGAGCCCACTGAAGTACCTGGGAGCGAGCAGACTCAGGGACAAACATCCGGTTAGGAGGACCCCTCCCAGGGTCAGCTTGATGATGTTGAGCCTGTCTAACAATCCCTCGATGTCACATGTGATGACTGCAATACTGCAGGTAGGAGGCAAAATGGGTTCAGGGTTACTACCAGTATCAACAGCCGAATGAACACGAGACAGGGCGTCAGGCTTGACGTTGCGTGACCCAGGACGGTAAGACAGAGAAAAATTGAATCTCCCAAAAAATAGTGCCCACCTGGCTTGACGGGGGTTGAGCTGCTTCGCTGACTGGAGGTAAGCCAGATTCTTATGATCCGTCCAAACGATGAAGGGTTGTTCCGCCCCCTCCAACCAATGTCGCCACTCCTCGAGAGCCAGCTTAACGGCGAGCAGTTCACGATTTCCAACATCATAATTCCTCTCTGCCTGAGAAAGTTTCCTTGAGAGAAAAGCACAGGGATGCAGTTTGTTATCTTCAGGAGAACGTTGTGACAACACTGCACCTACCCCAGTGTCGGATGCATCCACCTCCACGACAAACTGGCGGTCGGGGTCCGGCTGCATCAGAATGGGAGCCGAGGCGAAGCGATGTTTCAGTTCTTCGAACGCTGATTCGGCCCCTTCATTCCAAGCGAACGGTCGTGAGATGGAGGTGAGAGCGGTGAGTGGCGCCGCAATGCGGCTGTAGTCCTTGATGAACCTCCTATAGAAGTTCGCAAACCCCAGGAATCGTTGAAGTTGTTTGCGGGTAGAGGGAGCTGGCCAGTCCGTGACAGCAGAGATCTTAGCTGGGTCCATCCGCAGCTCCCCTGAGCTATGATGTAACCCAAAAAAGAGGTCTCAGACACATGAAATTCACATTTCTCCATCTTCACAAACAGTTTGTTCTCCAACAACCTTTGCAACACCTGGCGCACATGCAGTTCATGTTCCTGGGAGGACTCTGAGAAAATCAAGATATCATCCAGATAGACAAAAACAAACCGATTCAACATGTCCCGAAGGACATCATTGACTAGTGCCTGAAAAACAGCAGGGGCATTAGACAACCCAAAAGGCATAACCCGATACTCAAAATGTCCCAAGGGTGTGTTGAAGGCAGTCTTCCATTCATCACCCTTACGAATGCGCACCAGGTGATACGCATTTCGTAGATCCAGTTTCGTAAAGATAGTAGCACCATGAAGGAGGGGAAAAGCAGAATTAATCAAAGGCAGAGAATACTTGTTCTTAATGGTGATGTTGTTAAGTCCACGGTAATCAATACAGGGTCTGAGGGTCTTATCCTTCTTAGCAACAAAAAAGAATCCCGCTCCTACAGGTGACGAGGAAGGACGCATAATACCTGCCGCCAAGGAGTCCCGAATGTAGTTCTCCATAGCCTCCGTCTCCGGCCGGGAGAGATTGTACAGGCGACTGCTGGGGGAGCGGGGCTCCTGGCTGGAGGTCAATGGCGCAGTCGTAAGGCCGGTGAGGAGGAAGAGAAGTAGCTCTGTGTTTGCAGAAAACGGATGCCAGGTCATGATACACGTCAGGAACAGCAGAAAGATCCATGGACTCCAGTGGAGGTTGAGGCACAGTACTGGCAGGAGTCTGAGCAGAACACAAACAATTCACATGACAAAATGTGCTCCATGAAACAATGCTACCTGTCACCCAATCAATGTGTGGATTGTGTTTTATGAGCCAGGGGATACCAAGGACCAGGGGAGTCTGTGGGCAGTCGATAATATGGAATTGAATGTTCTCCTGATGATTTCCCGACACTCTAAGACAAACAGGAACAGTCTGATGGGTAATGCGGGTCAACAATTGTCCATTTAGACCCTTAGCCTGCAGCGGACAGTCCATAGGAACAGTCTCCAAATCCATTTGTTGAGCCCACTCTCTATCCAAAAGCTTTCGTCGGCACCAGAGTCAATCAGCGCACTAACAGAGAAATTCTGGGACTGCCACTGGAGGGATGCCTGGAGCAGAATGCGGGGAGAAGAGGAAGAATCCGCTGCTCGGCTCACCAAAACTTCTCCCATAAATGATGAGCCGGCCCTTTTCCCCGGACGAACTGGGCAGGAAGGAACGAAATGACCAGCTTCTCCACAATACAGGCAGACCCGAGCCTGAATACGACGTGCACGCTCCTCTGAGGACAACCGTGCACGACCCACCTCCATGGCTTCGGGTTCAGTGCTCCTCGTATCGACTCGGGAAGACACGGCTCTCTCCGTAGGGACGATGCAGGGAGGAGTTTGTTGATGACAGACAGGTTGCTTGGAACTAACACTCCTCTCCCGGCGGCGCTCCCGAATCCGATTATCCAACCTGATAGTGAGTGAAATAAGATTATCCAGCGTAGGCGATTCATCATATGACACCAATTCATCTTTTAAAGTCTCAGACAAAGCATTGATGAACACTCCTTGTAATGCCTCGTCATTCCAACCACTCACTGCTGCTAAAGTCCGAAACTCCACTGCCATCTCCGCCACACTACGAGCCCCCTGCCGAAGAGAAAACAACCGTTTCGCAGCCTCCTTGCCTCGTACGGGGTGGTCAAAAACCTTCCTCATCTCCGTGGTGAAGGCCACGTAAGCGTTGCAAATGTCCGACTGACTCTCCCAGACCGCGGATCCCCAGGCACGAGCGGAACCGCTAGTAGAGTTGATAAGGTAGGCAATACGGGCTCTTTCTGAGGCGTAGGTGAGGGGCTGTTGTTCAAACACTAACGAGCATTGAGTCAAAAAAATCGCCACAGGTTCCCATGTTCCCGTCATAGCGCTCTGGAGCAGGAACAAAAGGCTCTCTGATCTGGGCTGAAGGGGTAGTAAGGGCAGACACTTGATTGGTGAGTAATTGAACCTGATTAAGCAGCACCTGACTGTCCTCAGCAATCGTCTTAAACAGGGTATCATGTTGGCCAAGTAGAATGCCCTGATTGGCTATGGCAGTCCAAATTTGAGTGCACTCTGGGGTGGTATCCGAGCTACTGTCTGCTGGGTTCATGTTGGTCAGATCATACTGTTATGATTTAACTGGATAGAACCCAAATGCAGACAAGTACACCAAGCCAGAGAAGTTTTAACAGGTTTATTATAATGTTCAATAGTCCAGGTTTCCAATAAATGGGGAAGAGCAAGTCCAGGTTACAGGGAGGGTACAGATCCAGGTCAGGGCAGGTGTGGTACCGTAATGTCCTAGTGTCCGTGGTGAGTCCAAAGGAGAGACCCGATAGTGGAGAGCAGGATGGTGGTGGCAGGAGTGAAGCGGAGGCAGGAGTCAGGTTCCAAATATCTGTGGCACAGGAGAAAAAGTAAATAAACAGTCCAAAAAACACAAGAGCGAAAACAGACAGGTTGAGTCGGCAGCGAGACTAACATGGTTGTCTTGACTATGATCTGACGATGAGTGGAAAGTTTGACCGGGTCTTAAAGGCTGAGGTGATTATGGTGAATGAGCTGCAGCTGGAACCCTGACTCCCGCACACCAGACTTCACTCCTGCAATCAAGGACAGACAGAGGGGAGGAGGAGAGCAGAGAGAGAGCTACCTAGCAGCAGTAGGCCTAACAGCCTGGACAGGGAGGATTATTTACACCAGAGTAGGATCCATGTTATGGTAACATAGGTATATGATATAAAGTGTTTTGATGGTCACGCTTCCACATGAAGCCTCTCTCACTGCCAAACGTTTGCAAGATCAACATTTTGGAAAAATGTCAACGTAAGACCATCACATGTAACACTAAACTTCAGTCCAGTTTTCTACACTCACTCATATTGTCACGCCCTGGCTCTGGGGACTCTTAAATGTTGAGCCAGGGTGTGGATTTTCCTTGTTTAGTTTTCTATGTTTTTCGTTCTAGTTCGTGTATTTCTATGTTGGCCAGGGTGGTTCCCAATCAGAGACAGCTGTAGCTTTTTGTTTTGTTTTGTTTTGTTTTGTTTTGTTTTGTTTTGTTTTGTTTTGTTTTGTTTCGTTTTGTTTCGTTTCGTTTCGTTTCGTTTCGTTTCATATCACGCTGCGCCTTGGTCCGCTTCATCTAACGACGATGTTGACACATATCTCCTCCTCCACTTCTCCCCTCCTTTTATATTAAATAGATTTGGGAGGAGCACCATTTTCTCTACAAAATCATGTGCAAAGACCATTGTGTACAAAACCATTGTGTACTAGTATGTCTTCTTATCACATGCTTATATCAGTATGTTACATATTCATCTACTTTATGGATTATGATACCTTCATGGTGCCTTCTCTGTTTCACAAGGGTATCAGCACAACAACCTTGGTGGGTCGGAGTCTTCCTGGTGTTTCAGGGTGTTTTCACACATAGTTTTGAGCTATAGTTCGAATCAGAGTTCGATTATTTATTACATTGTATTTTTTTCATTTGGTCCTGTTGGTTTCACATTGCCAAATGTCAAACGAACTAAAATTCCTAACCAAAACCATGTGTCCATGCAAGCCATTTATTTATTGGACAAAAATGCTCACGTTAAATCCATCTATGATTATCATCAAGCATCACTTGTGTGCCCCAATCTTCATATTATTTTCGCTTTGGTCTTCCAACAACATGCGGGAGGAAACAGAGCAATAGCCGCTCTAACTATAACGTCAATAGCTATAATCAGTATCCTATATCCCCTGTATAGCCCCCGTCTCCCCTAATCTGCATCGATTGCGCTCATAAATCCGCTGATCTAAAGTTATGATGCTGTGTGTATTTCATGAAACGCTCGCAGTCAAACAACCAATAATACTGCGAGACTCTGGTTATTTTCCTGTGTTTGGTCTGGACTGCGTTCTCACCTGCAGGAACCGCACCACGCTACGAATTGAATCAGACCAAGACCACCCTTTTTGAGCGAACCACGGTGCATTGTTTAGTGCGCTCCCGAGTGAGGATAGTGTTCACACCAGTCCAAACGATCCAAACTAAGTTGATAAACGCAACAGAGTTCAATTTGGTGTGAAAGCCCCCTAATGAGTTGTGCAGTATTATTTGTTATTTGACTGCGAGCATTTGATGAAATGCATACAGCATCATAACTTGATACAGTATCTCTGAAACATTCTGTGAGTAGGAGCGCATTTATGAGCGCATCCGATGAAGACTAGGGGAGACGGGGGCTATACCGGGGATATAGGGGACTGAATATAGGCTATTCATGTCACAGTTAGATCTGCTATTGCGCTGTTTCCTCCCGCATGTTCTTGGAAGACCAAAGCTTAAGTAATATGAAGATTGGGGCACACAAGCGATGCTTGGTGATAATCATAGATGGATTTAACGTGAGCATTTTTGCCCAATAAACAAATGACTTGCATGGACACGTGGTTTTGTATAGGAATTTCTGTTCGTTTGATATTTGGCAATGTGAAACCAACCAGACCAAATGAAACAAATACAATGTAACAAATAATCGAACTCTGATTCGAACTATAGCTCAAAACTATGTGTGACCCTGAGAATCAATCTTGAGGGCCATATGTGTAAATTATATGAAAGGCCTATAAAGTAATTTGTCTGTTGATGCTAAGGGCTGAGGGGCTGCAGACAACGCCCACCCCAATCAGAGCGGACCACAGCCCTTACATTTCCCCTCATTGTCACGGATTCTGCCGAGGCTGCCCTTCCTCCTTGCTCGGGCAGGCTTCGGCGTTCGTCGTCACCGGAGTACTAGCTGCTGCCGATCTATGTTCTATGTTTCTATGATCTACCTGTTGTTGTCTGATTGTTTCACACCTGTTTCCCATCTTGTAATGACTCCGTCCCTATTTAACCCTGTGGCTCCCATTGTGCTCTGTGCGTGTTTGTTTATTGTTTCGTGTGTTGTTGGTGAGCGGCAGTGGCGGCTCCTGAAAAAATTCTCAGGAGGGGCAATTTTTCTGATGATTTAGGTGACCTACACACATTTAAAAAAAGATATGTCCAGCAACAACATGAAGACAGGGGCAGCATATAAGTCAATACCAGAAGCATTTATTGACTGATCTCAAAAGTGTTGGCTTACCAGGGTTGGTGGAGCCCTCAGTTTCATCTTTGCCTCGCAAAGCTAACTCAAACACTCCGCAAAACTTCACACACTGGATTAGCCGGCTGAGGATGTGGCGGTTCTTGCTAATGTCGTAGTAAATATATTTGTTATAGTGAATATGGAATATGATATGTTGAGTAAAATGTTGTGCTAAGATCTATTTAGGTCAGGAGCTGGTTATAAGTTATGTTCCTATCCAATAACAATGGACAAAAGGGTCCTATCTTGTCAGCCTTGTCAGCAGGTGGCCAAGGACAACACCCACGCCATAGGCCTCTCAGTTCTTCCAACTCACGAGTTCTTGCTCTGAGGACACACACACACACAAACACACACACACACACACATCATCACTGTTAAACACACACACACACACACATCATCACTGTTAAACACACACACACACACACACACACACACAAAAATCCCCTCTCTTAGGCTGAACATTTGAAGACAGAGAACCCGACTCAGAGCCAATGCAACAGTGACAGTAGCCTGGAGGGGACCTCGCCCAACTCATCAGGACCAATCAGAAGATCAGAACTACTAGATTGAACCTACTTCATTTATTGCATAAAATGTCTGCACACAATGTTTCGGGGCTCTCTTCAGATAATAATAATAATAATAATAATATGCCATTTAGCAGACGCTTTTATCCAAAGCGACTTACAGTCATGCGTGCATACATTTTTGTGTATGGGTGGTCCCGGGGATCGAACCCACTACCTTGGCGTTACAAGCACCATGCTCTACCAGCTGAGCTACAGAAAGTGGATACTCATGGATGCGCATTGCAATTGTAAAATGTCAACACAATTGGAGACACCACGTCATTTTTGGAGACATGTTATTGACAGTAAACTATTGTAGATGCGACTGCTAACTAAATAAAACATTTTAGCTGGCTAGCTAATCATCTTAGCTAAATGTGGGGCAAACAATTCAGTTATTTACCGTTAATTTGAGGGATTGGGGTGAAAGAAATCGAGTTACATAGTGATACTTTACGATATACTGTATTGACAATATCGCAATATTTTAGCGCTAGTTGGCTGTACCTGCACCAAAACACCATTATTGTTCCTTCATAGCTTGTTCTCAATCTTTTCACATTGGGAGCCAATTTGTTTTCAGCACTTTTATTTCCATGACTGATCAAAACTCGTTCTCATGGCTTTCTGATCCCTCTGCAACAGACATATGGTGCGCAATAAAATCACAGTATCGAATCGCAATACGTATAGAATCATGAGACTCGCAATGCTGATGCATATATCTTATCGTGAGGTTCCTGGCAATTCCCAGCCCAAGTTCATTTGCCACAACAAATCTCTTCGCTAGCAAACGCAATGTGTCTCCAGCAATGTTTACTTTTTTGACGTTCTATGGCATCTCCACTTTCCAAGCATATATGACCACATGTAATATTTTGGTAAGTGATGCAAATAGTGAACTATGTAGGGCCAGGATGTAAAATATATGTAGCTGCAGCAATTTCTCTTATCTGATATGGTAAGTAATGGGGCTTGATTTATAGCTCCCTAAGAGTTTGACGAACGGGTCCGTGAACGCGATTGCAGATATCTTTACCTCTGAATAAACTGCCTTATATTATACAATTATCCACCTTGTCCAAAAGTCTCTACTTTTTCTCCGTTCTCCAGTAAACTTGTTTTATCAACAATAGTAAGGTTCAATGACACAGAAAGCAGTTCAATGTCGGGGTACAGTCGCTCTCTTACCAGGATCGCGGTCCGCTCTGACCAGGGTGAAGGTGGCGGCTCCACCTCTCTGCCAGCAGCGTTTTCATTATTTAGTCCGTTCGTAGCGGGTATGTACCACGATCAACAAGATCAGTCCAAAACCGAAGATCAGTCCAAAGCAGAATGTTTGCAGAATGTTTGTAAACTAAGTCTACAAATTAAAAACATAAAATAACGCCACACTGCAGGTCGCAACATAGACGCTGATAGCCGCCATTGTCTTAGTTACGTTCAACGTTACGTCACGTATGACGAAAGCGCGTAAGTGCATGCACACAGACACCCATAGAGAATGTATTGAAAGCTTTGAAATGTGAAAAAAATAGATTTTACATGACAGGCTATGAGAGACTTCTGGGCGATTTTCAACCTGACTGAAATCGCCCAAAAAACGGGCGGGGCCATTTGAAGCACGACTTTAGCCTGATTTGACATTTAGTGGCTGGCAGATCAGACGTGAACACTGATAACTGCTGTTGCCGTGATATAATTTTTTATAAATTTATAAAAAAAAATTATATATATATTTTTTTTATTTTATTTTTTATAATTGATTAGAAAAAAAATCCCTTCCTTTTCCCGTTTGGCAGTGCGTCGCCCATATCGCCCTATTGAACAAGCCGTCCCTGGTGAGCGGGTTTGTTCCTCCCTGCCTGGAGGTTTACTTGTTTCTTTACGTGTTCAGTAAAGTTACGTTTTCATTTAGTTCTGTGTCCTGCGCCTGACTTCATCTACCTCATTACACTGACATCGTGACACTCATACAGTAAATAAAGCCTGACAGAGGACTACAGAAAAATGAGAGTGATAGAGAGATATTGAGTGACCTAATCCTCTCTCAAACCTCTCTTGTCTTTTCATACTGTCTCTCACCCCCCAAATAATGTTTTCTTGTTACTGTATAACAAGAAAACATTGTTATATGGTCTATGTCATGGAAAGAGCAGGTGTTCTTAATGTTTTGTGTACTCAGTGTATATGCCCTGTTTTACTTTTACCCACACTCCTGCATGGTATTTTCTCTAGATGTACTCCAAACCCCTGTGAACACGAGGGCAGATGTATCCAGTCCTGGGATGACTTCATATGTCTGTGTGAGAACACAGGCTACAAAGGGGAGGTGTGCCATATGTGTGAGTATTGTCTGAGAGAGCCTACTGTTGTTTGCAAGTATTAATGTAACCTCACCAGTGTAACAACCAGTTTGTTGAGGCCTATATACTGCGGACCCATGTCATCATCAAAACTTTGCTCGTGTAGATTAAAACACTACTTCTGCCCCTCTCTTCCCCAAAAGCTGTCTACAAAGAGTCTTGTGAAGCCTACAGACTCACTGGTAAATCCTGGTCAGGCAATTACACCATAGACCCTGATTTGAGCGGACCCTTGAAACCATTTGAGGTGTACTGCAAGATGAAATGTGAGTAATTGACTTTTCAAATGTATTTTCTACATTCATAAAATGTACTAGTATACAATTATATTATCTGACCAACATGACTCCATGGTGCATATCGAACAAAATGGTAGTCAGTGCTTACAGTACCTTTTACTCTTCCACAGCACAAGCAGAAATGGGGTGTTATTGAACATATTGAGGCAGACATTAAACAGTGTTCAGGTTGAGGTGAATGTTGACTATGTTCCATGAGGAATGAAAAGGCAACAGCAGCAGGGGAGACAGCAGGGCCATCTGTTGGATGTTGATCATGTAATAATGAACTCCAACAAGGACAATGGAGAACCAGTTTGGGGCTAGATCAGTAATTGGTTGTGGGGCCAGAGTATTCTCCATCCAATCCTATCCAATTAACCAAAACCTATTCATGTAGGTTCCATGTAAATCCCTTAGATTAGTCAGGGTCTACTGCATTAGAGCTGTCTGTGATAATATCAGATCATTGGACACGGCACAACAACAAATTCCTCAGTAGTAGATGTGCTTTGACGTTGTTTCTCTAGTTTTCTCTCTCTTTCTGTCTGCCTGTCTGTAACTTAATCTCACTTTTTCACCTCACTTATACAATCATACATGTTTACCCTTAATGTTAACCACTTCCTTGTCTGTTGACACAGCTGACAAGGCATGGACGTTGGTGATGCATGACCGAATCGACGGCATCAAGGTGACCGGTAGCACGGTGGACCGTCCTTTCATAGGAGACGTCAACTACTGGAACGCCTCCTGGGACGAGGTCACAGCACTGGCCAACACCTCCATGTACTGTGAACAGTGGATCGACTACTCCTGCTACAAGTCACGCATCAACACGCCCAGTGAGTAGGAGTGGTTAGGGCCTATGGGCAATGGTAGGTATTGAAAGCACCAGAATCTGTAACTATTTGTGTGTGTGTGTGTGTGTATATATATATATATATCAGAACATTTCAATGATTAAATCATAATAATCATATTCCTTTGCTCTATTGTCATGTCATTCAGATGGGAGACCGTACAGTTTCTGGATTGGTCGAAATAACGAGAGTCACGAGTACTGGGGCGGGGCTTTCCCTGAGAGTGGGAAGTGTGGCTGTGCTATAAACCAGACCTGCACTGACGCCAGGTTTCACTGTAACTGTGACGCTGACTACCGCCAATGGTGAGAGAGAAAGGATTTGAATGACTCTTTTCTATAACTTTTAGAAAAGTGTTTCCATAGATTGATATACATTACTGTACAAATGGAACCTGTTGTGCAGGTACTCGGACAAGGGCTATCTGATGTGGAAGGACCACCTCCCAGTGAGGAAGGTGGTGGTGGGGGATACCAACAGGACCGGGTCAGAGGCCCATTTCAGCCTCGGGCCCCTACGTTGCCATGGCGACCGTGAGTTGAAGAACTACCTTACCCAGATGGATTGATGAAGTAAAACCATTCTGTGGTATATAATTTGTCAAATGATTGTTTATCATGGTTCTGGTTTGGATCTCATGGCCTCTTTGTCCTCACAGGGAGCATCTGGAACACCATATCGTTCACCAAGCCCACTTACATCGAGTTCCCCACCTTCAGGCCAGGCAGCACCGTTGACATCTCCTTTCACTTTAAAACCTACCGCCCCCACGGAGTCTTCCTGGAGAACTCAGACGACTGGCTCCGTAACTTCATACGCATTGAGCTCAACAGTAAATTACCACCGATTACCTAGTGTGAATCATAAGAAATTACTCATTAAATAAAGTATAGGCATTTTATATATTTAGCAGACGCTTTTATACAAAGCGCCTTACAGTCATGCGTGTATACATTTTACATACGGGTGGCCCCAGTGGGAATCGAACCCACAACCTTTGGTGTGGTAAGCGCCATGCTCTACCGACTGATCCACATAGGACATAGGCATGAAACATAATTTCCGAATTACAATTTTCTAAATGTTTTGTTGCAATGAACACATTATCAATATTTTCCAGTATTTATTTTCCTTTATATATTTTCTCCCTCATTCTGTTTTGTCTCTTCTTCATCGTTCTCCCAGCCACCCAGAACCTCGTCTTCATATTCATGGTGGGAGACGGCATCCTCAATGTGACGCTACGGTCACCGGTGCCTCTAAACGACAATGAGTGGCACTTTGTCCAGGCAGAGCTCAACGTGAAGTTGGCCAGGATCAAGGTGGACTACCAGCCATGGGCTGTGAGACGCTTCCCTGGCCAGACCTTTGTCACCATGAAGTTCACCCACCCTCTCCTCGTGGGTACGTCACCTGGCTGTTGGGGCTGGGGAGGACGGGGTGGTGGTCGACAAGGATTTTTGGACTCCTCCTGGTTGATGTAGTCCTATGAGTTTCACCAGCATGTTTTTTTTATTCTTCTTAATACAAAATGCTAAATTTTGCAATGTGATGATTAACATAGTGTTCCAATGCACCCAGGCGCAGCCAATCGCACACTGTGGCCGTTCCTGGGCTGTCTCCGAGGGTTACGAATGAACGGTGTAACCCTTGACTTGGAAGGGAAAGCGAATGAAGAACAGGGTATACGGCGGAACTGTACGGGCCAGTGTCTGAACGCGACCATACCGTGTCGAAACGCTGCCCAGTGTATCGAGGGCTACGCAGCCTACACCTGTGACTGCGGCAACACTGCCTTCGACGGATTCTACTGCCACAAAGGTGAGCTATACACAGGTTGGGTTACCTCAGTTTTGCATGGAGCCCCAGAATCACTAAGACTGCCCTAAGCATGGTGGGTTACACTAACAAAAACCTAGATTTGTTTTGACAGTGTTGGCGATAACCACAAAGTTTCATAATAGAAATAGGCATTTAGCTCAACTTTGTCCTGTTTGTCCCCCCTTAGACATTGGGGCCTACTTTGAGATAGGTTCGTGGTTGCGCTACAACATCAGAAAGAAGCCTACGACCAATGAGGAGTGGTGGGCTAACTGGCTGGATCCCCACTACCACAACTTCAGCCTGGGCTACAACGACACCAGTGATGAGATAGAGTTCAGCTTCAGTACCTTCCAGACCCCGGCTGTACTACTCTACATCAGCTCATTTGTCCAGGACTACATGGCTGTCATCCTGAAGAAAGACGGTAGGAACGCTAGGCAGGGAGGAGCGCTTTAACATTATGGGTTATTATGGTTAAGATTCAAGGCAGAGAATGTTCGGATTGAACTGGCTTTTGAATGAAGATTTTACTGTAACTGATTGAAGTTGGAGTACTGTATGTTCCACAGGAGGCTGCTTAGGGGAGGACGACTCATAATAATGGCTGGAACGTAGCAAATGGAATGGCATCAAACACCTGGAAACCATGTGTTTGATGTATTTGATACCATTCCACTGATTCCGCTCCAGCCATTACCACGAGCCCGTCCTCCCCAATTAAGATGCCACCAATCTCCTGTGGTATGTTCTTTAGACATCCCATTTATTTGAGTAGAAACACAAAGCAAGATAGGACTTGGACAAAAGTACATCACTGTACTTTACAAGCCATAATCCTCACAATAGTTAATGGAAATATAATATTATAATGCCTTACATTATGAACTGTGGAGTGTATTGTTGCACCATCCCTCCACAGGAACCTTAGACATGAGGTATAGGTTGGGGTTGATTACCCACAAGTACCAGCTGTCCTTCAGGAACCTGGCAGATGGATACCCCCACTATGTCAACATAACCAGACACAACAGAACCATCAGGACACAGGTACGCTGATGCTCCACCTGAATGTCTACACCTGTTAACACCACCTTCCTCCTTCACCACAGTTTAAAAGTAAATCACAAATCAGGATTGTCTGGTACCACATTACTTGGTTTTGTATGTTGTGTTCATATGTGCAGTTTCAGTCGTTCATTGATTTGTTCCTGTTGACATGTTTATGGTTGTGTGTGAATATCAATGTGTTTGTGTTGATGTGTGTAACTCCTAGGTGGACTACATGGAGCCGATAGTGGAGAAGATCACCCTAGTGGAAGATGGCAGGTTTGACTCACCCAAGAACATCTTCCTGGGGAGAGTGATGGGTAAGATTCAATTTCACCTCCTAGCTGAAACATTTCTGCTTTCATCTTGAGAATTGATTTGGTCACACTTTATTTGGATAGTCCGGATAATCCATCTGTAGGTGCTCTACAGATGGTCATACTATCAACGAACTCTGTTGATAAGCAACTGCTTGCTAAGGTTATGGTTACGGTTAGGGTTAGAATAATGGTTAGGGTAAGAGTTAGGGTTAAGTTTAGAGTTAGGATAAGGGTTAAGGTTAGGGTTAGTAGATAGTTGAAATGTTACTGATAGTCTGTAGAGCATCTACAGATGGACTATCCATATAAAGTGTTACCCATGGGAGTAAGGCATCAGTTGTCCCACTGTAAGTTTGGGAATTAGTTAAGGTGGATGTGCACATTGTAACTCCTCTGTCCCTCTCTCTAACCCCCTCAGAGGTGGGTGACATTGACTATGAGATCCAGAGGCATAACAGTCCTGGTCTGGTGGGCTGTATATCTGGGGTGAGGTACAACATCTACGCCCCTCTCAAGACCCTGTTCCGGCCCAACGAGACGGAACCGCCGGTCACCGTGCAGGGCTTCGTCTCCGAGTCTAACTGTGGGGCCTTCCGTCCTGTCCATGGATATGTCCCCTGGGAGGCGGACCCCTGGTTCACTTCTATAGGTGAGACTACATATCCCAGAAGCCATCAGTAGATCTACTTTACATGGGACTACATATCCCATCAGCAATCATGACCCAGTGATGATAGTGTAAATTCACCATAATAACATAATTTATGTATTTTTTCATTTCAGAATACATCTATATCCATGATGACCTAGGCCTGTTTTGGTTGACAGGTAAGTCTTTGCTGCTTAAGATTCACAATAATGTGAATAATTATACTTTGATGATTTTTGTGAAATCTATTAGTGTAAGTGTTCATCCACCGTCTGCCATCTGTGAGTCCTGACCTTAGTTTACCTCAAGATTCAGATTAAGCCTCCTCTCACTCTCTCCCTCTCTCTCTTCCTCTCGCTATTTCACTGTCTCTCTCTCGCTCCCCTATTGACACAGATGGAGATAGTTGAAATTTTTATTTTCCTAAAATCCCCTAATCCTAAATTCTGAGGCCATCAGATTCCAGAATAGGCTTTACGCCCTCCTTCCCCAAGCTAGAAGAAAAAAATATGACATGTACCAGAACAAATGCTGGAATGTAAGAAGGATATTTTCTCGTGTCTGTTGAATATGAGAGGCGAAGGAAGCCCAGAAATAGAAAGCAGCTCAGAGTCTGTAGTCTGTACTCTATCCCTGTCTGAGACCCTCACCGGATCAACTATATTTAGAGCTGCCCTCCCTCCACTATTCATCACAGATATATGCTTCAGCTTAATGTACTGGATAAATCTGATGTACAGAGGTGTTATGGTAACGCAGAACATCTGAGTTTGATTTCTGATGTCTGGGCCGGTCCTGCTGTCCCCTTGCCGACCTCGTCCGGTTATTGGACATCATTTGAGATGGATGGCTCCCTCATAACAATATGTGGCTGTATAAGAAATGATATCTCGTCTCTAAAGTGAAGTTAAGTGAGCAGTTCTCTTTTTGGCAGAGAACCAACTGAGTCATAATGATATTGATTGAAAGGGATATTTGTGTCATCCATCGAGACACAGGTATGTCTTTTCACGGTAACAATTCCAACGTGAGTCATAGAACCCTACTGTGATGAACAATGGATTTTCTGCTGTTTGCTAAATACAGTTTTTTTAACCACATCTTGACTGTGTTTCTCCCTCTAGTTGTTGTCATCGCGGCCGTGATATTGCTGTTCATAGGTCTGTACAGCATCTACATCTATCTGTACCGGTACAAGGGCAGCTACCACACCAACGAGCCCAAGAACTTCCTGGAGTCCCCTGGAGGCAGCAGCTCCAGACCCCTGACAGGGACCCTGGAGAAGAAGCGACTTCCAGAGATAGAGGAAGACTTTCGGAGTGACTAGCCTCAGGCTGGGGAACGGTGGGAGGAGGGGGGGTTGAAGTGGGAAGGTTTTGGGGCTTACAACAACCAGAATACCTGTTTATGTTTTATAATTCCTTCAATTTGACTTTTTTATTTACTTTTTTGTTTTGTTATCCTTTCCCCAGGTATGTGTGATCTTAAAGTTTGGTGCTCGACATAGTGTTGTTTTTCTGATGGGTTCATAGTTTTGCAGGGTTTGAAGTTCAAATCAAGCCTGTATTGCGTGAGTGACGACCGACTACGTCTCACACTGTATTGAATGGTTGACCAACTGAAGTGCCTCGACAGAGCAAAACGAGATCAGAAATAACCCCATGAGTTCATTCAGGATTTGAGACTTAAACTGATGGAATTAGATTTCAGATCACGTTGAATTGTGACATTTTTACATCTTAATATCCTCACATGCAGTAACATGTATTCAGCAGCCTCTTTTGGTTTTTAGGTCTGTTAATTGAGATCACTTGATAGATCAATGCCATCTACTGTGTAACTCTTTCCGACAATCCACTCTTGCAGCCATTTTGATAAAGACATCCAAACTATCCCACTCGTCCCATGCTTTGACTAGTGAGCCAGGATACACCACAGAGAGATGGTGCAGCAACAACAGCAGCAGCAACAACAACAACCACAATCTGGCATCTGCAAACAGTCTTTCCTGCTTAACACCAATTGAAGAAACTATAAAAAGCATGGCGCTCTAAGCTTTGAGATGACATATCTAAAGAATAATGGAAGGTATATAAGCATATATTTGTTGTATTGCAGCCTATGAAATTGCATACCTATACAAAAGAGGAACATGTATCAATGGTTAGTTTCATTAGATAGCAGCTTTGCCAATTACAGTATGCTCTGCAATTCCTAAACGATTCCCAATCAATTAAGCAGTCAAGTACGATCAACAAAGCATACTGAATACATACTGAATACATGTGACATTTGGCTTGGAATATAAAATGATCACCATATTCTTGTTCAGAATCCTCAGAGTAGCATATGAAATGGGTGGGTAGTGCTACGAAACCATGGTAGTTTGACTTTTCCCGAAGGTAGTGCTATCATGTTATTGTGAGACTGACTGTTGGTGCGCTGCAGAAAAGGGAATGGAAATGGAGATGTTGAACCTAACCAGGGACAAGACTCCTTATTGCTATTAATCCTCATTCCAAGCATCATTTTCTGTTTGACTTCCAGTAGCTAGTGAACATGCAGGTGAAATCTGGGTGCTATTTCAGATTCAGAGGCTCCGGCGTGGAGGTGCCCCTACCAACAGCAGCCCTGTTGACCAGCCTGGTCAGGAATCATTACAAATGTCCTTCAGGAAAATAGCTGCTCCGCATGAACATCCGGACATGCAAACACACACTCACACACACACTGGCATATTGTATAGAGGACACAACAATGTCAATGCCAGTCTTGTACTTCTTCTCACCACACTAGACTCTTTTTGCATCTGACTGCTCTGTATGACAGTACTGTGCTGTGCCGCTCCCGCTGCTGTTGCTTCTTACCCACTGGGCACACACTGGTTGAATCAACGTTCTTTCCACATTATTTCAATGAAATGACGTTGAATTGACGTCTGTGCCCAGTGGGTAGGTGCTTCTTATGGAGAGGGTTGTAGAAACTCTTTCTTAAGGTCCAATGATATTTCCCTGTCTGGAAAGTCATGATTTCAGGTTAGACGGTGGGTGAGGTTATGGTCAGGGAAGATGTTCCCAGTAGGTGAAACGTCATTGGACCCATGTAATGTTTGGTGTAGTAACCAATGATTAGGTTTCTGACATCATCACCGAGCGCCCTTTGAAGCTAAAGCAGTCATACATCATTGAAAAAAAAGAGAAAACATAAGAGCATTGTGAAAATCATAAGCTATGCATATATAGAGCATGATGATCGCACCTTG
Source organism: Coregonus clupeaformis (assembly GCF_020615455.1). Lineage (NCBI taxonomy): Eukaryota > Metazoa > Chordata > Actinopteri > Salmoniformes > Salmonidae > Coregonus > Coregonus clupeaformis. The sequence goes on from NC_059198.1 coordinate 70,538,000, forward strand.
CAATGAAATGCAATAAAATCAGCCGCTTCCAGCGCAGATCACCTAAATATGTTTTTTGTGTCTGTTCCGTTCGCAGCAACTTGCAGCAGTTAGGATCCTAGACATAATATGTATACATGAATATATGAATAAGGTGTTTATCGACTTGTTTTATTCCTATGGTTTGTATGAAACTGTTTAAAATGAGTGGAGGCTGAGAGTTTTGAATGTAAATCCTAATCATGACCCTGTAATATGGACAGGCTCTGCAGCAAGACCTGCTCTGCTAATCTCTGAATGTGCACTGTATGGTATGTACACTCATTACACAGAAACCTATTCAGCATAGCTTTCTCACATGTTCAGAATGTGGAAAATACAGTACCCTCCCGATTTTTCAGTAGAAAACTTCATAGAACATTATTAGAACATATTTCAACATCTTTGGTTTAGCCTGTTAAAGAGGACAACCCCTTACGACTAGATGGTAAAAAGCATTACAATTACAATCAATTATAAGATAGAATTGGCAATGCCTGACTTTTTCCCAAGCCATATTTGTAAGAATGTACCATTTTAAATAGTATGAATGTTAGCATTAGTAATTAGAGTAGTAACATGTTCCACCTCTGGAGAAATAGAAATGATGTGTTTTTGTACACTACCGGTCAAAAGTTTTAGAACACCTACTCATTCAAGGGTTTTTCTTAATTTTTTACTATTTTCTACATTGTAGAATAATAGTAAAGACATCAAAACTATGAAATAACACTTATGGAATCATGTAGTAACCAATAAAGTGTTAAACAAATCGAAATATATTTTATATTTGAGATTCTTCAAATAGCCACCCTTTGCCTTGATGACAGCTTTGCACACTCTTGGCATTCTCTCAACAAGCTTCATGAGGTAGTCACCTGGAATGCATTTCAATTAACAGGTGTGCCTTCTTAAAAGTTAATTTGTGGAATTTCTTTCCTTCTTAGTGCGTTTGAGCCAATCAGCTGTGTTGTGACAAGGTAGCGGGGGTATACAGAAGACAGCCCTATTTGGTAAAAGACCAAGTCCATATTATGGCAAGAACAGCTCAGACCATCATTACTGTAAGACATGAAGGTCAGTCAATACGGATAATGTCAAGAACTTTGAACGTTTCTTCAAGTGCAGTCGCAAAAACCATCAAGCTCTATGATGAAACTGGCTCTCATGAGGACCGCCACAGGAATGGAAGACCCAGAGTTACCTCCGCAGCAGAGGATAAGCTCATTAAGGTTACCAGCCTCAGAAATTGCAGCCCAAATAAACGCTTCACAGAGCTGAAGTAACAGACACATCTCAACATCAACTGTTAAGAGGAGACTGTGTGAATCAGGCCTTCATGGTCGAATTTCTGCAAATAAACCACTACTAAAGGACACCAATAATAAGAAGAGACTTGCTTGGGCCAAGAAACACGAGCAATGGACATTAGACCGGTGGAAATGTGTCCTTTGGTCTGGAGTCTAAATTGGAGATTTTTGGTTCCAACCGCCGTGTATTTGTGAGACGCGGTGTGGGTGAACAGATGATCTCCGCATGTGTATTTCCCACCGTAAAGCATGGAGGTGTTATGGTGTGGGGGTGCTTTGCTGGTGACATTGTCTGTGATTTATTTAGAATTCAAGGCACACTTAACCAGCATGGCTACCACAGCATTCTGCAGCGATACGCCATCCCATCTGGTTTGGGCTTAGTGGGACTATTATTTGTTTTTCAACAGGACAATGACCCAGCATAACTCCAGGTTGTGTAAGGGCTATTTTACCAAGAAGGAGAGTGATGGCGTGCTGCATCAGATGACCTGGCCTCTACAATCCCCCGACCTCAACCAAATTGAGATGGTTTGGGATGAGTTGGACCGCAGAGTGAAGGAAAAGCAGCCAACATAGTGCTCAGCATATATGGGAACTCCGTCAAGACTGTTGGAAAAGTATTCCAGGTGAGGCTGGTTGAGAGAATGCCAAGAGTGTGCAAAGCTGTCATCAAGGCAAAGGGTGGCTATTTGTTTAACACTATTTTGGTTACTACATGATTCCATATGTGTTATTTCATAGTTTTGATCTCTTCACTATTATTCTTCAATGTAGAAAATCGTACAAATAAAGAAAAACCCTCGAATGAGTAGGTGTTCTAAAACTTTTGACCGCTAGTGTACAGATATGGATAATCACGTCTTTCAGAGTTCATATTAGACCAGTCAACAACTTGGGTCAAATGTGCTTTGAAGCCTTTTACGGAAATAGTCGACTTATTGATATATTATGTAAATGTATACGCTGCAATGCATTTATTCTAAATGGACTACAGTACATGTGCATCCTGCCTAGCATCACTGCAATGCTACACCTGAGTTAGTCCATCCATGCGTGGTCCCTGGAGTGTGTGTGATTGAATGTACAGTAGATGTGTTGGTTTGTGTGTTCACAGTTCTGTTTGTCACCTAACCCTCCCTACTGATGTTGACTTGAGAGTCTGATGAGGACCGTCTCTGCACTGATGATGTGAATGATCCAACTCACTTGTTGTCGTCTACCAATAGCAGAACATTGAGCAGATAGTGATTGGGTGCTGTCCAGACAGGCTCCTCCCTACTCAGGTGTTGCTCTACAGCTTTTGATAATCAGTGACTACACCGTAAGACTTGAAAAGAACAGGAAGGCCAGCACATTGTTTATGCTCCCAATTCACCGCTTTATTGACAACGTTTCGATCCGAACCGGATCTTCTTCAGGTCAAAATATCAGTATTGTTAAGGATGTGCGTATGACCACAAACTTTACCACACTGTATGACACCATCAGCTCTTAGATCTGTGCTGATTGGCAGTCTATAGCAAGTTCACTACCTTACACGCTTAGAAAAAAGGGTTCCAAAAGGGTTCTTCAGCTGTCCCCATATGAGAACCATTTTGGGTTCCTACATGGAACCCAAAAGGGTTTTTACCTGGAACCAAAAGGAATCTACCTGTAACCAAAAAGGGTTCTTCAAAGGGTGCTCCTATGGGGACAGCCGAAGACCCCTTTAAGGTTCTAGATAGCACCTTTTTTTCTAAGAGTGTAGGATCAACTTAGCCTAGGATCAACTTGGCCATCCCTATATGGTGACAGCCAGGGTGAGCATCTAAGGTTTTCTATGTAAAGGAGATAAGGGTTTGAGGGAGTGGGCACAAGGGTGAAAGGCAAGAGGATTCTGTCAAGCCTACAAGCAGTGTCATCATATGACAGACTAGTGTTGTTCCCCACAGTGGAGGGGTGGCCTACAGACAGAGCTAGGGCCAGGCGAGAGGGAGGAGCAGGCAGGGTAGTCTAAGAGGGTCAGACCCCTCTGTGGGTTAATACCCTATAGAACCTGGCAAAAGGAGGCACCAGGCAGTTAGTGACTGTATAACCTAATGTAGCAGGCGTAAAAGAAACGCCTGAGTGGGGTCACCACAACCGGTTTTCAGGGGAAAAGGAAGCTAGGTTGAAAATACTGTATCCCTGAAAACCGTATGTTTCATGTTTCTTAAACCCTGCTGAAGGTGGTGACTGACTGCAGGACTTTGTGTTTGTGACCACACCGAAATCATGGAGTTTTATCTCTCCCTTTCTGTTATGTTGGTTTTGTTTTGTAATAATTTCACTGTAAATGACCATAACTATGTTAATCAAAGCAAAACCAAACTGACACTTCAATAAAGAAGCTTGAAGGAAATTATAATGGTGTGGTTTCCCTTTACCTGTTAACAAAGGCACAATGTGTCTGTGTGGTGTACAGTCTTAATAAATCCATGTTGGTATAGAGAACAATTGGAACACCTCAGATGACACCAGTGGGTAAATGAAGTTGGAGCTACCTGAAGCCAAGCTCCAGCACCTTACGGGTGCAAAGAGTAAAGTAGGATAGAGTACAATAAACCATGGTTAGTGTTAGGGTTGAGGCTGGCGTTAGTGTTGAACCAGGATGTGGACAAGAAGCTAGGGTTAGGTCTAGGGTTGTGGTTAGGGGTAAGGTTGAACCGGGATGTGACATGAAGCTAGGGTTAGAGTTAGGGTTGAGGCTAGGGTTAGTGTTGAACCGGGATGTGACATGAAGCTAGGGTTAGAGTTAGGGTTGAGGCTAGGGTTAGTGTTGAACCGGGATGTGGACATGAAATTAGGGTTAGGGTTGTGGTGGAGGCTAGGGTTAGTGTTTAACTGGGATGTGGTCATGAAGCTAGGGTTAGGGTTGTGGTTGAGGCTAAAGTTAGGGTTGTGGGCCTCCCGAGTGGCGCAGCGGTCTAAGGCACTGCATCGCAGTGCTAGATGCGTCACTACAGACCCGGGTTCATTCCCGGGCTGTGTCACGACCAGCTGTGATCGGGAGTCCCATAGGGCGGCGCACAATTGGCCCAGCATCGTCCGGGTTAGGGGAGGGTTTGGCCAGGGGAGCTTTACTTGGCTCATCGCGCACTAGCAACTCCTTGTTTGCGGGCTGTCCGCCTGCAGGCTGACCTTGGTCGTCAGTTGAACAGTGTTTCCTCTGACACATTGGTGCGGCTGGCTTCCGGGTTAAGCGGGCGGGTGTTAAGAAGCGCGGTTTGGCGGACGCATGACTCGACCTTCGCCTCCCAAGCCTGTTGGGAATCTGCAGTGATGAGACAAGATTGAAAAAGGGGGTAAAAAAAACAACCCCCCCCCCAAGAAAAAGGGTTGTGGTTGAGGCTAGGGTATGTTCAACCCTGACTCATCCTAACCCACCATCCCCCAAATAGCACTCCCCCACTTCCATATTCCAGAATTATCTCTGACTGACAATGGTGTTCAACGACAAGATGCATATTGTAATAATGTATAAAGTTTTATTTTCATAGGCAATATATTGTACATAACGATAAATTCCATATTGTTTCAGTCATCTCCTTGCAGAAAGATCTCATCTTGTCATGGGTGTAAATGTCTTGGACTTAAGGATAAAAACCTGGGTGAATATCAGACCTGGATGTCAGTTCCACAATTCACTTTTATATAGCGTGACAACATGATCGGATGGATGGTTGTATGTACACAACATCCAGGTGGGGCACTTGAAAATTGAAATTTTGTTCAAAAAAATATATTTTTCCTATTTGCTTTTCCGTGACGAGTATAACCGTAAAATGGTTACCTGTAACACAATCCTGTCCATTATATACAATACAAACATAATGACTTCCCTTCTCTTTCTGTTTAGATTCATTTGGCACTTACAGCTTTTTCAGGGAAGACTATAGTGTGTTCATGGTTCTTATATATGAATATAGTCTTTTCGGATTTAGAGGAGCTGACACTCATGTAAACTGAATGGCAAATACTTCATAAAGTATACATATCACTGAGTACCAATGGCACAGGTGACTAGAGTTGTCAAACTAAAGGAGGAATGAGATCTCCCACCAACCACCACTTCAGAGTTCACATTCAGTTAGTCGGTTTCTCGTACTTTTTGAAGAACATTGATATAAATGCACAGTAAGTTATTTCACTATGTATGAAGGGGGTGTTGTTGATGCTATAGCCACAGAGACAGGTCAGATACAGAGCTTTAGCATTATCATGAGTTTAGCATTGCCTCCAACAGCTACCAGGAAGAGGCTTTTTCTGAGTAACAGGAAAGGTAACATGACAGGATACTGAGTTCCTCCATAGAGCTGCATTTGACAATAAAAGCTAATTATCTTGCTATTGTGCTTACAGTTAATTTTAAACCAAAAGACAACACATGCGCTGTCTTGCACTGTTAATAGATACACTGTAGGCTAAAAGCTAGCGTTGCTCATTGAGAGAACAAGCAATTGTTATTAGATGTGAGTACAGTAACAAAAATACAGAGAATAACACACAGCATGTTTTCATGTTAAAAATAACAACAATGCCATGAGGCTGATGGTACAGCATAAGCGATACATTGAATATATACTGTAGATAGTAGGTTTTGTTGCCATTCTAATTGCTTTGTTTCTTTCCAGAAGCTTCACGTACACACTTTCGCTAGGTGAGTGATAAAGCAGTGGGGAAGTGCATCATACAGAGAGAGGAAGTGATGTCACTGATGTGGTAGCAGGAGGAAATGATGTCACCAAGGGAGAAGAAGACCACTTAGTCACAGCACTGTTGTCAATGGGGACTAGTCAGTAACATGGATCGGCCATTTGAATTCTCCTCCATCACAGTGAATGTTTCAGATTCCAATAGAGCTTCTGTGTTTGTTGTGGAATTGTGGGGAGGAGCAGAAGCGTTACCAGGTGGCTGAGGAGGAGAGGGGGTCAGTCAGCAAGGGGTCAGTGCGGGTGGTTGAAATGCAGCACTTTAATGCTAGGCCATGTCGATCTCTCTCTCGATCCCCACATACTTCAGGGCATCATCCTGGCTATACCTGTAAGGGGCAGGAGAGAGGGAGTCAGGACAGTGTGAAGCATCAGTGTAAAAAATGCAAGTCATCCCACAAATATCAGAGACAACCAAGGAAGGACTGCGATACCGTATTGTATCAAAGGCTCCAGTGTTCCCATGGCCACAAGGCTCTACCTATAGTCAAAGAAGAGCTCCTCCCCCTGTAGGATAGCCCGTTTGGCAAAGATCCCGATGCGGTGGTCTCCATTCACCATGACCACTGCAACAACAACAGCCCCACAGTCAACCATCACATCACTGATTTGTACAAGTCACCAAACCATCCCACAAAACAGGCTTTGTATTTGTCTATGTGATCCTACCCTTAGCGTAGCAGTTTGGGTTGACCGAGTGATTTGCAAATCTGATTTTATTCCCTTTCCGTGTGGCGTCCACGACAAAGTCTGTTGAGACATAACAGGAACAGTGTCAGCTCAGCGATCACTGAACACAGCGACTGTGATGTCCTTTAAAGGGTTAACTGTGCATCATCAGAGTGTTGAGGAATCATTTTTACCATTGTTCAGGTTGAAGAGGAAGCTGGACATGTATTTGTCGTAGATCCTCCCCCGTCGGTCTGCCTCATCTTGCGAGATCATCTGCAGATAGACAGTTTCAGAGTGTGCTGGTCAAACAAAACTTTTTATACATTAATACAAAGCCATTAATACAAACGCATATTGATACTGTATAACACCCACACCCAACTATACCCCATACCATGATAAAGAAAGCTACGTTCAACAGTTTTATGAAGCCTCACCTCTCCACAGTACTCTGAGATGAACTCATTCTTCTGAACTGACTCTTTGATGAAGGTGCCCCACCCTGCCACATTTGAGGGGGCCAGCAGGAGGTGCTGGGAGAGGTCAGAGGTTACAGGTCAGAGGTTAAAGGTGGCTGACATTTACTCAAAATGACAACACTAGAATAATACAACTGTGCCTTTTATTCCTCAGCAAGTCATAAGCATGTTAATATGGGTTCTGACTGACCTGAATTAAGATACAGCACATCATCAGCTAAGAAGCTACCTGTAAAACCAGCTCCTATTTTCCATTCCATTGGACTGGAACATGACCCACTGGCCTACCTTCTTCAGCCCCCTTTGGATGCTGCAGTTCTTGCAGGAGACTACTTTGCTGTCCCAGTGGTCTGTGGCTCCACAGGTCATACACAGATCTGGGTCACACTCCCTTACCGCCAGGTAGCAGGGACACTGCTTGGTGTTGCACTGGGTCTTACAGCGGCAGCCTGGGAAACGGTTCTGGCCTGGAGAACAACGTAACATCCCAGGACAGTGTTCAGAGTCAGACAGGGGAACGTTCAGCGGAAAGGCTTATAGTCGCTTTTAGAAACTGCATAGAAACATACTGCGGTAACAGAGAGGCCATACGAGTTATATGCCTCAGTGGACTAGAAAACTATTTTGTAACAGAATTCTCTGTGGCGGCGTGGCGAACAGCAACCACATTTTCATTAATGAACGCTGCCTCAACGATAAAAAAGCTGCTGCTCTGTAATGCACCTCATCAATCACTGACCTCTGCTGGCAGCTATGCTGAAATACAGCTGTGCTGAGAGTAATGGAAAGCCTTCTGGGCAGAGGAAGAAGGAAAATGAACAGCAGACAACTTTAAATGTCCCTCTCGTCTCCAACAGGTTTAGCTGGAGGACAATACTCCCTAACTAGAGCAGTAACATTAGTCTTGTCTCTCCTCCTTCCTAAGTGTGCTTCCCTACAGTCTGTGTGGCTGTGTGTGTGTGCATCATCGAGCAGTGTTTAGTCGTAGCAGTCTGACTGGTATAAATGTAGGGATTGATGATGTTGTAGCTCAGGCACTGTGCCTGTCACATGTCTTTGATCCCTCTCCAGGGCTGTGGAGCTCACACATGAAACCCTCCATACGCTGCCTCCTGTCATAACCAGGGAGGGGGAGCTGCTTCCTGTCAGAAGCAGGGAGGGGGAGGGGGAGGGTCTCTCTCTCTCTCTCTCTCTCTCTCTCTCTCTCTCTCTCTCTCTCTCTCTCTCTCTCTCTCTCTCTCTCTCTCTCTCTCTCTCTCTCTCTCTCTCCCTCCCTCCCTCCTCCCTCCCTCCCTCTCTCAGTGCGTGGGCCCGGCCATTCTGCCTCATTTCTCCTGGGATGAATGTGTCAGAGCATTGTGAACACAGCCCCCTGCTGAACAGATGCCCATGCAGCTAACCAAACCCTGCCTGCCAGAGGACAGCTTATCCCGCGAACACACAGCGAGGAGGAGGATCGTCTTACACACTGCTCCACTGTCTATTATAGCCTGTCCAAAGGGCCTTTTTATCCACCGAGAGAAAGAGAGCTAGTCTTCAGCAGAATTGTCCTGTGAACACATTACAATTCCCATTACAGAGTAGAGCTGTGAAACCTCTCGCTGTCAGTACATGTACTAGTAGTACACATTTACCACAGCCAGTTTAGTGGAAGGAGTGTTCAGTATGTGTTCAAATATGGCTCTGTTAAGTCTTCAACTTCTTCAAAAGGTCTGTACGTGTTGGGAAGTGGTGTGTGTGTGTTGGGATGTGGTGGGTGTGATGGTGTACGGTAGCAGTAGAGGTGTGTTTGGGTAAGGTGACACTCACACTCGTGCTCACACTGGCAGAACTTCTCACAGAAATTCTGGGTCATCACACAGGGACAGGAGCTGTCACATGGGTGGTCCGGGTGGTCACATGGCTGGTAGTTGTACACCTGATTGGACGAGTTATCTAGAGGACAAAGGCTTTAGTTATACAGAAATGCATATGACAATGTTAAGTTGACTATTTCAATACTTCAGTCAAGTGAAGAACTCACCTTTCTTGAGCTGTATCTTTGCCCATAACCTACAAAAAAAACGAAAAGCACTTTCAATAATAATGTAATTTTCTGTACAAAGGTATTTGAAAAATAGCAGTTCATCACAGTTTTCCGCAAGGTTTCATCTATTTCTCCCACTGATATGTGTATCAGGGTCCATTCTGCAACAGGGACTGTGAGTGAGTGTAAAAGTCGGCGGCCATCTTGCCTGTGCTTCCTCTTCTTCTTCTGAGGGGAATTGCCACCATCCTCCAACGGAACGCGATGGATGAGGACCTCTTTCACAGCAAACTCATACACCTGAAGGAGAGAGAGCACACACACATTAACACACACATGCAAGCATATTCGTCCACGCATACACACAGATATGACACATCTATACACAACTATGCAGAATCTTGTGTGGTTCTGGACTTGGTCCCATTGTGTGGTTGAGTGTCACTCAAATTAAGCTGGGAAGCGCATCACTGCATGTGATTACTCCATAAAACATCCGGTCCTCTCCGCCGTACCAGAACCCACCACCATCTCAGTGTAATACACACAGACACACACACACACACCCATCCCACTCCCCACACACACCCACAAAGCCCCAAACCACTTCTGCCTGCCAAAAACACAGATTTGGCTTCCTCCCTAAAACAGACAGACACACATTACGCAGAGGGAGGGACTGGGAATCTCGTAGCAGCAGCATTTCCATCTAGCCAAACCACAGGCTCTCTGAGGGATAACAGGGCCATGCTATAGAGTAACACTAGCATTGTGTTGGGATCCCTCAGACTGGGGGATGGGATGCTGCTGCAGGGGGCAAAGCTACTTTGCAATGTCTGTGGTTGATCTCTGTCATCGCGCTTCGCCCTCTTTGTCTATCTGTCTTTGTTTTGGAGGATTGGAACGTGTCTCTCAATGGCTTTGTAAATCTGATCAGAGGCCCTAATATGTTCCCCATACAATACTCCCATAATTCTCCCATATTATAGACACATAACATCACCACAATACCTCAGCTAGGAAGGGATCTGTTTGCTATAAGCCGTAGTCTCTGAGAATAACAAAGATGTCATGTACATGTCGTAAAAGTCCTAATTTATGACAATTTTCCACACAGTATTATGTGTTACGACACTTCTATCAATGGCAACACACTACATAAGTCACAGCACAACTTTGTTATCTTGTCTGACTGTACAAGTCTGTATTGTGTTTTGGTCGTTTGTGTGTAGGCCAGGAGACTTGCTTTAATTGGTGTATCAATAGAGTATATGAGCATCTGCTGGGTGTAGGTTCTTGGTGGTTCACCTGTTTGCAGGTCTTGGTGCTGATGAGGCGAGCGATGGAGCAGAAGTTGTTGTAGTAGGTTCCGTGCAGCACTCTGAACAGAGACTCCTCCGCCCCACTCCACTGGACAGGAGTTTCCACCTGCTCCCTGTGCTCCTCCCCCGGGCGCAGCTTGGTGGGAGTCTGACAGCGAGAGTTGCTCTCTGACCGTACACAAAAACACACACAGAGAGGGTATTTGAGACTTATGCTCATACACCCACTGCCAAAGGCAGAGAGCGACATGTTGCTTGGCAACAGGTTCAAGGCTGTGTTACTGTGACCACATGCTATGACTGGGGAATGCTTATTAGTCCGCTCATCAATCTGTTTTTACACATGATTTGAGCTAGTGGGGAAGGCCGCTGGGCCACCAGCTTAAGTCAGTAGTCTATCTTCAAAATGAAGAGCTGCAGTGACATCACAGTACAGATATTAGTTCCTTCCAAACTGAATGCAAGAGAGAGACAGTAGAGAGAGAGAGTGAGTGATTAAGACAGAGAAAACGAGAGCGAGGGGAAAGTGCTCTTTTTCCCTCTCACTGTTCTCCACATGAGTCTATCAACAGAAAGAGGAAACCAGGGGGAGGGGCTGAGTGAAGAATCTGTTTGTTTTGGGGCTGAAGCATGCAAAACCCATGGTTGGATTGTTGTGTTTGGATAGCGAGTGAGAGAGAGCGAATGGTTTTTCAAAACTGTCATCTTCAGCCAAGGTTCTCTTTTCTGATGTACTGCATTCAGCACACATGAACCATTCTAGTATATGAGAATTAGTCAATCCGTTCTGTCAGTAATACACTTAGGTATGACAGATATACTGTAGTACTGTAGTAGTTGAGGCATTAGTGTTTTCCTACCTAAGAAGATAGGAAGCTGGTAGTCTCCTATTCATGAGTTGCATGTTTTGTCACAATATTGTTTTGAACGTTCGTTTTGGACTGATGCCCAACTGAGCATTCAACTCAATGTATCGTCAATGAGCACTGATGAAGATTTAATCAAAAGTGCATTACAGTGGCTTGGAAATACAATGCCATTCAAAAGGAGGCAAATCATTAGAAGGAAAACCTTTTGTCATCATTTTGATGTCGCCAGATTGACTTTGTCACATGCGCCGAATACAACAGGTGTAGACATTACAGTGAAATGCTTACTTATAAGCCCTTAACCAACAATGCAGTTTTAAGAAAAATAAGTGTTAAGTAAAAAATAGATAAGTAAAAAATTAAAATAACAAATAATTAAAGAGCAGCAGTAAAATAACAGTAGCGAGGCTATATACAGGGGGTACCGGTACAGAGTGAATGTGTGGGGGCACAGGTTAGTTGAGGTAATTGAGGTAATATGTACATGTAGGTAGAGTTAAAGTGACTATGCATAGATAATAAACAGAGAGTAGCAGCAGCGTAAAAGAGGGGGTGGGGGGGAACAATGCAAATAGTCTGGGTGGCCATTTGATTAGCTGTTCAGGAGTCTTATGGCTTGGGGGTAGAAGCTGTTAAGAAGCCTTTTGGACCTAGACTTCGCACTCCGGTACCACTTGCCTTGCGGTAGCAGAGAGAACAGTCTATGACTAGGGTCGCTGGAGTCCTTTACAGTTTTTAGGGCCTTCCTCTGACACCGCCTGGTCCTGGATGGCAGGAAGCTTGGCCCCAGTGATGTACTGGGCCGTACGCACTACCCTCTGTAGTGCCTTGCGGTCGGAGGCCGAGCAGTTGCTATACCAGGCAGTGATGCAACCAGTCAGGATGCTCTCGATGGTGCAGCTGTAGAACCTTTTGAGGATCTGAGGACCGATGCCAAATCTTTTCAGTCTCCTGAGGGGGAATAGGCTTTGTCGTGCCCTGTTCACTGTCTTGGTGTGTTTGGACCATGATAGTTTGTTGGTGATGTGGACACCAAGGAACTTGAAGCTCTCAACCTGCTCCACTACAGCCCCGTCTTTTTGCTGTAGTCCACAATCCTCTCCTTTGTCTTGATCACGTTGAGGGAGAGGTTGTTATCCTGGCACCACACGACCAGGTCTCTGATCTCCTCCCTATAGGCTGTCTCATCGTTGTTGGTGATCAGGCCTACCACTGTTGTGTCGTCGGCAAACTTAATGATGGTGTTGGAGTCGTGACTGGCCATGCAGTCATGGGTGAACAGGGAGTACAGGAGGGGACTGAGCACGCACCCCTGAGGGGCCCCCGTGTTGAGGATCAGCGTGGCAGATGTGTTGTTACCTACCCTTACCACCTGGGGGCGGCCCATCAGGAAGTCCAGGATCCAGTTGCAGAGGGAGGTGTTTAGTCCCAGGGTCCTTTGCTTAGTGATGAGCTTTGAGGGCACTATGGTGTTGAACGCTGAGCTGTAGTCAATGAATAGCATTCTCACATAGGTGTTTATTTTGTCCAGGTGGGAAAGGGCAGTGTGGAGTGCAATAGAGATTGCATCATCTGTAGATCTGTTGGGGCGGTATGCATATTGGAATGGGTCTAGGGTTTCTGGGATAATGGTGTTGATGTTAGCCATGACCAGCCTTTCAAAGCACTTCATGGCTACAGACGTGAGTGCTACGTGTCGGTAGTAATTTAGGCAGGTTACCATAGTGTTTTTGGGCACAGGGACTATGGTGGTCTGCTTGAAACATGTTGGTATTATAGACTCAGTCAGGGATAGGTTGAAAATGTCAGTGAAGACACTTGCCAGTTGGTCAGCGCATGCTCGGAGTACACGTCCTGGTAATCTGTCTGGTCCTGCGGCCTTGTGAATGTTGACCTGTTTAAAGGTCTTACTCACATCGGCTACAGAGAGCGTGATCACACAGTCGTCTGGAACAGGTGATGCTCTCATGCATGCTTCAGTGTTGCTTGCCTCAAAGCGAGCATAGAAGTAATTTAGCTCGTCTGGTAGGCTTGTGTCACTGGGCAGCTCGCGGCTGTGCTTCCCTTTGTAGTCTGTAAAAGTTTGCAAGCCCTGCCACATCCGACGATTGTCGGAGCTGGTGTACTACGATTCAATCTTAGTCCTGTTGTGGTGCGTGATTTTGAAAGAGTCAGGCGCAGGAGGGTAAATCACAGGATAAATGGTTTATTCCGTAACACAGCGGTACGCAACAATGCGTAAAACACTCCAGGGCGGAAATACGGCGCACTGGAAAACAACAAGGCACACGGGTGAATATCCCAGTGATACACAATACAAAAGAGCTCCACCTAGCTATATTAACCTACACAATAAATAATCACACACAAAGACAAGGGGGCAGAGGGAACACTTATACAGGTACTGATGAGGCGATATGAACCAGGTGTGTGTAATAAACAAGACAAAACAAATGGAATGATGAGATGAGGAGCGGTGACGACGAATGCCGAAGCCTGCCCGAACAAGAAGAGGAGGCAGCTTCGGAGGAAGTCGTGACACCTGTATTGACGCTTTGCCTGTTTGATGGTTCGTCGGAGGGCATAGCGGGATTTCTTATAAGTGTCCGGGTTAGAGTCCCGCTCCTTGAAAGCGGCAGCTCTACCCTTTAGCTCAGTGCGGATGTTGCCTGTAATCCATGGCTTCTGGTTGGGGTATGTACGTACGGTCACTGTGGGGATGACGTCATCGATGCACTTATTGATGAAGCCAGTGACTGATGTGGTGTACTCCTCAATGCCATCGGAAGAATCCCAGAACATATTCCAGTCTGTGCTAGAAAAACAGTCCTGTAGCTTAGCATCTGAGTCATCTGACCACTTCTTTATTGACCAAGTCACTGGTGCTTCCTGCTTTAGGTTTTGTTTGTAAGCAGGAATCAGGAGGATAGAGTTATGGTCAGATTTGCCAAATGGAGGGCGAGGGAGAGCTTTGTACGCGTCTCTGTGTGTGGAGTAAAGGTGGTCTAGAGTTTTTTTTCCTCTGGTTGCACATTTAACATGCTGGTAGAAAAGAGGTAAAACGGATTTAAGTTTCCCTGCATTAAAGTCCCCGGCCACTAGGAACGCCGCCTCTGGATGAGCGTTTTCCTGTTCACTTATGGCCTTATACAGCTCATTGAGGGAGGTCTTAGTGCCAGCATTGGTTTGTGGTGGTAAATTGACAGCGACGAAAAATATAGATGAAAACTCTCTTGGTAAATAGTGTGGTCTACAGCTTATCATAAGATACTCTACCTCAGGCGAGCAAAACCTAGAGACTTCCTTAATATTAGATTTTGTGCACCAGCTGTTGCTTACAAATATACACAGACCACCACCCCTTGTCTTACCGGAGGCAGCTGTTCTATATTGCCGATGCAGCGTATATCACGCCAGCTGTATGTTATCCATGTCGTCGTTCAGCCACGACTCAGTGAAACATAAGATATTACCGTTTTTAATGTCCCGTTGATAGGATATCCATGATCGTAGTTTGTCTATTTTGTTATCTAGTGATTGTACGTTGGCTAATAGGACTGATGGTAGAGGCAGATTACCCACTCGCCGTCGGATCCTTACAAGGCACCCCGTACTACGTCCCTACGTCTCTTTCTCCTGCGAATGACGGGTATTTGGGCCTTGTCGGGTGTCTGAAGAAAATCCTTTGCGTCCGACTCATTAAAGAAACAAATCTTTGTCCAGTACAAGGTGAGTATTCACTGTTCTGATATGCAGAAGCTGTTTTCGGTCATAAGAGACGTGGCAGAAACATTATGTACAAAATAAGTTACAAATAACGCGAAAAAAACACACACAATAGCACAATTGGTTAGGACCCCGTAAAACGGTAGCCATCTTCTTCGGCGCCATTCTTCAAACTTTAGATGCAGTATAACGTTAGCTTGTTAGCTAAGATTGTTAGCTAAGATTGAGGGGAGGACACCAGATTTTTCCTACTAAACATTTGACTACTTAAGCAATGTAATCGTATTTCCAGGCACTATAGTGTAATTTAGACTTAACAGTCGTTAGCCTCCGTCCAGAATGACTGGGCTTATCACGACTTTAGGGCACCACTATGGCTTGAGAAGGTTCATAACAATGGCATGACGCGACCGAGTGACGGAGGTGCAACCTATGAATAAATAGTACCTTAGAAGCTAGTCTTTCCCATAATTGAAGAGTTTGTCTGTCTCTTAAAGTACTTACGGACCAGACAGACCAACATGAACATCGGCCGTGCGCAGGGGGTGGCCGTCCTATCGCCTCTGACCTCAGAACATCGGCTGTCATTTTCTGTTAATTTCCCAATGATTCTACATGTTGAATCGCCACCGTTTGTTGACACCCAGCAGGTGATCTACTGCGCACGGCCGATGTTCGTGTTGGTCTGTCTTGTCCCTTATAAAGCTAGTGTTTCCCCAAGCTACCTGAGGAGCTGGTGGTCTCGTGTTCACTATCCCCCTCCTTGGCCTCCTCAGTGGTGCCTGACGGGCCGGGGCAGCTGGAG
The DNA here is from genome assembly GCF_020615455.1 of Coregonus clupeaformis. Lineage (NCBI taxonomy): Eukaryota > Metazoa > Chordata > Actinopteri > Salmoniformes > Salmonidae > Coregonus > Coregonus clupeaformis. The sequence continues at coordinate 70,553,960 of NC_059198.1, forward strand.
CTCGGCGGGCGTGGCTTTCGCCGCCGGCGACGGGACTTCTGGGAGCGCAGCATCTCCTGATCTGCAAACTCTTTGGCCCCTTTCTTTAGAGGAGGGAGAGAGGAAGAGAGGGACAGAAATGAAGAGATAGACGAGTGTTAAAGTAGGGCTGAATGGATCAGAACATGTATGTTGTCGGGCAGTTAAACACAGAGGACATGTAGAGGATCTGAGCACACCTGTAGCAAAAAGCAGTCCAGACCACAGGGCTCTGTCTCCATGCGAATCTCCTTGCTCTTCCTCTTGTAAACATTGGGTGTAGTGTGAAAAGCTGGAAAGACACATACAGTATATTGTTACTATCAGTATACTTGTTAGTAGAACAGTAATACTAGGGACGTAAAACATTCAGCATGCTGCACAGACCCTATGGATGCTCTAGAGATTCTGGTTAAATTGTGCTTAGGAGCATATAAACTGTCTGCATGGTTAAAGTAGGAAGAAATATATGTCATTGTTGTAAACATGTGTGAGTCTGCTACATTTACTATCATCATATATTAAAATATTGAATGACTTTGACATATTTATGTTATATTACTTTAATGTCCCTATGGTGGACAGAATGTGTTACTATATTACACATACTAACGTTTTTTACCACACAAGAATAGCAGGAAGTACACATCCTTTTTACCTCAGATTGGTGATGTTAATATTACAGTTTATAGTCATCATGATCTTTGGTTTAGTACCAGTGGCTGTGTCCGAATACCCATACTTGCGTTCTAAATATGCGAAAATATAACGTTTTCTAGTATTTGAAAATGTTGTATGCTTTAAATGCCAGGATGTCATACTAATTTTGGGTTTTCATTTAGTAGAATTCGCTGCACACTGTTGAGGAAGATAATCATTTTGAGACCAACGTGTGTTTGAAAACAGCTGATAATCAGATATGGTGACATGCTGTACCAAAATGAACCAATGGCGGGAATCAACACAATTGTGCATTAGATGATACATTCTCAGTGTGGACTTAGAACGCAGCTGTCATTTTCAGACCACAGTAGCTAGAAAAACAATGAGCGCTCCTCCCATAAACATCTCTGGCATTACATGAATTAATGGATTTGAGGGTTAAACTATCATTCAAATGAACGCCAACCCCTGTTGCTATTAGAAACCGATGGTGAAGTGGTGATTCATTGAAATTATCCAGTCCAAAAAGTGTTTCCTTTTCCGTATTGATGACAGGTTGTCATCCTTCGACAGATATATGTAGTATACCCAAGTTCATTGAGGTTTGTCTGTTAGAAGAGTGCTAACGGTACATATCGCCACGGTTATTGTCCTAGTTCTATTGATTTCAATACAATATCGATGTGAGTGAACAACCTAATCAATTCCATTCTTCAGTTTGTAAGGCGCTAATTTTGCAAAATACAAGTATTCTGAACATGTGTGACACGTGTGTGTAGGGTGTAACTTTTATGTATTGGTCTTCAAAATATCACAAGTTATTTCAGCATATTGATTATGAATTTGGACATCTAAAACCGGTGTTTTGACACACGGCCATAAATCAAAAAGCCATGACAACAGGAAGCAGCAACAGTGTCATCTTCAATGTATGTTTTAGGAATATAAATGGTACTTTTAAAATGATTTTTTTAACAGAATTCTACTTGATCAGGTAAAAACTACTGAATGAGCCCAAAAACGTGCTATGATTTATAGATTTTGATGATATTAGTGAAGTCATGAAAATATGTTTGTCCTGGTTAGTAATAATGCATTTATTATAACACTAGAGATGTGTTGATTCCAAGAGTCTGAGTGAGACAGAGAAAAAATAAAAACAGAAATCTAGAGGAAAAGCCACATGTTGACAGATGTCAATAGGTTAAAAACACAGAGAGAGAGTTAGAGAGAGATACAGAAAGTGAGAGAAAATAGTCAACCCATAGGACACATTACGGTGGAGGAAGCAGTCGTATTTGAAGCAGCGCCTGCAGAAGAGCGTGTGGAAGGAGTGTAGGGACTGCTCCCGCTGGACAGACTTGGCGAACGGCCCGTCTATGTTAGGGGTGCACAGGGGGGGCAGCTTTACCGGGCTGGGGGGCTCCAGGAGGTCCTTGTACCTAGGGAGGTGTCATTTGGGGAAGAAGAGGATAAAACAAAACATAGCCTTTCTATGTATAATATAACTTTGTATCAAGATTGTATTTTGTATGAGCATGGTATATGGCATGATATACAGTAGAAGCGGGAAACTACAGTAAGTAGCTGTATTCTGACTCGAGTAGGCCTATGCCAGGGGTAGGCAACTAGATTCAGCTGCGGGCCGATTTTTGTCAGAGTGGATGGTTATGGGGCCAGAACATAATTATATTAATTTGTACATTGCAAATTGACCACAACTAAGCCCCAAAACAGATTGTATTTGAAAATAACAATAATTTCATACCTTGTTTACATTGAGACATTTGGGAACAGATTTCCTAAATGAAACAAATTTTTAGCTCCAGAATAAATCACCCGCCCGCGGGCGGCCTGTTGCCGACCCCTCGCCTATGCTCATTTGCAGGTGGATTTGGATGTGTGTTAAGTTTGCGGTATTTTCTAAGAAAAAGGCTTTTCAGACGGTGATGCAACAACTTCTCTTTTGAGTGTGAGAAGAGAGGGCAGAGAGCATTATTAGCATCTCCCTGAGAGCTCCCATCTCCATGGTGAACACTAAGCAACGCTCGGCTAAGCACAGCACAGTTGTTGGGTACTTTTCTTACTTTTCCTTCAGCTCCTCAGTCGTACCCTTGTAGGGGAACATCGAGGCGATGGCCGTGAATATCTTTTCATGCGGGATCTTCTTATTGGCAGGCAAATCCCTCACTAAGGAAGGTGGTGAGAAGAAAAGCAAAGAGCAGATCATTAGCAACTCAACCAACCCTTTTCTAGTTCCCAATTCCCGTTGAGATGTAATTGTGTTGCATTTTTTGCCATGTAAGCAATCATATTGGAACGATAGCAAAGTCCTGGGCCTATTAAGAAGGACTGTTTGTCCATGTACTCTGTGTAATAAGAGAGTACCAGTGGCACAGGGTGTTTGTCATACTGATGTGTTCTGACACTGAGTGACAGTGTCTGATGCCACAGTGTGTAGAGTAGCTCCCCCCCCAGTTCCCATAATCTCCAGCGCTCTCAATGTGCCAGAGGTCACAGGGCCTTGTAACTGGAGCCTGGTCTTATTGTACCGGTGTTCAGACCAAACAGGTTCCCCCACCACCCTGTCTGTCCCTGCTGGCTCCTGTACAACATGGGGTACAGCACAGTCACAGTGATCAGCCTGACCTGTACCCGCTGTTCTCTCATGCCACTGATAAGAGTAGGAGGACAAGTCTATGCAAAGACAAATAAGCATGCACACTTCACTTCCGATAATCCAGCATAGTAAGACCAGTGACTCTCATATAGAAAACAGCATGTATTGCCTTTTGTTAGATAAGCATCCAATCATATCTAGGAGACATGAACTATGTTAGTTGTGGTTACATGTGTCAGTCAAAAGTTTCTGGAGGACACTTACCCTCTATGACACTCCTCCTCTTCCTCCTGAAGAAGGCTGTGGGCCCCACCTTGGTCTCTTCAGTCCCTTCCCCAGAGCTCTTCCTCACCCCCTTCTCCTCCTCTTTACCCCCTTTCTCCTCCTCTTCCTCCTCCTGGTCTGAGTACTGGCTTAGTGCCTCCACTAATTCTTTAAAGATCTCATCGTTGATGAACCCTCCCTCTGGGAGACAAACCACACAGTCAACATGTCAGCGCCTAGTGATGACATCATACAACATGCGTCAGCACATATCCCCTAAACAATTAAGATTACCCCAGCAGCACACAGCAACGCACTTACTGTACCGATGACATCAGAGAGCACGCCTAACCCCACATCTCCAATAAAATAACGAATTGATAAATCAGACTGACAGTGTGCGTAATCAAAACAGGACAGAAAGGATGAGATCCCTAGTCTAGGTAGGTAGGCAGGTCACCTCTGTCTCCATGGACACCGTCGTAGTTGTCGATGAGCTCCTCCAGGAAGGCCTCGTCCTGCTCCAACACCTCGTCTCCCATGTAGGGGATGTTATGGAGGAACGTCTCATCCTCCACCTAGGAAACACACACATACTCACATCTGGCTGTGTGTGTGTGAGTGTTAATGTGGTACATTAATACATCTGTGTGCATATGTTCATATTAGGGTTTTTACACCTGTGTAATAACAATGTAGTAACGATAGAAGCAACCTATCATGTTGTTGCACAGTAATTGAGAATTACTTTGTTATTGCATAGAGATGGAGTTGAGCGTTTATTGTTATTACACAAGTGGAATAAGGACGTGGGTTTTTCCTGGTGTGTGTGTGTATACGTGCATGTGTGAGTGTGTCTGTGTGTGTGTTGTCGGGAAAGCCCCATACCATGAAGTTCTGCTGCAGAGGGGACCAGGAATACATGAAGGGGATTCCTGCCACGGTCGTCAGGGGCCGCAAGGCAACCGCCTGAGCTTTAAACGCTGGGAAGCCAAACTCCACCATGCACAACTGTGATTGGACCAGAGACAGAGGGGTGAGTATGACAGAGGACAGACCAGTACTGGATTATAACCAACAGGTAGGCTACTATTACCTAACTGGATAAAGACGTTGCTACATCCACTGACACTACACTGAAATGAACTGAGAAACAAATACCAAGACTCTAGAGAAGTGTATTGTGAGAATTTCTGAACACAAGATGCTGCTCAGTCTGCCTCCAGGCTGTTTTCATCATAGGTTCTGAGAGAGTTTCGTTATTGACCTCGGTAAGACAGCCTCATGAACCCTTTTTTGGCAGCTCAGCATCTCCCTGGTTAATGAGGAGGCAGGAGTCAGAATGGGCTTGAAAGGGCTAGTTAATTTTGACCGTTAGGCCAAAATGTAGATTTCCCCCTAAATACAGATACACAAAAGTTATTATTTTTCATGATGGCCATAAACAATAACTGGTAGTGCTGTCATTTTTTAGAAAGGTCTAGAACTCACCTTTCTGGTAAAAATGTTTATAAATTGCTGAGGTGTACTCACTTTTGAGGACACAAACTCAAGTACATAGTATAAATACTATGAAAATATGAAACATCATATATGATTTTTTCCCTATTCAACAAAAGTGGCGCAATAGGGCTTGAAATTACTGAAATGCTTTCTAAATATAGTAACAATCAAATTATAAACGACTTACTATAAGATTTCACCTTTCTTATAACTGTAAAATAAATGTGATCAAACTTAGTGAAAGTACAATATTGGCACCATTTCATAAAACTGACGACTGAGACTTTTGTGCCAAACGTTCTCTGAGCAATGCAGAGACACCATTCAAATGTGTGCAGACTAACAATGTATACAAACCCTGGATTACTGACACTATGTATTGGCCATTGAGAGGCTTTGAAGCCACTGGGTCGGCCATATTGGCACTCCGCAGTAGGAGCAGTCCTCCATAGGAATGAATGGAATTCTAAAGTATTTCAATTAAATGTTTCAAGGACAAAATTACATGTATTTAAGTATTCGGTGCAGACTTGTTACAACCTCAAATTTAAAGTGATTTCGTCCATCTGTGACCAAGAGAAAGTGGTCTTGTTTCAATACTACGAAATGATTTTGTATTTTTTCCTGTTGAGAGCTATAAATCCATCTGAGAACATCACAGCGAGATGAAACTGTTATTGTTGCATCCGTTAGGCTCTCCCGTTTCATAAGACCTATTACAAGTGGTCCTCTGTAGCTCAATTGGTAGAGCATGGCGCTTGTAACGCCAGGGTAGTGGGTTTGATCCCCGGGCAAACCCATACGTAAAAATGTATGCACACATGACTGTAAGTTGCTTTGGATAAAAGCGTCTTCTAAATGGCATATTATCATATACTATATTATTATATTAAGTGCAGCTACGAGGTTCACTGGCACAGGAAATCGTTGCTTTGTCTGGATAGACCAGAAAATGTGACGCGTCGCCCCCTACTGTATGTCTCTCTATCCTTTTGTCATTCTCTCTCTCTTTCACCTTCTTGCCGGGCAGCGCTCCACCTGGGGTAGACAGGGGAACTGACTGGATCCTCAGCTTGGACCACTCCTCGTTCAGAAGGTTGGTACATTCCTCTATCTTCTGCCGGTTGGACATGAACAAGGCCTGGAAAAGACAGGAAATGTAAGAATAGTTTGGAATACCTATACACACAATCTCTCTCTCTCTCACTCTCTCTCTCATTATCCTCACCTTGACCTCCTCTGCATTTTTAAAGCGTTTCAGCTGACGGAGGCGCATGTACTCAGACTTCACCCTCTTCCTCCACTCCAACAGGCTACGGGAGGGTATGTTGGAGGCAGGACAAGGTGTTGGGGTTGGGATCAGGGCCAGGTCTGGGGCTGGGTCTGAGACAGGGGCTTCTGGGGCATCCTCCATGGTCCTGCACCATGATAGAAATGACTGGAGTTACTGGCACTGACACAAAGACAAAACACATGGAAGTGTCCTGGTCAATCGTGCCAAAGAACACTTTCCTATTTCACCAATTCTTAATAGTCCATTTTTGTGTTGTTAGTAGTAGTATTAAAGGAGGATATCACCTGTTCGTGTGAAAATGTATTGTGTGAATTGGTTGTGCCTGACTCCAAAAACACGTTTTACTAGGATCTGGGATGTGATAACATCAATAGCAATTGGCAAAGTAATTTTCCAAGAGCTTCCCGTAAGAGAAGTGATTCAGTCCCCCCCCCCACCCCACCACACACACACACACACACACACACACACAGCCAAATGAAACGCATGACTCAAACTTCTGCATGCGTGTACGTGAGCGAACCACTGCCCCCTTCTGTTAGCAAAAGCACCAAGGACTGCATAAATAAGGATTATAGCCTGGTCAGTGGTACAATGTGCCATTCGTACTCTTATCATGTTTGACTAAAACAACGGAATCATAAAATAACGGGCCTATAATAAAGTGAAACCGCAAGCACGTCAAACTTGTCATATACCTAGACCAAATGGCAGTCTGAAAAACACGTTTTCCCCTGCACATACAATGTTAGTAAAAGTGGGCGTGCCTCTTCTGAAAGCCAATATGAAAACAGAGCATCTAAGTGCGTAGTACACTTTTCCCGGATTTCATAACCTCTTCTGCAGAATTCTATAACCCTATCCCACAAAATGTTCTGGAATTGGTGAGAAGCAAAACAAATGTCGCGCTGCGTAAAGGCTTTTCGTTTTCAGGGCAAATGAGTCGTATTAACGGAGTCGTATTAACCGTACCAGGCGTCAGCCTTCCTTAGAATCCTACACCAACAGCCGATAACAGAAGTCACATATGTTGAAGCATAGCCTATCCATTTCAATTATGTTAGTTTTACGCAGTGGACAGCTTTCACGCCCAACCAATAACATTATAATGTCATATTTCTAATGTGCTTCTCTGGGATGCGCGCACACATGTCTAGTTTTGATACAGTGTCGCAGTTAGAAATACCTTTAAGGATCCTCGTGTCCTCCTATTTGTAGCGACTCAAGCTTGCCACTAAAGCGTCGAACTCCGCGTTTGAGATCCACCATAAAATAAGGATTTCTTCGCTACGGACCCGAAGTAAATAATAGGGTCCGTGTATTTGTGTTCACACGCCGATGGGATCCGAAGATTCCTATGTCGTCCGCAAGCATGCTGAAATTGAAGTTGTACAGTTAAAAGCTGCGCACTTAACTGGCTCAGTTAGAGAGTGACGTCTTTATTATGATCACACTGTGCCTGGTAGCTGGACTGGGGTAAAAAGCGTGCGACTTGAAAGTATATGGACATTTGGATAGCCCACATGTAGCTTATGAATGATTCTACTCACAAGGGCTACACGGCTACTATAAGGCTACTACTAACGTTATTACTACTAACAGAATACTATTAGTCTGCTATTACATAGGCGACTGGGCTACTATAGGCTACTAATAATAAGAGGATAATACTAATTTATCAAAATGTTATAGTTGATAGGTAGTTATAATAAAGATGTTTAATATGGTTATTATTTGTTCATATAATGAAGATATATATATATATATATATAAAACTAAAACAGAGCATATGCCTATTCCTATATGGATGTCATGCATTTTAATATGAGGGTCAGGTGATGATATTTGGGAAGGCTCTAGTAACATAATTAGTTCATCACCAACAACCTTTTCTCACATACTGTATATTGGTAAGATACCCTGTTGTATTTTTCCATAATTCATGTATAAATGTAATTCACATGTATACAGGGGTAATAATAAGCCTATATTATCAATGAGTATTGTTCCTCAATCAATCATGGAAGAGGAAGACTCCAGCCTCCAGCCTCTAGTCTAGCGCATGTTGTTTTCCTTCTCTCAAGGGGCGGGTGCGCAGCGCGAGCTTGGGCTGTGGCGCGCTACTCATAGTCACGTGATTCTCAGAGGAACGAGAACTCGCCTGGTCCAGTAACACAGACTATCCAGCGGTCCGGCCAGGCCCATGTGAGCTGTGTTCTACAGTTAGTGCTCATTGAACAGTAGCCTGGCCTACCATTAGAGACATAGTGTATTTTATGATACACTATGTCTGTTTAAATTAAATGGCAAATAACTGTCTGGAAGATAGAAAGAAAATACTCTATGCAAAGCATAATCTATAATAGAGTGTTCATAAATACCTTAGAAACAGTTAATAGATACATATTACATATTCAAGTCATTCTGATGGCAATGTAAATGCTTTATAAATGTACTGTGCAGGTGGGAGTGAAAACTAACAGAACTGCTGAAAGTGAACCCTGCTGTCTTTTTTCTATACACAAGATGGCAGTGTAGGCCTTAGATTTGATTACAGTTGTACCAATATCGCAATATTAGGCATACATTTCTCCTAGGGTGTAGAATGACAAGTCTACGGCTGGTTAATAGCAACTAGTTTATGATCTGGTTATTGGGTGATAGTGTAAGTGATAGAACAGGGGTGAGCAGAATGAGAAGTAGCAGGATGAAAATGATGACTGTAAGTCGCTTTGGATAAAAGCGTCTGCTAAATGGCATATTATATTATTATTATTATTATAACATAATCAACTTGAAAACATCAGGCCCAATCAGAATAAAAGAGTGATTAAGTAATGAAATAATCTTCAAAACGTGTCCAGTTGCTGTCTTTGACAGAAACCCTATGCTCAGTCTTCACTGTGTATCATCAGGCCTTATAGATCATTTATTGATCATTGATTCACATTCAGCACAGTATGTCCTACAATGGAATAATGTACATGTACAATTAGATCTGATTCTCACTCATAGTTACTGGCTGTGTATTCCTGGGGATGTATGCATTAACCGTCTCAGAGTTGGAGTGCTGACTTGCTAACTTGCCTTTTAGATCCTAGATCAGTACTCCTACTCTGAGAGTATGAAAAATGTATGCACTCACTAACTGTAAGTCGCTCTGGATAAGAGCGTCTGCTAAATGACGTAATTGTAATGTAAATGTAATGCTTGATACATACAGCCCCTGATCTGTAATTCTGACACTGTAGACAGTAAGGCTTTTTCAGTGTGTCACCTACAGTGCTCTTCTACAGTGTGTTTTTCTTTGCCCGCTCTCTCTCTTTTCTGGCAATCCACATTGGTGCTTGATCTGGGCCGTGGCGAGTTTATACTGGACTGTAAAACAAAAGCAAACATGAGAAAGCAGGAAGATAGGCTTGAGAGGGAGGCCCTTATCAGCGGAAAGTTTTTAATTATGTTCCATCTAAACGGCGTGTGTTACTCTTGCACCTGGGATAGGGGTTTGATATCTTCAGATGTGAGAGTGGAGATGGATCAGTTCAAAGGCCTATCGGTGCAGCTGGTGAAATACATTACACATTTATTAATCATCTCAAATAATTCTCAAATTGAGGTACTGAGGTAAGCATTTTTAGAAATTCCTCAAAATATGCTTGTATCTTGTAGCCCATTTAATGTTTACTTGAGCCTCCCAATGGAATAATTTGGTAGAAGCTGATGAGCTAGAGAGAGAAGAAGTGTAGCTGAGTTTATGGTGAAGCTTATACGATGGCACCAATAGCACATATGACATGTGTTGCATTATCCCTTGATGGTTCCGTGCAGATTCAGATTAGCTAATGTACTCAAGCCCTTAAACGTTGGAGGTTTATTCAATCAGTTGTATAAAGAAAAACAAATAATTGATCTGTATTGAAATGTGGAATAATTTTGGCCCAGAGTCCTAGCAAGCCCAGTCCCAGGACCAGATGATGCAGACAGTACATCAGTGACGTGGATGGATGCATCATTAATGCGTCATTCTTTGTGTGTACTGGAGGGCCCAGCAGTGTCTCAATGTACTACAGCAGCTTTGTGGATACGTCAATGACAGCCTTGCAGGGGGTGAGACATTCCACGGAACTACTGCTGGGGGGAGAGATTTGTCATCAGCCATTACCTCACATAATATAATACAGAAACACAAAAACATATCTCCCCTCATCACCAGCTTGGACCCCCCCCACACTGCTGTCAGTGACAGAAAACCCAAATCATATTTGGCCTATGTACACTTCACTGTTAGTGTTTAGTTAATAAATGTTTCCCTACAAACAAAGTAAAGTTGATAAAAGTTTCCTTACAAACTTGATTCACAAGGAGCTCTAGCCTTGAGACATAACAAAATAACATCACATTTTTCTATTGACAGTTTATGTGTTGTCAAAGAGCATGTTAAAGCTATTAATTTCAGTCTTTGTTGTCTCAATCACTGTGAATCAACACTGAGGATACATCTTAAAAATCGTTTTCCACTTCAAGCAAGCTACAATGAGTGTACAAAACATTAGGAACACCTTCCTAATATTGAGTTGCACTACCTTTTGCCCTCAGAACAGCCTCAATTCGTCGGGGCATGGACTCTACAAGCTGTTGAAAGTACTCCACAGGGATGCTGGCCCATGTTGACTCCAATGCTTCCTACAGGTGTGTCAAGTTGGCTGGATGTTCTTTGGGTGGTGGACCATTCTTGATACACACGGGAAACTGTTGAGCGTGAAAAACCCAGCAGTGTTGCAGTTCTTGACACACTCAAACCGGTGCACCTGGCACCTACTACCATACCCCGCTCATACCCCGTAAATCTACACCGATTTAAGTGGATTTAACAAGTGACATCAATATGGGATCATAGCTTTCACCTGGTCAGTCTATGTCATGGAAAGAGCAGGTGTTCCTAATGTTTTGTACACTCAATGTATATCCACTCCATATGAACAGACACCTACACCTTTTTGACAGCTGAAGACTAGCAGGCTGTATGTTTGTGTAAAGATATCTGTGTAAAAAATGCTACTCAGAAATATTTCCCTGGAATCAAATCTGATTTTATTTGCCACATGCGCCGAATACAACAGGTGTAGACATTACAGTGAAATGCTTACTTACAAGCCCATAACCAACAATGCAGTTAAAAAATAAATAAAATAAATAATAATTATAGAGCAGCAGTAAATAAAAATAACAGTAGGGAGGTTATATACAGGTAGTACCGGTACAGAGTCAATGTGCAGGGGCACTGGTTTGTCGAGGTAATTGAGGTAATATGTACATGTGGGTAGAGTTAAAGTGACTATGCATAAATAATAAACAGAGTAGCAGCAGCGTAAAAAGATGGGGTGGGGGGGCAATGCAAATAGTCTGGGTAGCCATGATTAGCTGTTCAGGAGTCTTATAGCTTGGGGGTAGAAGCTGTTAAGAAGCCTTTTGGACCTAGACTTTGCGCTCTGGTACCGCTTGCCGTGCGGTAGCAGAGAGAACAGTCTATGACTAGGGTGGCTGGAGTCTTTAATAATTTTTAGGGCCTTCCTCTGATACCGCCTGGTATAGAGGTCCTGGATGGCAGGAAGCTTGGCCCTAGTGATGTACTGGGCCGTACACACTACCCTCTGTAGTGCCTTGCAGTCGGAGGCCGAGCAGTTGCCATACCCCGTAAATCTACACTGATTGAAGTGAATTTAACAAGTGACATCAATAAGGGATCATAGCTTTCACCTGGTCAGTCTATGTCATGGAAAGAGCAAGTCATGGAAAGAGCGTACATATCCATGTAGGCTGGACATCAGATTGGTAAATTACTGAGCTGATATGATACTACTCTAACCCAATGATTTTAGGTCAAAGTCAGTTGAATTTGAGGGACCAGTTTACAACTAAACCATTTATTTCAGAGGCTGAAATATGATGCATTAAACCAGATATTGCAAAAAAGTAAGTGGATTTGCTCTAACCATTATTGAGATTGTTTTACCTGTTTATCTGGTCTGTGGTTAGTCATTGTAGATTTGAAAGAATCCACTGTCTGGTCCATTAATTGAAACATGACTGAAACTGGAAAGGAGTCAAAGTGGACTCTATATCATTAACATACTTTACTCAACCAAAATAAGAAATATAACTACCATCTGTCAATAACAAAATCATTTCATTTATATTATAACTTTGCGTCACTTGGCGTAACTGCTAAAGTGTTGGGTTGACAGTCGTTGGACCAGGGTTCGTGTCCTGGTCGGTGCTATGCCCCGAATTCGCTACACTGGTTCAGCTTAAATAGTTCTGCTGCAATATGATTTCTAGTTTGCTCAACATTTGGGCATATTATTGTAGCTGAACCAAAGTAAATTCTCAAGTTGAATTGTATGTTCACTCAACCTAAAATTCAGTTGAGTGAACATACAATTCAACTTGCTTCAGCTAATATGTCAAAATAAAGAAAGTTGCACACTCTAATTATGGTCCAACCAATGTTTTAATGTTGTCGATAATATGCCCAAACTGGAAATCGTATTGCAGCTGGTTGCTGTGAATAGTTCAGTTGAATCAAAACATCTTTAAAAAAAAAGTTTGACATTGTATTGGAACATATATTAGTCTGCTCATCAGTTTACTCACAGGATTTGAACAAGTGAGAAAGGCTACTGGGTCATCAGCTAGTCAACAGTCTATTTTCAAAATGAAGACCTTCAGTGACTACTGTACAGATGTCTGTTCCTTCCAAGCTGTACGAAAATGTATGCACTCACTAACTGTAAGTCGCTCTGGATAAGAGCGTCTGCTAAATGACTAAAATGTAATGTAAAATGTAATAGAGTGTGAGGAAGAATAGGAGAGAGAGAGACAGAGAGAGAGAAACTAGGAAAAAGAATGTGAGGAGAGAGTGAGAGAAAGAAAGAGAGAGAGCAGTTGAGAGAGAAGGAGAGAGTGATAATAGGAGAGAGATGGATTGTATTGTAAGGGGTAGTGGGCTACAGTAGCTCTCCCCTTATCTGGGGCTCTCTGTCCCATTGTGGGAACCCTCCCAAGCCGCCTAGGAAACGAGAGCTTCCTGTTGTTTTATAGAGCTTTCCTGCAGAAAGGTTGAGATATGTAATCTGGGTCCACCAGGGAAGAGGAACAGAGCAGTGTCAGGCAGAAATGAAAGCCCCTAATTTGTCTCCGGTGTCTTCTTGTTCTTGCTGTTTTCTGCCTCTTCTTCTCTGGGGTAAGTTGATGATTTACAGAGTACTATATGTATATAAAGAGGGCCAGGGGTATGGAGGAGTATGTTGGATTACTGAGAGAAAAAGTCTGCAAAACATTGCCCAAGATTTCACCTCCTACAGTAAGTGGAATGCTTAGAAGCGCACAGTGAAGTAAGGGATTGTAGTAAGAGCTTGGCAGATCTAATATTAGATTAATGTTTTAAGTAGCCTAAACTAAGTAATTTTGATTTGTTAAAAACATTTTCATGCTCCAATGGTGAAGAAACAGAGGTTAAATATAGGTATGATGATGGTATGGATCTGGTGTAGTTTTCAAAGATTTTAAGCAGATTGCTGTTCTAATTTAGATTATCTGTTTTTACCAACAAACACATAAGATATGTAATTGAGATAATCACAGTCTTCACAGAACACAATGTCACAATAACTGTTTAATAAGGAATACCTCAACTTTAGACTCAATTTCCCAGACCAGATCACTGTCCTTCAAAAAAACAAAACAAAGCAAGTTATTCAAAGACTACATTAAATAGTTTGTGTTTGAGGAAATGGCTGAACTGTTTCAGACTATTCAGAGAACAAAGGGAGGATACACTCCCTGCCACTGACCAGCTCTCTCTCTTAATTTGTTTCTCTCTTTCCCACTACTTTCTTTCTGTCTGTCCGATACTGTCCGATCAGTCTTCTATATGTACAAATACATATCTGTCTACTAATTTCTGTATTTCTACTTGCTTGTGTTTGTCTTTGTCTATTTCTCTGACTGTGCACGTGTGAGAATGTGAGTATACACTTTTCTGTAAAGAACTCTCCAGTAACATTGGCCCTGTTTCGTGTCTGTCCCTGTAGCACTGTGCTCTATAGCAGCTGGTCTGATAGGAGATTATGAGGCGCCACAAGCTACCACACCAGGTAACTAACTGTTGTCCTTTTCTCATGGTCTCTACATCAACTAACAAAACTCATCAATGTCAACTAGTGTTAAAGACCAAGGGAACAACAACACATTTTTTTTGTTAGAATGTCTTCAGTTGATGGGGTCCCATGTGGCTCAGTTGGTAGAGCATGGGTTTGATTCCAACAGGGGACCTGTACGAAAATGTATGCACTCACTACTGTAAGTCACTCTGGATAAGAGCGTCTGCTAAATTATGTAAATGTAATGATAAATACATGTACATTAATACTTTGATTAAACAGTATTTAAACGGTTATTCTCATCAATTAGGTTTCACTTCACGGCATGACTCAACAACAAATGCAACCTACCAATCCCATGGTAAGTTACCAGATTCATTTAAAACTTTTTAGGCAACATTTTAACACCTATTTCACAATATTGGTATTACACAACATAATGATCATAGATGGATTATGTTTGAAATGTTTGTAAAGTGTAACACCCCATTAATGTTCTAAACAAACATTACCGTCGAGGTTTGTCCTTCGTCATAGCTATCGTGCAACACTTTGATGTGAAATTATATTTGAATCCATGGGGGACTCTGTTGGACGAGCACTGTAAACACATGGGTTCAGAACAGAACTGGCCAACCTCTTTAAAAAAAAAAGACAACCGAGATGCAGTTCTCTGTCAAGAGTCCTAGGCTTCTAGCATAACGTGAAGCCAAGACAAACCTGTGGGGAGGTCCCCAACAGTGTGGGGTCAGCAGCAGCTGACACAAGGCCCATAATTATCTGGGGTCAAACGTTAACTGAAACCTCGTTACAGGCAGGCCCCCACCTGGTCTGCACTTCCTGTATTTGTTCACCATTCGCCCCATGTGACGGCTGTGTTCAACGCATGAACTCTAGAGTTGTGAAACAACTGGAACTTTGGAGCAGCAAGCCCCCCTTCACTGTTCCTCACCCTACGTTTTCCTTTTTCTCTCTCTCCCCTACAACTCACCCAACTCTGAGCTCCTCCTCTGCTGAAAATACACATTTCCTGATGTCATTACTAAATCAAAACCGTTGCTCAGCAAACAGATGTGTTCAGGGCCCCAATCACATTGTGTAGCATAGATTGTCCTGAGAAGACATCTTCTAAATATTTTTCACTTTAAAGGTTTTTTATTTCATCCCAGTAATCGGCAAAGACTTGTTATTTTGAAAAACTGCATCTCTGATAATGAGCTTGAGATATAAATCATTGTTTTAGTGATGATGAAGAGGTGGTCTAATGCGTTGTCTTTGAAAAGCAGTATGAAACTGAGACAGTAGTCTGCTGAGGTAACAGTCATGCAGCTCCACATGGCTCAAGGTACAACATAAAGATCCAGGAGGAGTCCACCCATATTCCCAGGCTTATCCTATTGTGTGAACGCTGAAAGTCCCAGTGAGTTGGAGATTTGCATTACTTGCCTGTGGCTGTGGGGTAGATATAGAGAGTAGGTCTTTGCAAACAGCTGGCTGACTCTAATAACATCTTCCAGATATGATCAAATTAACCCAGATATGAATCCACAGCCGTCTGCACAGCACACCCGTGCGTAAACGCCCTAGTCCTAAATGTTTACTTATGTTTCCGATTTGGCAGAGGCAGCCCTCAAGGAAAATAAATCACAAGCTGCATGTCGGCCAGGCCTTTGCCTGTGAGAAATGGAGACTTAAAAGCAGAACTAGAGTTAAAGAGTAAAGGGTTTTCAGATGTGAGTCCAGCCCAACTTGGGTGTGCTCCCTTTTTTTTTTGAGAGAGAGAGAGAGAGTGAGAGGACAATCTTTTGAGCCTCCACCCCTTTAAAAGGCAAGACAATCCTAAAGAAATGCACTGGAGAGGGGAAGAGATTGCTGCCAAGGCGCAGGGCAGACAGACAGATCCTCGAGGAACATCTGGTAACCTAACCACGGGTAACACCGATCTGACATCTGGTAACCGGGGGTAATGCCGTGTCTAGCTGCTTCCACCCTTGTCTAGTTTCCTGTTATGCCTTGCAGGGCTTGGTGTAAGAAGTTCAGGCTCAGTCTAGATGGTCGTCAGTCAGTGGGGGAAACTCTCCTATGTTCACTTTCTCTGACATGAAGGGAGCGCTTGGCTTCTTTGGGGTTCTCCTCTCCGTTCTCTCTGGTGAGTGTGTGGGCTCGCCCCGGGCGGCAGCGAATGCGTGAGTCACGCTGCTGGACATTCAGGTTGAGTTGCTGACACGATGTGCAGCAGTAAAGATAACATTTATTGCATGCTTCGTTTTGATTGGGATCTTAAATGTTACATTGATAATTTGAAAACAAGATTTTATCATTATTTAAAAAATATGTTGAATGACACAGCTGTTCAGTCTGTCGGTTTGAGAGGGTGTTTTTAACAGACATTTCTGTTGTGATTATAACCATTGGTCTGTGATGCGTGTGATAGGAGTCAGGCGCAGGAGAGTAATACGCATCCAAAGAGTTTATTCCGTCGATAAACAGTTGCGCAAGCATGCGACAACAAAACTCAGGCACAGGGGAAATATCTACCCTGGCAACAACAAAGTAAGGGTAGCTCAACCGCGCTACACACAGCTCACAACAAACAAACACACACACAGACAAGGAAGCAGAGGGAACACTTATACAATGACTAATTGGGGATAAGGACCAGGTGTGTGTGATTAAGACAAGACAAGTGGAGTGATGATAAATGGATCGGCAGCAGCTAGTAAACCGGTGACGACGAACGCCGAAACCTGCCCGAACAAGGAGGGGAGGCAGCCTCGGCGGAAGTCGTGACATGGTCACTCAAATGTATACAAATGTATTGTCATTTTTTCTTCTTAGGTGTTAGCCACGAAGAGAGATTTACCAGTGGATTAGGTGGGCCATTATTACTTTTCTGACACTACATGTAGGCTAGTTAATAGTGTTGAATCAGAGGTGACACTGCTGTTTCTGCTTGCTGTTCATCAACGTAAGATTAGACAGGGAACTGTTAGTAATAATGTGTAACCATGAATCTTCTAGACATTCTCATCATTTTAGATGATTTAATAATTTTAAAGAACTGATTTTCTAATGTTACAGAATTCTCTCTCGCTCTCTCTCTCTCTTATTGTACAGGTTGTGGGAATAATTCTGTTGACTGTGATAACTACTGTGACGTTTGTGAGTATTTTCCCACAAGGACGGAGTGCTACGCGGCTTTCTTTGCGATAAAGTGCTACAGTCCTTTTGTAGATGATATGGAGTCATTAAACAACACAGATTGGTGCAACTGGAACAATGTGAAGCGGTAGGCCTAAATGCTTCTTTTAATCCACTTATTATTCTGTTTAATTGATTTCTGATCCAACTTATCATGCCATTGGTCTTGCATTACCACATGCTTAGTTCAAACAGTCGTTTTGAGAAACCCAACACATAGTCAAGTGAAATCAGTGTTAACTCACTCATTAATGGTCAATCAATACCATGAAACTCTTAATAATGGCTTTCAGAGCACATAACGTTGCCCTCTGTTGTACTAATAGTACCTCTCCCTCCTATCCCTCCCTGTAGGATGTATAACACCTTCACCCTGTGCACGGAGGAGATAGCAGAGTGTCTGCTGATCCCCTGGCCCAACAGAATGGTGGAGAATGAGTTTGTGGACATCCACTCCAGGTTCTTCCTGGACTGTCCCAATGAGGCGCTGAGCGACCCCCCACCCAGCATCGTATTTGCCCTGGTGATGACCCCCATCTGCCTCATCCCCATCATGGTGGTCCTGGTGGTGCTCAAGACCAAGAACGGAGATGGCAGCTCCTGATAGGATGTCCTGGATCAGTCCTCATCCACCCTGCCTCACCTCCATGTTCAGACTCACTCTCTCTATCCCCTGTGGATTCAAGACTGGGGCCATTGACTCAACTACCTTACAGAGAACTGCTTATCATCTTACACCCACTGATGATTGGCTTAGCTCTTAGGAGTCCTATCAAAACAATCTCACAGCACAAACACCTTACACATGACCTTTTTGGATGCACTGATACAGAATGAGTAGTACCACATGGGTATTATCCAAGGATTGACATTATACACTTTAGTACTTACAGGGGTTTGAGAAAGGGTCTGTGTTGTGTAACGTGTCAGGTCAATATCCTCAGGGTTGCTTCTTGAAAACTAATCTTCTTCTCATTCGTCGATGCTCCTCTAACTAAAAGTGGTGACAGCCATGTAAATGTTTCAACTCCCTACAAAGTATTTAAGATAGTAGGGTTTATGGACTTCTCACTCAGACAGTTACATGTTTTTAAATAATTGTTTTATTTTTATATATGCAATTAAAGAATGGCAAAAGTTGGGATATTCTTCAGCACTTAAAGCTTGCTTAAAGCTGTAAAGCTTGCTAAGATGACGTCAAAGCGATTTTGTTAGTGGAATTCCTACCCTCTGGCTGGGAAAACGTGAGTCTCGCATTGCTGGACATTCCGATTGAGTTGATAACCAAAGACAAAGGCATTCTGTTTGAGGAATTCCCACTCTCCATTTACTGTACACTCAGAAAAAAAGGTGCTATCTAGAACCTGAAAGGGTTATTCGGCTGTCGTCATAGGAGAATCCTTTGAATAACCCTTTTTTAATTCCAAGTAGAACCCTTTTGGGTTCAAAGTAGAACTCTTTCCACGGAGGGCTCTACATGGAACCCAAAAGGGTTGTGCCTAGAACCAAAAAGGGTTCTCCTATGGGGACAGCCGAAGAACCCTTTTGGAACCCTTTTTTCTAAGAGTGTAGTTATCCCTATAGGATCTCCATCATGTCTATTTCTGTATGTAACTACAGAACAAAACGTGATGTACCCTCTCACTTGGCAGCTTTCCTGTCCTTGAATGTGTTTTGTGTATATTGGAATTGTATGAGGCTTCTGGAGAGCCCTCCTTGGCCTACCTCCGAGTGTAGGGTTTAGAATGTATGGGGTGTGGGGTGGGCGTAGGAAGGCCATGATGAACGGGTTTGGCCAAGCATCAGTCTGCGAGGAAGGTTGGGGTCAGGAACTAGACACAATGGGTGGGTAGCCTACGCCCAACATGTACCCTATGAGATCTGTTTCTAGGAATTGTCTATTTCTTAGCCTCAACCCCTCTCTCTCCCTCTTGACAATGACGGTCCCCACTGTCGCCCATGATGAGCCAGTCAACGCATGCCTGAAAGATGAATCAAGCATTAAATCAAAAGACTACAAACATTTGGTCTCCCACCTGGCTCAGTGTAGCAATGAGCACTGACACTGAATGAAGACAGAAGGAAAAACAAATGTCTATCTTTCCTCTACTTAAACTGTGTAAGAACTGTTTGTTTTATTTTGTATTATGCTGTCGTGAATGACACTGAAAGCATTGTAGTGCATTCAGTTTCAGAAACAAAGAAATATGTATGCTTATGTATTGTATTTCTGCTCTTACTCTGGTCATAAGATTTACTGGACTGTCTGTGAGAGGGGTGTGGGTCTTAGTCAAAGCATAGCCTCTTTTCTTACACATTGTACTGTATATCATTATATTTTGCAATTAAATACTATGTTAAAGCCAAATGCCTAATTGCTTGACTTTGTTTAGTGCGCTACGGAAAGGGATTGCAGAAATAGATATTGTATTTTTGCAGAAGGTCCAAAGTGAATCTCCTAACTGGATCTAATTGGTTTAAACCCCCTGCCTTAATGGAATGCACAGCTGATAATGGCATGGATGATTCATCAAGTTTTTCCTCATTCAGACCCAGTGCAGAGATGGGTGTTATTGTGAATTCCAAATAGACCCTTTGCCCCTTCACCCTATAGGGCACTCTTGTAGATGCCCATGTTTCTGCAAGGACCCAATATGCAGAGATCTTATAATACATGCAGATATCTACATGAGCAGCTGTCTTCCCACCTCTCCTCCTTTTGCCTTTGCTAAGGTTTTTGCTCCAACCCCAAGCCTTTGTGAGGTGTGTGTTTGTGTCAGTGGTTGTAGGGGTCATTGACTTGAGCTTCAGTTGGCGGATGATTGGAGAATGATTGCGCTCATAGCCTAGAAGCTCTGCAAGCCACCCTCACAGCAGCTGCGAGAGCATACAGTAGAATGGGGCTGTCTGTTAATATCCCAAAACAGAGGTCCTATGTCAGTGGTGAACTGATCCTCCACCTGAACCACCCGCATTCTCCATCTCAGACTCCTCACTTGCCATTGTACCACACTTTAAATACCTTGGAAGCAGTTTTTAACAACAGCAACCTGCACCTAGACACAAATGTTGCAGTCTACCAGGCAGTGTGTGTATCTACACTCCTTTATGGATGTGAAACATGGACAGTCTTCAGTCGACACTTAAAACAACAGGAGTCCTTTCACATGAAATGCCTCCAACGCATTTTGAAAGTGACCTGGCAGGACCGTGTTTCACACATAGAGATCCTGCAAAGAAACAACTGCAGGAGCATTGAGGCGTCCATCACACACCAGCAGCATAGATTACTCGGCCATGCCATCCGGATGCTAGATGACCGCCTTCCGGGAAAGATGCTGTACAGACAGCTACAACTGGGCCGTTGCTCTGCAGGTGGGCAGAAAAAGCACTCTAAAGGATCACTTGAAGACCTCACTAAAGAAGTGTGGGGTAAACCCTGCCTCCCTCGAGACTGTTGCCGCGGACCATTCCACCTGGCGTGGGCTCTGCCATCAAGTTGTGCAGTTGGCTGAGGAAAAAAGGACTGAACAGGCCATTGTGTGCTCTGTCTGTGGCAGACAGTGCATACCACAACAGATTATATAGTCATCAGCGAACCCACAAGCAGTAGTGGAAGTCATCATTGGATGCGATAGACTACCTTAAGCAAAGTTAGCAAGGGGTCATTTAAGAGGCTTGCTTGGCCAGACTACTTGAAAAAGTTATTTGTTTCTTCTTGCAAAACATTGCCCTCTAGAGGTTAGTCACTCAAATGACATTTCAAATATTTTCCATCCAGACGTTCAAAATTATTGAGACTTATTGACACTTAAATTCATCTGATTTAGTTTTAATTTCAAAAATAAAAAGAAGTTACATATGTCATTCAACATCAAAGACTGAAACCTTTTGAAATGCAAAGACACTTTGGGTCTGTGTTCAGTCACACATTCATTCGATTCAAGATTATTACAAAATATTAAATTAATTTTGATACATATACCAGATCTATCTAAATACCTTATTAGTACAGTTAACTATTATGTAATTAAACATACATGATTAATCTGAATCCCAAACTGATTCGATACCAATAATGTAAGCAATTTTAGATAGTTCTCTGAGCACATCTTTCTTTCACAAAATACTCAGTTCACTCTAACAAAAGACTTCAATCCGGCCAACGTTACAAATGAGATCTTTGAAATAACAGAGGAACTTCTTGCGATGGAATCAATGATGGGAACAACCAGTGGCTCTGACTTATATGACAGGGTGTCTGCCTGCTTGGAAAAAATGAATCTACTGTGGAGAAAACGGACAAACTTCACAACAGATGGATCACCAAACCTAACCGCTAAAAACATTGGCCTACTAAAAAGATTACAAGACAAAGTAAAACAAGAAAGCCCTAACTCGGAGGAATTGATATTTCTTCACTGTATTATTCATCAGGAAGCCCTGTGTAAAAGTGTGTTAAAGCTGGAAAATGTTGTTAAAGTGGTTGCAAAACTTGTCAACTTTATAAGGGCAAGGCGGATTCCCGCATGCGCGATTCATTTGAAGTCTGGACGCGGAGGGGTGAACATCTCCTGCTCTGACTGCAGCTGGGAGGGACTGCTGCGCGAGGACTGGGCCGCCTGTGAGTGCTTTGGGACGGGGGTAACAAAGCACCCGCTGCTCGTTGAGAAGAGTAAGAACGATACGAGTCTCCAAAAGTCTCCAATAACACCAGAAAAAGTCGCTAGATCTGTCGCTAGTCGCTTTTTTGAAAATGTGTCGCTAGAGGGGTCTGAAAACTCGCTAAATATAGCGACAAAGTCGCTAAGTTAGCATGCAGGTCGATCAAAGTGCTACTGTATATCTCAGTCAGTGTTGCCGAGTTTTCCCGCCGCTTCTCAGACTTCACCAAGATTGAGACTGAGCTGGAGCTTGTATCATGCCCCATCTTTCGACAGTGAGAAAGCACCACCACACACACAATTGGAGCTCATTGACATCCAATGTGACAGTGCTTTGAAGGAGAAGTACAAAACAGCAACAATAGACCCGTTCTATGGCTCACTGAATGAAACAAAGTTTCCAAAGATTAAAAAGCATGCCCAAAAGATGCTTGTTTTATTCAGGTCCACATACAGTGGGGAGAACAAGTATTTGATACACTGCCGATTTTGCAGGTTTTCCTACTTACAAAGCATGTAGAGGTCTGTAATTTTTATCATAGGTACACTTCAACTGTGAGAGACGGAATCTAAAACAAAAATCCAGAAAATCACATTGTATGATTTTTAAGTAATTAATTTGCATTTTATTGCATGACATAAGTATTTGATCACCTACCAACCAGTAAGAATTCCGGCTCTCACAGACCTGTTAGTTTTTCTTTAAGATGCCCTCCTATTCTCCACTCATTACCTGTATTAACTGCACCTGTTTGAACTCGTTACCTGTATAAAAGACACCTGTCCACACACTCAATCAAACAGACTCCAACCTCTCCACAATTGCCAAGACCAGAGTGCTGTGTAAGGACATCAGGGATAAAATTGTAGACCTGAACAAGGCTGGGATGGGCTACAGGACAATAGTCAAGCAGCTTGGTGAGAAGGCAACAACTGTTGGCGCAATTATTAGAAAATGGAAGAAGTTCAAGATGACGGTCAATCACCCTCGGTCTGGGGCTCCATGCAATATCTCACCTCATGGGGCATCAATGATCATGAGGAAGGTGAGGGATCAGCCCAGAACTACACGGCAGGACCTGGTCAATGACCTGAAGAGAGCTGGGACCACAGTCTCAAAGAAAACCATTAGTAACACACTACGCCGTCATGGATTAAAATCCTGCAGCGCACGCAAGGTCCCCCTGCTCAAGCCAGCGCATGTCCAGGCCCGTCTGAAGTTTGCCAATGACCATCTGGATGATCCAGAGGAGGAATGGGAGAAGGTCATGTGGTCTGATTAGACAAAAAATATAGCTTTTTGGTCTAAACTCCACTCGCCGTGTTTGGAGGAAGAAGAAGGATGTGTACAACCCCAAGAACACCATCCCAACCGTGAAGCATGGAGGTGGAAACATCATTCTTTGGGGATGCTTTTCTGCAAAGGGGACAGGACGACTGCACCGTATTGAGGGGAGGATGGATGGGGCCATGTATCGCGAGATCTTGGCCAACAACCTCCTTCCCTCAGTAAGAGCATTGAAGATGGGTCGTGGCTGGGTCTTCCAGCATGACAACGACCCGAAACACACAGCCAGGGCAACTAAGGAGTGGCTCCGTAAGAAGCATCTCAAGGTCCTGGAGTGGCCTAGCCAGTCTCCAGACCTGAACCCAATAGAAAATCTTTGGAGGGGAGCTGAAAGTCCGTATTGCCCAGCGACAGCCCCCGAAACCTGAAGGATCTGGAGAAGGTCTGTATGGAGGAGTGGGCCAAAATCCCTGCTGCACTGTGTGCAAACCTGGTCAAGACCTACAGGAAACGTATGATCTCTGTAATTGCAAACAAAGGTTTCTGTACCAAATATTAAGTTCTGCTTTTCTGATGTATCAAATACTTATGTCATGCAATAAAATGCAAATTAATTACTTAAAAATCATTCAATGTGATTTTCTGGATTTTTGTTTTAGATTCCATCTCTCACAGTTGAAGTGTACCTATGATAAAAATTACAGACCTCTACTTGCTTTGTAAGTAGGAAAACCTGCAAAATCGGCAGTGTATCAAATACTTGTTCTCCCCACTGTATGTGAACAAACGTTCTCAGTCATGAATTACAACAAATCCCATTGCAGGTCAAATTTAACAAATGACCACTTGTCAGCTGTTCAGAGAATCTCTACATCAAAGATGACACCAGACTTTGATGCCCTTGCCAAGAGAGGTGACCAGAACCATTGTTCACATTAAGACTTGAATAACCGTGACTGGGGTAGGCAAGGATTATGCTTTTTCATGGTGATGGTTATGCACTGAGAATTATCCAGAATGCACTTGGATACAGGTAACAACTAATCAGTCAGATTTGGGCTGAGGTAATTGGATAACTGGCTCACAATGGAGATGAGAATTGTTCCTTAATATGCTTTCAAAAACAGACCATTCCTAATGAAACGGATGCTCTTACCATATGTTTCACTCACATTTTAGAATAGTTATTTTTTAATACACATCTGCTGTTACATTTTGCATGTCTCCAGTCATATAATATATATCTATTTTTAAGTTTGCATATTGTGACTGTAAGTTTGATTGTACTTTACAAGGGTATAGATGCAGGATCTGTGTGTGTGTTTGACTGTGTCTGTGATGTTATAAATATATCAATTTTGTGGAAAATTTGTTCACAAAAAACAATGGTAGAATTGTTCTGCAAGCATATGTACACCTACAGGACACTAGTAGTTGCGTGTCAATGTGAAAATGAATAAAGGCTTCACATGTTTTGTCACGCATATAGTATGTGGCCCTTCACTTGGTTTCAAAAACTCAATGTGGCCCTTGAGCCAAAAGGTTTGCCCACCCTAGACTCTAGGGTTTACCGAGAATGGTGTGACAAACAAAAAACATCCAGTCAGCGGCAGTCTGTGAATCAAAACAACTCTTTGATGAGAGAGGTCGAAGGAGAACAGGCGGGCCACAAACAGACAAATGACGGGGCAGTACAACAGAACGGTGGGTGGCAGTACAACAGAACGGTGGTGTGCAGAACGGCATCTCGGAACACACAACTCGACAATCCTTGTCACGGATGGGCTATTGCAGCAGACGACCACACCGAGTTCCACACTTATCAGCTAAAAACAAGAAGAAGCGACTTGCGTGGGCATGTGATCACCAACACTGGACAATTGAGGAGTGGAAAAACATTGCCTGATCTGATTAATCCCGGTTCCTGTTGCGTCATGCTGATGGCATTGTCAGGATTTGGCATAAGCAACATGAGTCCATGGACACATCCTGCCTGGTGGCGGTGGTGTACTGGTGTTGGGAATGTTTTCCTGGCACACGTTAGGTCCATTGATACCAATTTAGCAACAAACGTTTCCGACACCTTGTAGAATCCATGCCCAAAGAATTCAGGCTGTTCTGGAGGCAAAGGGGGTCCGGTGAGTGTAGGTTGTAATCTCATTGATCAACGTCTGAACCAAATATTACCCAATTGTCCAGTTTAAAATTACTTGGTGTGCCCAGTCAGTGGGTCATCACTAATTACATTGTCCTTATTTCAATTGGGGATTGTTTTTCTGCTTGGTGATGGAAAGTCTACAAACCTGTCAACAGACTAGCCTACGTATTGACTACATGGAATTCAATTCAGATGATACCGTTGGCGCAGTGGTGTAAGGTACTGCATCTCAGTGCTTGAGGCGTCACTACAGACCACCTGGTTCGATTCCAGGCTGTATCATAACTGGCCGTGATTGGGAGTCCCATAGGGCAGCGCACAATTGGCCCAGCGTCGTCCGGGTTTGGCCGGTGTAGGCCGTCATTGTAAATAAGAATTTGTTCTTAACTGACTTGCCTAGTTAAATAAAGGTAAAAAATAAATAAAAAATATCCATGCACACAATGTGCTAATTTCCCATTTCCTTTTTGATCAGAAACAATATTTGATTTGATGTGCATGAAATTGTTTGGTGAAATACGCATAAAGGAGAGTAGGTGCCAATGACTCTGCACCTTTTGATAGCTGTTTTTCCTATTTTGATCATCATGATGTGTCTGCAATGAAAATCTATTGATTACATCGGATGCAGACTAACTTTCTGTTTTTTTCAGCTTGACTCAAGAGGTTACATTTTGAAAATACATTTACTGTTATGCAAAAGACCACAGAGTTCTGTGCCTTGTGTACACTGTTTTGGAGATCGACAACATTGTTCCAAAAAATGCTTGTATGCAGATGAGGAAAAATGTAAAAGGCTGTGTAGTTTATCTAACATGACCCCACAGCTATGGGATATACCATTACATAATGTTGTGAGACGTCTCAACGTGCAGATTAAAGTGAAGTGATTCAAGTCAAGTGATATAGAAGAGAGTTCTCCCGGCCTCATAGTTTCCTAGATCTACTGCTGACATACGCTGACATGTTGCTGGTGGGCTCTCCTCTCCTCTCCTCTCCTCTCCTCTCCTCTCCTCTCCTCTCCTCTCCTCTCCTCTCCTCTCCTCTCCTCTCCTCTCCTCTCCTCTCCTCTCCTCTCCTCTCCTCTCCTCTCCTCTCCTCTCCCTGCCTCCCTCCCTGGAAAAGGACCAGAGGGGTATACTACAAAGCAGGATCAATAAGTTAGCCAGCTAACTTTGATAAACAACCAGAAATAACAATAGATTTGATGTTTCATTAAGAAAGCTAAACTCAGATATGTGTATTTGATTGTTGATTCAATTAGACCATGCCCATTCAAAGCGCATCATTATAAAAAAATAAGAAGTTATTTCAGAATATGTTGTCAAGCTAGATGGCTAAGTCATCAATCAACTCATCCATATGGTGTACACACCCCTCTATGGACCCGTTCACTTATGTAACACCTGTCACATCTGACATATACTCAGATTAATTTACGCTTTCATTTCACGTTGGTGGGATAACCTAAAGGCAGAAGAAGCTTAGTCTGTAAACATATCCAAACAGATCCTAGCAACGTGTTTTAATGCAATATGCAAATGATGACATTAAGGTTACCAATTGCATTAGGGAACTAAATATGTGGCCAAATAGGTAGGTACAAGATCATGAACGATGTATACATTATCTGGGTATTTGCATTTCAATGCGAGTTAACCATAATTTGTCTGTGGGATTGTGCCCTGTTTATTCTGGTGATAACTGGATCACTGGCTGTCTCATGGTGTGTGTGTGTGTCATGATCGGGATGGCCTGAACTCGCAGCCTGATAGAATACCAAGGCAATCCGCAATATCTGCAGTCAAAACACGGTGGAACAAAGCCAGAGTGCAGTAACTTCACTTAGTAACACAAGTTACTGCTGCTTACCTTGGTTTTTACTTGGATTTTGTAGTTACTGGAAATGTCACACTATTTTCTCTGAAACGGAAGATAATTGAACCAGGACACTTTGTCACAAGATAAAACAGATGCTACAAAGCCTGATTTCGGTCTTAACTCAATTTTGACCAAATGTGCAGTTACTGTGGTTTGCAGTTGTACAGTAGTGTCAGTGGAGACTGCTGAGGGGAGGACGGCTCATAATAATGGCTAGAATGGAGTCAATGGAATGGTATCAAACACATCAACGATGTGGTTTCCATGTGGTTGATTCCATTACATTGACTCCATTCCAGCCATTATTATGAGCCGTCCTCCCCTCAGCAGCCTCCACTGAGTAGTGTAGGCCTATGACCCTATCATTCTTGTTTGCACGTCTGGACATACAAGAGTTGGAGAGGAGGGGAGGGGGCGGCATGTTTGTGAGTGAAAGGGCTAGAGGACATCATGCAGATGGGTTGACTGGCTGACAGAGAGGACTGAGTAGCAGAGCATGCCCACTGGGCACAGACGTCAATTCAACTTCTATTCAAATCAAATCAAATCAAATTTTATTTGCCACATGCGCCGAATACAACAGGTGTAGACATTACCGTGAAGACATTACCGTGAAATGCTTACTTACAGCCCTTAACCAACAATGCATTTATTTTTTAATAAAAAAGTAAAATAAAACAACAACAACAAAAAAGTGTTGACAAAGAAAGAGCAGAAGTAAAATAAAATAACAGTAGGGAGGTTATATACAGGGGGTACCAGTGCAGAGTCAGTGTGCGGGGGCACCGGCTAGTTGAGGTAATATGTACATATGGGTAGAGTTAAAGTGACTATGCATAAATAATTAACAGAGTAGCTGCAGCGTAAAAATTAATGTAAATTCATTGAAATTACATGGAAACAACATTGATTCAACCAGTGTGTGCCCAGTGGGTGGGTTGGGTTGGGTGGATAAGAGAAGGAAAAGCCAATGCACAGTACAGAGATGGGATGGGCAGTGGTTTGTATTGATCTCCTGTCTGTCTTGCTGTCAGAGGATCAGTCCCAGACAGAGAGCTGGCGTTCACCATTTAGCCAATGTGAGGATAAGAGAGCTATGGAAATACATAGCAAAATATTGAACATAACCTTTTTGCTTAGTTACATGCAGATATGTGTGTGTCAATGTTTAAATGTAATTTCATCATGGCCACATTCTCCATTCGCAGCAGCAGCTTCTCTAGCATTGGAGTTGGGCTAAGCTCAGGAGCCTCTATGGGGAGCTTCAACTCCTCATGCTCTGACATGGGCATGTCCATGATTTCCGGGAGGTCTGGAAGTGTGTACACACGGACCGGGGGTAAGGGCATTCGCATCTCCTCCATTACAGCCTCCCTCTCCACTGGTGGGGGCCGATTCAGCTCCATGGGTGGGGGCTTTGGCTCTTGAGGTGATGGAGGGATGAGCTTCGGTGGCTTCTCCATGGATGGTGTGGCCGGGGGAGGCAGATGAGGGTCCATCACAGTCAGTGAGAAGCCACCATGCAGAACCTGAACACCCGCCTGGGTACGTACCTGGAGAAGGTTGCCACCCTGGAGGAGGCCAACATCAAGCCGGAGCTGCAGTTCAGGGAGTGGGGGCTCAGCCACGTCAAGGTCGACACCAGGGACATCAGCACCCACCAGGTGGCCATCGATGAGCTCCGCTCCAAGGTATGTTCCTTGTTGGTTTACTATGATGGACAAAACATGCATAAATTAAGATGGAGAAAACTCACAAATACTGATCGATTTTGTTGTATTACTGTACATGGCATTAATATTATCAGTGCCTTTATTCATTAAACTCTCAGATTATAACAGCTGCCAGCCAATACTTTTACAATGCATTTACTGAGCACTGATGCATTACATATTGTGACATATGCAAAATAACATTGGTGTCATGCCAAACTATTTAATGATGCAATTGAAAGGCGTCTCCAGTGGTGTGAGATAATATAACCAGAAACCTGATACTTTTCTCTGTGTGAAGTTCTTGGCAACCAGCACTGTAGTGGCTGAGTTGGCCCTACAGGTGAATAACATCAAACTGGCTGCAGATGACTTCAGAATCAAGTGAGTCTAACATATAAGCTTTTAGCAATTAGTTACCCTTTTTTTCAAGATTGATCTGAATATTTAATGAATGAATAAATAAAACAATATTATTCCATAGCATTACAATTGCTGAAATGTCAGATATCGTAGAGATATTTATAGTATAACTTGATCAACTGGAGTCCAAACTAAGTGTCAACCACATGGTTTGAGAGTGAGTTTGGCCTGCGCCAGTCTGTGGAGGCAGACATCGGGGGGCTGAAGAGGATGCTGGGGAGATGTTCCTGGCCAGGAGCGACCTGGAGATGCATCTGGAGGACCTGAAGGAGGAGGTGGTTTACCTCAAGAAGAACCATAAGGAGGTGGGTCTCGTAGTAGGGTAGCCTGGTCCCAGATCTGTCTGTGCTGTCTTGCCAACTCCTACGGTCATTGTCATGCCACATGACATGACAATGACCATAGGAGTTGACAATACAGCACAGCGAGATCTGGGACCAGGCTAGTAGTAGTGCACAGCATGGATAACACTGATATTAGACCAAGTCTGCATCTGAAATGCTACCCTATTCCCTGTATAGTTCACTACTTTTGACCAGGGCCCATCAAAAGAGCCCAGGGCTCTAGTCGAAAGTAGTGCACTTTATAACGAAAAGAGTGACATTTGGGACCAATCAGAATGCTGATACTACTGTAATATTGTTGTTGATGTTGTTTCCTAGGAGACCATGTCGTTCAGTGCCCCGGTGAGTGGTCAGGTGCAGGTGGAGGTGGACGCCGCCCCGGCCCAGGACTTGAACGCTGTCATCACTGAGCTCAGAGAGCAGTACGAGGGCATGGTGGCAAAGAGACGTAGAGAGACAGAGGCCTGGTTCAAGAACAAGGGAAGGGGACAAACACACAGACATAGATTATGTCCCAAATTGCACCCTATTCCTATATGGTGCACTACTTTTGACCAGGGCCCATAGAGCTCTGGTAAAAAGTAGTGCACTATGTAGGGAATAGGGTGCCATTTGGGACGCATTCATAGTGTATGACTACAGGGACCTGAATACATAACATTTCAAGATTATTTTCTCTATTCAAGAAATAACAGTATTGACGCTCAATAAGAAATACTTCTGTGGCCTTTCATTTTTTTCTTTACTATTGATTACTATGTTTCATATAATATATTTTATATATGTCTTATACTGATTAAATATTTATTAATGAGTTAATTATTTTGACCTGTGTGTGTTGGTCCCCTCAGGCTAAAGTGGTGCAGCAGGAGGTGAGCTCCAGTACTGAGGTCCTGCAGACCACCAGTGTAGAGCTGAAGAGCGGCCAGTCCACCGCCAGAGGCCTGGGACTGGAGCTGCAGTCTCCCCACTCCACCGCCAGAGGCCTGGGACTGGAGCTGCAGTCTCCCCACTCCACCGCCAGAGGCCTGGGACTGGAGCTGCAGTCTCCCCACTCCACCGCCAGAGGCCTGGGACTGGAGCTGCAGTCTCCCCACTCCACCGCCAGAGGCCTGGGACTGGAGCTGCAGTCTCCCCAGTCCACCGCCTGAGGCCTGGGACTGGAGCTGCAGTCTCCCCACTCCATGGTAAAGTGGCACACCCAGCACGGCAGACTTAGAACTTCTTGGATAGAAGCACTTTAGTTTCTCATTTACCTATCACATTATAAGACTCTCAGTTTGGACCCTATGATTTACTATTACAACATGCATCATGTTACTCAGAACAAATAGGCCTGAAGAGTTTCAAAACTTTTAAGTTTCGTCCCCCCCAAAAAACTATCCAATGTGACAAGCCACAAATTATTTTTTACAATTCCAAGGATCACTTAAGCTAAAGACAGCCCAACCCTTGCCCCTTACTTATCTGCTGTAGGGATTGAACATACATTTATTTGGAAAATAAAAATGCCCTCCAGAAAGAAAGTGTCCAAGTCAGACTTAACCAAAAAGGAATGAAGAATCACAGTTCAGCTCAGTTCTCACTGTGTGTCTGTGGCCCTGCCCTTGTAGAAGGCTCTATGGAGGGGTACCTTGCGGAGATGGAGGCTTGCTACGGAGCTATGATGATGAGCCTGCAGGCGTCAGTGACAGGTCTGGAGAGCCATCTGACCCAGATCAGGGCAGACACAGAGCGCAGCTCCCAGGAGTACCAGGCCCTGCTGGACATCAAGACCACAGGCCGCTGAAGGGAGGAGACATTGGTTGAGCTAACCTCTCAACTCTGACCCTTTGACTCTCAGTACGACATCAGTCATCCTCCTCTCTGATGAAGGCTGTCTTGAGGATATTGTGTTCTTTGAAATCTGTTATCATGAGATTTTGGTTCATTGTGCTGACATTTGGGGGTTTTCTGAACTTTTGTTCAATGGCAGCTAACCATCATGTTAGATGTACCTCTATATATTGTGCCCAGTATTAGTTAGATAAATGCTCCCTAATGTGTGAATATGTTCTGTTGTAGAACAGTATGAGTCATTCCCTTGGGCAGCCTCTAGGTGTCAGTCTTTGAAAGCAGATAAAGATGGCACCCAGCACTTTACAGTAATACAGAGCACTAGGATAACACAACAAATTGGTAACATTAGTTCAGACCAGGGAATGTTTTAGCAGAAGAAGGTGCATTATTTTGTCAGTATTATTCACTTGAATCACTTCTGATTATGTTCTTTTGTTTCTGTAGGTATGCAGTAACCAACACAGGAGTAGGCCTAACCAAACTCAGTGTGACCAAACTCAGTGCTGTTGAATTTGAGAATTCAGGTAAGTGAAACACTGACACTTTGATCTCTTTTGATCATTCTGTTTGGGAACTCCCATATTGAATCAACACACTTTAATTACCCAGATTAATAACAATGATATGAAGTACACACAGGTGTGAACAGCAAATAGAAATTAACTGCATATTACATTTCTAGTTGACACTGTCTCATCAAATGTCTGGTGTCTGTCAGAGGACCAC
This sequence comes from Coregonus clupeaformis, assembly GCF_020615455.1. Taxonomy (NCBI): domain Eukaryota; kingdom Metazoa; phylum Chordata; class Actinopteri; order Salmoniformes; family Salmonidae; genus Coregonus; species Coregonus clupeaformis. The sequence continues at coordinate 70,586,720 of NC_059198.1, forward strand.
TTGAATTATATTGACTCTCTCAATATGACTCTCTCTCTCTCTCTCTCGTTTCTATTTCAGAGGGGGGTTCCAGCTCATCAAATGCCACAGTTAAAATAGTGACAGTGATAGAGGAGCTGGTGGATGGAGAGGTTGTGAGCTCCACCTCAACAACCACAGAAGAGATGGCGGAGTCTTGCACAGAGTCTTATCTCAACACTGTTTAACACCAGATACAGGAGAATGTTCAGCTCTAATCAACTGATTATCTTCAAATAAAAGAGTTCAAGTACAGGAAATCAGCAGTGACTTATGTAAATCCTACTCCCTTTAGCTGACTACCAAATGACTGCTGTGATACTGGCTTGTGTATATGTTGTTGTGCTTTGGCAGTTTTTGAGGAAATATACTAAATGCCAAGCTTACTATTGTATGAGTCCATGCACGCACACACGCACAGACACACACAAATGCAGGCATGCATGCACGCACGCACGCACGCACGCACACCCACACAAAACACAATCACATACAACACAATACATGAAAGCATGCACAAGGATATGCAGGTGTATGAGTGAATACATGGGGGAGATTGAAAGAGGGAGAGTGTGAAAGGAGTGAGGGAGTTGATCCTCTTTCAAAGATGTAACAGATAAAAATCCCTGCTTAGCGCGCCGAGTGGCCCCATCTGTTATAGGCGGCGGTGCCTGTCGCTGTTTCAATGCACCGCTCAACAATGCTTCTGAGATTGAGCCTAAATAGAGCTAGTGTATGTTTCTATACTATGTAAATGCTACAGCGGCAAGAGAAACCTTTGATCAGGGCCTTTTTGTGGCAGTAACCAGTTAATGCAGCTAAAGCATCATTAATCTACCGCCCGGGGGAAACAGAGTTGGAATTGTAAATGGAATTGCTGTTAGAAACGCAATGCAGCTTTCTCTCTTAGCAGTACCCTAATTTTCACATTGCATCATTACAATCGTAGCAGTACTATTACCATAATAAGTGTGTACTCTATGTGTGTGTGTAAGTCACTCCCATTGTGGGGCTGGTGCAGTATTGTTGATGGTCTGATAGCATTTCAAGAAATACCCATGCCTCTGCCTATAGGGCTAGGGAATTAGAATTAGACTGTAAGTATAAGTGATAATGGTTTATTCTCTGTGTTGGTATTGTGTGAATGATAGCTGTTAGGGGGGAAGAGACTTCCTATTCACTGGCTGTCATCTCCTCCGTCAGGCCCTTGAAGCTCTCTGTGAGATGACAGGCACAGCCTTACAGTTTCTCTGAAGAGCCTTTCAAATGCTACATTTGCTTTCAATAGAGGTTTAATTTTAACATGGTTGTGCTTCTCAAGGGTGAGTATAATGCAAACTGTGACATTTTAGGAAAACAGTGTGGTGGAATAGGGTGCACCAGGCATGGCCATTGACTCACTACAACCCTGTGAATCACTCATCTTGTTACAGATACACTATAGTTTAGGTGATCACAGGTACCCTCCACAGACTAAGCCCCCGTCTAAGCCAGGGGGGTCTACTAAGCCACAGTATATTGAATTATTTTAAGAAGGTCATACCAAGGATCATTTAGCTATTTGATTTGGAATTTTAAGACCCGTTGAAGTATAAAAAAAATATATGAAAAAATGATTTGATGAAAAATGTATTTTGGCCTTACATACTGCACATAACTGCATGGTATGCAATGCATAATGTTATTCAGAAGTTGAAGACTTTCTATCAGTATTAGTTATCCATTAAAAGCCTGTATAATTTTCCTTCAGGGACAATGTTGCATAATTTTTCCTGGCTCAATCAATAGAGAGAAACTCATCATACACAAATATCTTTAGCAAAACAACAACATTTATTCCATAGACTATTATTGCCATAAGTAGATACAGACAGAGACAGCTCATGGCTATATGTTGTTAAGTAAGCTATGCACCCTCGTCCTCTTGTGAGTCGTTTTGATTTACATTTCTACAGAAGATGCCAGTTGAAAGAGGATGGTACTGAGAGATGAACAGAACAGTGACTTCTACAGAAAAGAGAAGATATCGCTTCTGCCTGGATTCATAAACAAACTAAACTGTGATCTTAAGCAGATTTACTGAAAGGTAATATCTTGAAATTCAGACATGTCAGCAACAAAACATGGGTTAAATCATGCATACAGACAGACAGTAGCAGTATAGCAGGGTAGTAATATCTAATGGTTGATGGATTGGTTTTGGCACAGAGGTACAACACAACATAGGTATACTGTAGTGCTGGTGAAGAGGGTGGAGGCTGGAGGTTCCCCTTAGTAGGCCTGCTGGTTGGGAGTGAACAGCTTGTCCCACACCTCCACCTTCATGATGGCCCTGCCCATGGGGGACATGGTGGCCTTGATGTCCAGGTAGTTCCCTTCATAGTTGATCCCTGAGCCATTGGCTTCCTCTCTAATGAAACCTTTCTGGTTCTTTTCATAGTACATCTCTTTATACAGTGACTCATCACAGGCTCGGCCCTTGTTGAAGATGCCCACAGCGAACCAGTTCTTGTAGATGTTGTAGTCCCAGGGCACAGCGAACATGAAGGCCACTGTCTCGATGTAGTCGTTCCGGGACCTCTCAAAGAGGTCATAGGTCAGAACACCAACGCTGCCCGTTGCCTTGGCGCTTGATTTGCTGAATGTGCAAACATCGGTCTTTAGGGGCCGCACTGTGGGCTGGGGAGGGTTGTAGGTATCCCCACTCTCCAGGAATACCCTAGAGAGGACACACACACAATGTTATGCTTTCAAAATTTCCTTGAATGTATAGTGTGACAATAACAATAGTTTGGTGAAGTGTGTACTCACTTTGGGTTTATGAGACAGTAGTTGTTTGTGAGATTGGTGATCTCAATGGTGACATTCCTCTTGCTGCTCAGGTTAGCTACCACGGCCTCGGCTGACTCTGCCATTTTGGAGTGGTTCTGATATGTACCTTTATTTCTACAATACAGAGACTAGCAGGGTTAAGCCTTTCAGTCAGACTGCTGTGTAGCAGTACATTTGGGGTTGACCCCCTGGAATGCCAAGAGGATCTGTATTCATATGTGAGCCAATTCTGTCCAAAAATGTACTGTAAAATACAGTTACTGTAAGTGTCCCTCTGAAAACCTTAACTCTTTGTTACAACATGCCCTGCTCAGTGTCAAGAGGTTTTTCTCAGAATCAAATACAGTAGAGAACATTATTTTCACATTTCAACAGCAATTTCATCTCCTCTGTTGGCCGTTTGTCTCATGACACACGACACGCACAGGTATTAAACAGCCAGTTTAGAATGGGAGATGTAAGAAAAGCCTGAGAGCCTGTGTGTAGTGAGGAAGATTTCAAGGCAGTTCTCAACAATTACAGAATGGCTGCTCACTCTGCTCAGCTCATTAGGAAGCCTGGCTCTTTAATTACATCACTAAGTAACCGGCAATAATCAGTTTAGAGAGGGGAAACCTAGAGAAAATCATCTCCACTTTCATTTGCAGGGAAACGGATACAAATCAAACGGACGTCTCACATGTAAACTGCACTAATAGATTCACATATGCCAAATAATGCATCTATAAATTGTCTTCATACCAATGGTTAGCGGGGGAGAACCAAATGGAAATAAGATTTGTGTTAAAAATTATCATGGAAAGGGAACAAATGTAGGTGGAATACTGTCACCCTTACAATATCTACATAACCTCTAATTATACTTATTCCAGTAATACTCATAGTTGTCATGAAAAGGACTAATATCTTACCTGTAAAATACTTCTGAAGCGTGTTCTGTCAGCTCTAGAGTTTAGTTTAGTAAAAACGCACCTGAAAGGAGGGACCTTTTTTTTCAAACCAGGAAACAGTTTCACTACTCTGTCAAACGCCCTCAGCAAACCCTCCCACCAACCACACAACCACCACACACACACACACAAAAAAAACACTCCTCCCACACACACAGGTAGCATGTGGCACACACTACCTCCATTACATCTTGGGGCTCATATTAAAAGTACAGTATAATGTTTTATAGCCAAGATTATTTTGTCTAGCTCTGTGGGAACGAGTCCCTACCACACCCTAATCTGGGTTGGAGCTAGCAGACCAGAACAATACAGTGGCTTGCGAAAGTATTCACCGCCCTTGGCATTTTTCCTATTTTGTTGCCTTACAACCTGAAATTAAAATGGATTTTTGGGGGGGTTTATATCATTTGATTTACACAACATGCCTACCACTTTGAAGATGCAAAATATATATTTTCTCGTGAAACAAACAAGGAATAAGACAAAAAAAAAGAAAACTTGAGCGTGCATAAATATTCACCCCCCCAAATGCAATACTTTGTAGAGCCACCTTTTGCAGTAATTACAGCTGCAAGTCTCTTGGGGTATGTCTCTATAAGCTTGGCACATCTAGCCACTGGGTTTTTGCCCATTCTTCATGGCAAAACTGTTCCAGCTCCTTCAAGTTGGATGGGTTCTGCTGGTGTACAGCAATCTTTAAGTCATCCCACAGATTCTCAATTGGATTGAGGTCTGGGCTTTGACTAGGCCATTCCAAGACATTTAAATGTTTCCCCTTAAACCACTCGAGTGTTGCTTTAGCAGTATGCTTAGGGTCATTGTCCTGCTGGAAGGTGAACCTCCGTCCCAGTCTGAAATCTCTGGAAGACTGAAACAGGTTTCCCTCAAGAATTTCCCTGTATTTAGCACCATCCATCATTCCTTCAATTCTTACCAGTTTCCCAGTCCCTGCTGATGAAAAACATCCCCACAGCATGATGCTGCCACCACCATGCTTCACCGTGGGGATGGTGTTCTCGGGGTGATGAGAGGTGTTGGGTTTGCGCCAGACATTGCGTTTTCCTTGATGGCCAAAAAGCTCGATTTTAGTCTCATCTGACCAGAGTACCTTCTTCCATATGTTTGGGGGGTCTCCCACATGCCTTTTGGCGAACACCAAACGTGTTAGCTTATTTTTTTCTTTAAGCAATGGCTTTTTTCTGGCCACTCTTCCGTAAAGCCCAGCTCTGTGGAGTGTACGTCTTAAAGTGGTCCTATGGACAGATACTCCAATCTCCGCTGTGGAGCTTTGCAGCTCCTTCAGGGTTATCTTTGGTCTCTTTGTTGCCTCACTGATTAATGCCGTCCTTGCCTGGTCCGTGAGTTTTGGTGGGCGGCCCTCTCTTGGCAGGTTTGTTGTGGTGCCATATTCTTTCCATTTCTTAATAATGGATTTAATGGTGCTCCGTGGGATGTTCAAAGTTTCGGATACTTTTTTTAACCCAACCCTGATCTGTACTTCTCCACAACTTTGTCCCTGACCTGTTTGGAGAGCTCCTTGGTCTTCATGGTGCCGCTTGCTTGGTGGTGCCCCTTGCTTAGTGGTGATGCAGACTCTGGGGCCTTTCAGGACGGGTGTACAGTGGGGAAAAAAAGTTTTTAGTCAGCCACCAATTGTGCATGTTCTCCCACTTAAAACGATGAGAGGCCTGTAATTTTCATCATAGGTACACGTCAACTATGGCAGACAAATTGAGAAACAAAAATCCAGAAAATCACATTATAGGATTTTTAATGAATTTATTTGCAAATTATGGTGGAAAATAAGTATTTGGTCACCTACAAACAAGCAAGTTTTCTGGCTCTCACAGACCTGTAACTTCTTCTTTAAAGAGGCTCCTCTGTCCTCCACTCATTACCTGTATTAATGGCACCTGTTTGAACTTGTTATCAGTATAAAATACACCTGTCCACAACCTCAAACAGTCACACTCCAAACTCCACTATGGCCAAGACCAAAGAGATGTCAAAGGACACCAGAAACAAAATTGTAGACCTGCACCAGGCTGGGAAGACTGAATCTGAAATAGGTAAGCAGCTTGGTTTGAAGAAATCAACTGTGGGAGCAATTATTAGGAAATGGAAGACATACAAGACCACTGATAATCTCCCTCGATCTGGGGCTCCACGCAAGATCTCACCCCGTGGGGTCAAAATGATCACAAGAACGGTGAGCAAAAATCCCAGAACCACACGGGGGGACCTAGTGAATGACCTGCAGAGAGCTGGGACCAAAGTAACAAAGCCTACCATCAGTAACACACTACGCCGCCAGGGACTCAAATCCTGCAGTGCGAGACGTGTCCCCCTGCTTAAGCCAGTACATGTCCAGGCCCGTCTGAAGTTTGCTAGAGTGCATTTGGATGATCCAGAAGAGGATTGGGAGAATGTCATATGGTCAGATGAAACCAAAATAGAACTTTTTGGTAAAAACTCAACTCGTCGTGTTTGGAGGACAAAGAATGCTGAGTTGCATCCAAAGAACACCATACCTACTGTGAAGCATGGGGGTGGAAACATCATGCTTTGGGGCTGTTTTTCTGCAAAGGGACCAGGACGACTGATCCGTGTAAAGGAAAGAATGAATGGGGCCATGTATCGTGAGATTTTGAGTGAAAATCTCCTTCCATCAGCAAGGGCATTGAAGATGAAACGTGGCTGGGTCTTTCAGCATGACAATGATCCCAAACACACCGCCCGGGCAACGAAGGAGTAAGAAGCATTTCAAGGTCCTGGAGTGGCCTAGTCAGTCTCCAGATCTCAACCCCATAGAAAATCTTTGGAGGGAGTTGAAAGTCCGTGTTGCCCAGCGACAGCCCCAAATCATCACTGCTCTAGAGGAGATCTGCATGGAGGAATGGGCCAAAATACCAGCAACAGTGTGTGAAAACCTTGTGAAGACTTACAGAAAACGTTTGACCTGTGTCATTGCCAACAAAGGGTATATAACAAAGTATTGAGAAACTTTTGTTATTGACCAAATACTTATTTTCCACCATAATTTGCAAATAAATTCATTAAAACTCCTACAATGTGATTTTCTGGATTTTTTTTTCTCATTTTGTCTGTCATAGTTGACGTGTACCTATGATGAAAATTACAGGCCTCTCTCATCTTTTTAAGTGGGAGAACTTGCACAATTGGTGGCTGACTAAATACTTTTTTCCCCCACTGTATATATACTGAGATCATGTGACAGATCATGTGACACTTAGAATGCACACAGGTGGACTTTATTTAACTAATTATGTGACTTCTGAAGGTAATTGGTTGCACCAGATCTTATTTAGGGGCTTCATAGCAAAAGGGGGTGAAAACATATGCATGCACCACTTTTCCGTTATTTATTTTTTTGACTTTTTTGAAACAAGTTATTTTTTCATTTCACTTCACCAATTTGGACTATTTTGTGTATGTTCATCCATTTAAATTACAAGTTGTAATGCAACAAAATAGGAAAAACGCCAAGGGGGATGAATACTTTTGCATGGTTCCTGGTAGATAAAGGTTCATTATGTAAGCAGGGAGTAGTCACTCTGCAGTATACTCAGTTTCTCATGATAGATTATGTGTGACTGGATGCTTGACTGACTTGGAGGAATTAGGTAATTTGTTGCAATGGCATTGTGCAACAGAGGCACTGAATAAGATGAACAAGTAAATACATGCACCTCTGAAGCTACGGTCATCTCTTATGTGGTGCAGTTCTACAGGACAAGGCAAGAGACCAAGAACCATATAAATCCTGAAAGGATAATGATAAATTCTGAGCCAATAGTCACTGAATCACATGGAATTATTGTATTATGGCCAGTATAAAGTCTCTTTACGATTCATTAAAAACGGACAGTTCTAGGAAACTGAATACAATGTATAGCTATTTATTCTTAATGGTAATTATTAATGATACATGAAACTGTTAGAGTGTGTAAGTACATGTTAAAGGTTATCACCAAAACATCTTACACCAATTCATTGTTAAATGTTTTATTAAAATAAACATGTACAGGTGCAGAAAAAGACTCTGAATCGAGTGTTGTGAACAATTGGACAGTAATATCGTCCAGTTAATAAAGATGTATTAACTGGAAAACATAAACCACCTCAGTTGGTTGATTCATTCATTATTATATTTAGTACATGGTTATGTATCAATATAAACTCTTTCCCTGCTGTGAGTTGGTAAAATGGCTCAGCTACCAGCTTGTTTTCCCTTAGTGGCGCCCCATTTTATCATAGAGCTCCACCTTAATGATGGACTTCCCAACATTGGACATGGTGGCCCTCAGGTCTACGTGTTGGGCCTTGTACTCCACCCCTGACCCACGGGCCTCTGATCGGGCAAACTTGCTGAAGTCCTTCTCATTGTACATGTGGTTGTACAGTTGCTTGTCGCAGGCGCGTGCCACCTCGAAGACACCCACCCCCAGCCAGTTCTTGTAGAAGTTGTAGTCATAGGGCACGGAGAACATGATGGCCATGCGTTCTGAGCACACGCGGCTCTGCATGTGGAAAAGGTCGTAGGTCAGGACCCCCACGGCGCCCGTGGCTGTGTCGTCATCCTTGGTGAAGGAGCACACCTCTGTCTTGGTGGTGCGGACTGTGGGCTGGGGTGGGTGGTAGCAGTAGCCACTGGACATGTACACCCTGGGGGGTAGTAATGGGTAAGGGGTGTCATTAAGGTTCTAATTAATTATCTGAACATTCATGTTGCTGAAGATGGTCATTTATTCAAAATGCAAAACCTTACAAGGACTTAAAGTAATGTGAAAATACACTTTTAAACGTGTACTTTTACGATCACTGTCCCTCTACTTTTAGTCATTTCATTCTTCCTTTCTTTCTGTCCAGCCACTCTGTGCAGATGGATGGAGTGTGAGTGCTGTTATGGATTCGTAAGCAACACAGAGTGAACCAGCATGCAATGTGCAATGAGACACATTGTGTCACTTCATGATGGATAGGTGGATGTGTTCAATGCCACGTTACACATGAAAACCACCCATCCAAGAGAAGCCTGCCATAAAATATATTTACAATGAGGAATTTCACCGAAAAGTAACAGACAAATAACAATCTGGGGATGGTCAGCTGGTTTGCTATTTGGTTATGTAATTCCATTTCCATAGTGGTATACTGTAAGTAATGTAAGGAGATTAGAGTATTGAATGTCAACATACTTGGGGTTGATGAGACAGTACCCGGTGGTGACATTGGTGATCTCTATAGTACAGTTCCTGTTGGTGGTTAGAGTGGCTGAAACGGCCTCTGCGTTCTCTGGCATCTTGGCTGGTCTGAGGGAGTTACAGGGAAAAAACCTGTATAGTGGCATTTAGATGTGTGGAAACAGAGTAAGTCTGGAGTGTAAAGATAATGACAGCTGAAGAGTAGCTTTGAGAGTAGCTTTGAGAGTAGCTTTGCCAACAGAAACAAAATAACATTAATTTAAAATCTCTTTAATCTTCCCTTCAACCCTGAAACTCGAGAGTTTTCAGGTAGATGCATGTTTCTAAAAGTCTAGGCAAGGTAGCAAACAAACAGTTCTGATCCCAATGTATCACACGCTAAATATTCTAGCAGGCAGAAGATGTTAATTATGATGAAGACAATGTAAAGATATTCACCTTCTATGTTCAGAAAACTTCTGACAGCTGTGTCAGGCAGAGTAGAGTAGATTCCTGTTTCCACAGACTCGTGGAGGAGAGGAGGAATTGGCTGAAGTCACGCCTACTCTGATTACACTTTTGCTTGTTCGTGCACAAACCCAGGTGTGGCACGGAACCCATAGAAAATTAGGCAAACCTTTGAACGAGAGCAGAAAGGAATGAAGAACAGGAAATTGTCACGCCCTGGCTCTGGGGACTCTTTAATGTTGAGCCAGGGTGTTAGTTTCTATGTTTAGTTTTCTAGGTTTCTGTTCTAGATCGTTGTTTTCTATGTTGGCCAGGGTGGTTCCCAATCAGAGGCAGTTGATTCTCGTTGTCTCTGATTGGGAACCGTACTTAGGCAGCCTGTTTGGCACAGTTAATTGTGGGATCTTGATCTGTATAGGTTTGTGGTGTTTAACCTTTAGACTTCACGTATCGTTTTGTTGTTTTGTTGTTATTGTTAAAGTACTCATTAAAAGATGTATGCCTATCACGCTGCGCCTTGGTCTGCCTCTTATAACGACCGTGACAGAAGATCCCACCAAAGAAGGACCAAGCAGCGTGTTCAGGAGCAGACACCGGGAAAGGAACTGGAGAAGTTGGCGATGTCCCAGGTGGGCGAATGGTGGTCTTGGGAGGACATGTTCGCGGGCAAAGGGCCATGGGCAAAAGTTAAAGCCCTGGCGAGAGAGGAGGTACGGCGCCAACCGTGCCGTCGTCGGACAGGCGAGAGGCAACCCCAAGACATTTTTTTGGGGGGGAGGCACACGGCATGGACGACGGGGCTGCTGGAGGCAGCTACAGGGCGAGTTTGTGGACTAGGAGAGGAGGCCACCAGGTTACGGGGGCCATTGGTCATGAGGGGGAAGGAGAGTGTAGAGGCACGGCGAGAGGTACTGGGGTGTGTTACCAGTCTGGTCCGGCCCGTTCCTGATCCCCGCACAAGGCCAGTGGTGTGTGTTTCCAGTACGGTCTGGCCTGTTCCTGTCCCTCGCACCAACCCTGTGGTGCGCGTCGCCAGCCCGGTCCGGCCTGTTCCTGCTCCCCGCACCAAGCCAGTGGTGCGCGTCGCCAGCCTGGTCCGGCCTGTTCCTGCTCCCCGCACCAAGCCAGTGGTGCGCGTCGCCAGCCCGGTCCGGCCTGTTCCTGCTCCCCGCACCAAGCCAGTGGTGCCCGTCGCCAGCCCGGTCCGGCCTGTTCCTGCTCCCCGCACCAAGCCAGTGGTGTGCGTCGCCAGCCCGGTCCGGCCTGTTCCTGCTCCCTTCACCAAGCCAGTGGTGCGCGTTGCCAGCCCGGTCCGGCCCGTTCCTGCTCCCCGCACCAAGCCTGTGGTGCGCGTCGCCAGCCCGGTCCGGCCTGTTCCTGCTCCCCGCACCAAGCCAGTGGTGCGCGTCGCCAGCCCGGCCCGGCCTGTTCCTGCCCCTCGCACCAAGCCTGTGGTGCGCGTCGCCAGCCCGGTCCGGCCTGTTCCTGCTCCCCGCACCAAGCCTGTGGTGCGCGTCGCCGGCCCGGCCCGTTCCTGCTCCCCGCACCAAGCCAGTGGTGCGCGTCGTCAGCCCGGTCCGGCCCGTTCCTGCTCCCCGCACCAAGCCTGTGGTGCGCGTCGCCAGCCCGGTCCGGCCTGTTCCTGCTCCCCGCACCAAGCCAGTGGTGCGCGTCGCCAGCCCGGTCCGGCCCGTTCCCGCTCCCCGCACCAAGCCAGTGGTGCGCGTCGTCAGTCCGGCACGGTCCGTGCCTGTTCCACCTGTGCCTGGTCCGGCACCGGTCAGCTGCTCCACGCCGGAGCCAGAGCAATCCGCTCCACCGGTGTTTAGTCCAGCTCCGGCCAGCTGGGCCAGACCACGAGGGTGAGAGAGAGAGTGGTGGTCGCGCCCGGAGCCGGATCCGCCTCCGAGGCGGAATGCCCACCCGGCCCCTCCCCTGTGGTGTTTGGTTGGCGCGGTCGCAGTCCGCGCCTTTGGGGGGGGGTACTGTCACGCCCTGGCTCTGGGGACTCTTTAATGTTGAGCCAGGGTGTTAGTTTCTATGTTTAGTTTTCTAGGTTTCTGTTCTAGATCGTTGTTTTCTATGTTGGCCAGGGTGGTTCCCAATCAGAGGCAGCTGATTCTCGTTGTCTCTGATTGGGAACCATACTTAGGCAGCCTGTTTGGCACAGTTAATTGTGGGATCTTGATCTGTATAGGTTTGTGGTGTTTAACCTTTAGACTTCACGTATCGTTTTGTTGTTATTGTTAAAGTACTCATTAAAAGATGTACGCCTATCACGCTGCGCCTTGGTCTGCCTCTTATAACGACCGTGACAGAAATACTGCATTCCAATGTAATAGTTTGGCCTTTTGCTGTATTTGCTGATGTTATACTAGCTGCTGTTAGTTCTATTACATACAATACTAAGATATTTTAGATAGACAAAAATAGTAAGGGATTTGTGCCAATGAGACTGTTGTAACAAATGCTATCCATACAGCCAGCTCATAGCACATTCTGTAGTACTGTATTTTGTGTTCTGACATGATGAGGGAGAACAAATGAAACATTGTTGCTGCGGTCACTGCAGGTCTGGGAAAGTTGTGGGTTCTGCACCTGTGCATGTGCCGACCTGTAACACATTCCTCACAGCCAGGTACCACCCTATCACAGCAATGCATTGTGACACAACCTTTGACACACCCCAGCTCCACAAACCTCACTCACACTTTTCAATGGAAAAAGAAACACACCCTTCTTCTAATGTAAAAACTGAGATGGGCAATAATTACTCAGCATCAATTGAGAAACTAAGTGGATACTGGATGTCCAAAACATCTGCAGGTTATTGGTGGCTGGGAATGACAACTGAATGAAAAAGAGCTACAAATGTGTGCTTTGGAAACCCATGTAATTATCAAAGAATGCATCCCAAATGGCACCCTATTCCCTATATAGTGCACTACTTTTGACCAGAGCCCTTTGGTCTGTATTAGTGCTGCCAGATTTCAGACTTCAACAGATGGCGCCAAACATGCACTTATAGTTTGAATTGTCAACCTTATGGACACATAGAACTTGCTTTACGGAGGTCACAATGCTTTTAGAAATGCATTGCTGCTTCTGTGTTGTAACTTGACAATAAACCACACCAACCCCTTTGACCTTTCAATATCAGAAATGAACATTTATTTCTGCACAGATTTTATACAGTACTGTGAACATTTCCTCTGAATTTCATGTTATGGTCAATAACAATAACTGTGAATCACAGGAGGTTGGTGGCACATTAATTGGGGAGGACGGGCTCGTGGAGCAGAATTGGTGGAATGGTATCAAATACATCAAGCACATGGTTTCCATGTGTTGGATGCCATGCCATTCGCTCCATTCCAGCCATTATTATTAGCCGTCCTCCCCTCAGCAGCCTCCACTGCTGTGGACACAGGACACACAGCAACCTTCATCCATAAGGACTAGAACAAGGCATTCTTTCTCTTTCTGTATGAATAAGTCAGATCGTTAAACGCATCTTGGTGATTGTGTTTGTGGGATATGTTAATAAAACATTCTCAACCTAATCATATTAGTCATACAATTTACATTCAAATACCTCTTGAAACTCACACACCCAAAACTAAAACCACAACCGGATGAGAGCTGAAGACACAATAGACATTCGACAAGATCCATGCTCTGTCGTAGCCGGCGGCGACCGGGAGACCCATGGGGCGGCGTGCAATTGGCCCAGCGTCGTCCAGGGTAGGGGAGGGAATGGCCGGCAGGGATGTAGCTCAGTTGATAGAGCATGGCGTTTGCAACGCCAGGGTTGTGGGTTCGATTCCCACAGGGGGTATGAAAAAAATAAAAATAAATGTATGCACTAACTGTAAGTCGCTCTGGATAAGAGCGTCTGCTAAATGACTAAAATGTAAATGTAAATGTAAGATGCAGTGAAAAGTCAATAGTCACAGTAATTGTTACAGTGTATGTCCTGAATTGTCTTTTATCTTTGTCGCTAGGGTTTATCCTTGACTGAAGAACTGCATATTACATTATTATTACTCATGCATAGAAGCTCAAAGTTGCTGGAATATCATTGTTCTGTAAATATAACCATTTCTTATTGACCTAACACACCTACTGTATATCAATCTTTGTTGAAAGACAATCACATGGTCTGCTTGGTTGATGGAAAATTGCTCTGGAATGTTCTACACATTGCACATGTTGGGAATGAAATATAGATTGAGAGAGAGAGAGAGAGCGAAAGATCAATTCAAATGTTATTTGTCACATGCACTGAATATACAGTTGAAGTCGGAAGGTTACATACACCTTAGCAAAATACAGTTAAACTCTGTTTTTCACAATTCCTGACATTTAATCCTAGTAAAAAATTCCCTGTCTTAGGTCAGTTAGGATCACCACTTTATTTTAAGAATGTGAAATGTCAGAATAATAATAGAGAGCTTTTATTCCTTTCATCACATTCCCAGTGGGTCAGAAGTTTACATACACTCAATTAATATTTGGTAGCATTGCCTTTAAATAGTTTAACTTGGGTCAAAAAAATTTTTTGGGGTAGCCTTCCACAAGCTTCCCACAATAAGTTGGGTGAATTTTGGCCCATTCCTCCTGACAGAGCTGGTGTAACTGAGTCAGGTTTGTAGGCCTACTTGCTCACACACGCTTTTTCAATTCTGCCCACACATTTTCTATAGGATTGAGGTCAGCGCTTTGTGATGGCCACTCCAAAACCTTGACTTTGTTGTCCTTAAGCCATAACTTTGGAACTATGCTTGGGGTTATTGTCCATTTGGTAGACCCATTTGTGTCCAAGCTTTAACTTCCTGACTGATGTCTTGAGACGTTGCTTCAATATATCCACATAATTTTCCTTACTCATGATGCCATCTATTTTCTGAAGTGCACCAGTCCCTCCTGCAGCAAAGCACCCCCAAAGCATGATGCTGCTACCCCCGTGCTTCACGGTTGGAATGGTGATCTTCGGCTTGCATGCAACACCCTTTTTCCTCCAAACATAACGATGGTCAATATGGCCAAACAGTTCTATTTTTGTTTCATCAGACCAGAGGATATTTCTCCAAAAAGTACGATCTTTGTCCCAATGTGCAGTTGCAAACCGTAGTCTGGCTTTTTTATGGCGGTTTTGGAGAAGTGGCTTCTTCCTTGCCTAGCGGCCTTTCAGGTTATGTCGATATAGGACTTGTTTTACTGTGGATATAGATACATTTGTACATGTTTCCTCCAGCATCTTCACAAGGTCCTTTGCTGTTGTTCTGGGATTCATTTGCACTTTTCGCACCAAAGTACGTTCATCTCTAGGAGACAGAACGCGTCTCCTTCCTGAGCGGTATGACGGCTGCGTGGTCCCATGGTGTTTATACTTGCATACTATTGTTTGTACAGATGAACGTGGTACCTTCAGGCGTTAGGAAATTGCTCCCAATGATTAACCAGACTTGTGGAGGTCTATAATTGTTTTTCTGAGGTCTTGGCTGATTTCTTTTGATTTTCCCATGATGTCAAGCAAAGAGGCACTGAGTTTGAAGGTAGGCCTTGAAATACATCCACAGGTACACCTCCAATTGACTCAAATGATGTCAATTAGCCTATCAGAAGTTTCTAAAACCATGACATAATTTTCTGGAATTTTCCAAGCTGTTTAAAGGCACAGTCAACTTAGTGTATGTAAACTTCTGACCCACTGAAATAATATGTATGTAAACAATTGTTGGACAAATTACTTGTGTCATGCACAAAGTAGATGTCCTAACCGACTTGCCAAAACTATAGTTTGTTAACAAGACATTTGTGGAGTGGTTGAAAAACGAGTTTTAATGACTCCAACCTAAGTGTATGTAAACTTCCGACTTCAACTGTAACTGGTGTAGACTTTAGTGTGAAATGCTTGCTTATGAGCCCTTCGCAACAATGCAGAGTTGAAAAATAAAATAGTAACAGAAGAGGAATAAAATAAAGTACACAAGAATGGAGCTATAGGCAGGGAGTACCAGTACAGATCAATGTGCAGAGGTATGAGGTATTTGAGGTAGATATGTACTAGAAGGCAGGGTAAAGTAACTTGGCATCAGGATAGATAATAATAAGAGTGAAATAAAGAACAAAGAGAGAGAGAGAGAGGGAGAGAGAGGCAGACAGAGAGAGAGAGGCAGACAGAGAGAGAGGAAGACAGAGAGAGAGGGGGACAGAGAGAGAGGCAGACAGAGAGAGGCAGACAGAGAGAGAGGTAGACAGAGAGAGAGGGAGACAGAGAGAGGCAGGCAGAGAGAGAGGCAGGCAGAGAGAGAGGGAGACAGAAAGAGAGGGAGACAGAGAGAGAGGGAGACAGAGAGAGAGGGAGACAGAGAGAGAGGCAGACAGAGAGAGGCAGACAGACAGAGAGGGAGACAGACAGAGAGGGAGACAGACAGAGAGGGAGACAGAGAGAGAGGGAGACAGAGAGAGAGGGAGGCAGAGAGAGAGGGAGACAGAGAGAGAGGGAGACAGAGAGAGAGGGAGGCAGAGAGAGAGAGAGACAGAGAGAGAGGGAGACAGAGAGAGAGGCAGACAGAGAGAGAGGCAGACAGAGAGAGTGGGAGACAGAGAGAGAGGGAGACAGAGAGAGACAGACAGAGAGAGAGGGAGACAGAGAGAGAGGGAGACAGAGAGAGAGGGAGACAGAGAGACAGGGAGACAGAGAGAGAGGGAGACAGAGAGAGGCAGACAGAGAGAGAGGGAGACAGAGAGAGAGGGAGACAGAGAGATAGGGAGACAGAGAGAGAGGCAGAGAGAGAGGGAAACACAGAGAGGCAGAGAGAGAGAGAGGGAGACAGAGAGAGAGGGAGACAGAGAGAGAGGGAGACAGAGAGAGAGGGAGACAGATAGAGAGGGAGACATAGAGAGTGGGAGACAGAGAGAGAGGGAGACAGAGCGAGAGGGAGACAGAGAGAGAGAGAGGGAGACAGAGAGAGAGGCAGACAGAGAGAGAGGGAGACAGAGAGAGAGGGAGACAGAGAGAGAGGGAGACAGAGAGAGAGGGAGACAGAGAGATAGGGAGACAGAGAGAGAGGGAAACAGAGAGAGAGGCAGACAGAGAGAGAGGGAGACAGAGAGAGAGGGAGACAGAGAGATAGGGAGACAGAGAGAGAGGCAGAGAGAGAGGGAAACATAGAGAGGCAGACAGAGAGAGAGGGAGACAGAGAGAGGCAGACAGAGAGAGAGAGGGAGACAGAGAGAGAGGGAGACAGAGAAAGAGGGAGACAGAGGGAGAAGGAGACACAGAGACAGGGAAACAGAGAGACAGAGAGAGAGGCAGAGAGAGAGAGAGACAGAGAGATGGAGACAGACAGAGAGAGGCAGACAGAGAGGGAGGGAGGCAGACAGACAGAGAGGGGGGCGGACAGAGAGGGAGGCAGACAGAGAGGGAGGCAGACAGAGAGGGAGGCAGACAGAGTGGGAGGCAGACAGAGAGAGAGGGAGACAGAGAGAGAGGGAGACAGAGAGAGAGGCAGACAGAGAGAGAGGGAGGCAGACAGAGAGGGAGGGAGGCATACAGAGAGGGAGACAGAGAGAGAGGGAGACAGAGAGAGAGGGAGACAGAGAGAGAGGGAGGGAGGCAGACAGAGAGGGATACAGAGAGAGAGGGAGACAGAGAGAGAGGGAGACAGAGAGAGAGGGAGACAGATAGAGAGAGAGACATAGAGAGTGGGAGACAGAGAGAGATGGAGACAGAGAGAGAGGGAGACAGAGAGAGAGAGAGGGAGACAGAGAGAGAGGCAGACAGAGAGAGAGGGAGACAGAGAGAGAGGGAGACAGAGAGAGAGGGAGACAGAGAGATAGGGAGACAGAGAGAGAGGCAGAGAGAGAGGGAAACATAGAGAGGCAGACATAGAGAGAGGGAGGCAGAGAGAGGCAGACAGAGAGAGAGGGAGACAGAGAGAGAGGGAGACAGAGAAAGAGGGAGACAGAGGGAGAAGGAGAAACAGAGACAGGGAAACAGAGAGACAGAGAGAGAGGCGGAGAGAGAGGGAGACAGAGAGATGGAGACAGACAGAGAGAGGCAGACAGAGAGGGAGGGAGGCAGACAGAGAGGGGGCAGACAGAGAGGGAGGCAGACAGAGAGGGAGGCAGACAGAGTGGGAGGCAGACAGAGAGAGAGGGAGACAGAGAGAGAGGGAGACAGAGAGAGAGGCAGACAGAGAGAGAAGGAGATAGAGAGAGAGGGAGACAGAGAGAGAGGCAGACAGAGAGAGAAGGAGATAGAGAGAGAGGGAGACAGAGAGAGAGGCAGACAGAGAGAGAGGCAGACAGAGAGAGAGGAAGACGGAGAGAGAGTTAAACAGAGAGAGAGGCAGACAGAGAGAGAGGCAGATAGAGAGAGAGGGAGACAGAGAGAGAGCAGACAGAGAGGGAGGCAGATAGAGAGAGAGGGAGACAGAGAGAGAGGCAGACAGAGAGAGAGGGAGACAGAGAGAGAGGGAGACCGAGAGAGAGGCAGAGAGAGAGGCAGACAGAGAGAGAGAGGGAGACAGAGAGACAGGGAGACAGAGAGACAGAGAGAGGGGGAGACAGAGAGAGAGGGAGACAGAGAGAGAGAGAGGGAGACAGAGAGAGAGGGAGACAGAGAGAGAGGGAGACAGAGAGAGAGGGAGACCGAGAGAGAGGCAGAGAGAGAGGCAGACATAGATGAGAGGGAGACAGAGAGACAGGGGGACAGAGAGACAGAGAGAGAGGGAGACAGAGAGAGGGAGACAGACAGAGAGAGGCAGACAGAGGGAGAGGGAGGCAGACAGAGAGGGAGGAAGACAGAGAGGGAGGAAGACAGAGAGGGAGGCAGAGAGAGAGAGGCAGACACAGAGAGAGGCAGACAGAGGGAGAGGCAGACAGAGAGAGAGGCAGACAGAGAGAGAGGCAGACATAGAGAGAAGAAGATAGAGAGAGGGAGACAGAGAGACAGGGAGACAGAGAGACATAGAGAGAGGGAGACAGAGAGATAGGGAGACAGAGAGAGAGAGAGGGAGAGAGAGAGGCAGACAGAGAGAGAGGGAGGCAGACAGAGAGGGAGGGAGGCAGACAGAGAGGGATACAGAGAGAGAGGGAGACAGAGAGAGAGGGAGACAGAGAGAGAGGGAGACAGATAGAGAGCGAGACATAGAGAGTGGGAGACAGAGAGAGATGGAGACAGAGAGAGAGGGAGACAGAGAGAGAGAGAGGGAGACAGAGAGAGAGGCAGACAGAGAGAGAGGGAGACAGAGAGAGAGGGAGACAGAGAGAGAGGGAGACAGAGAGATAGGGAGACAGAGAGAGAGGCAGAGAGAGAGGGAAACATAGAGAGGCAGACATAGAGAGAGGGAGGCAGAGAGAGGCAGACAGAGAGAGAGGGAGACAGAGAGAGAGGGAGACAGAGAAAGAGGGAGACAGAGGGAGAAGGAGACACAGAGACAGGGAAACAGAGAGACAGAGAGAGAGGCAGAGAGAGAGGGAGACAGAGAGATGGAGACAGACAGAGAGAGGCAGACAGAGAGGGAGGGAGGCAGACAGAGAGGGGGGCAGACAGAGAGGGAGGCAGACAGAGAGGGAGGCAGACAGAGTGGGAGGCAGACAGAGAGAGAGGGAGACAGAGAGAGAGGGAGACAGAGAGAGAGGCAGACAGAGAGAGAAGGAGATGAGAGAGAGAGGAGACAGAGAGAGAGGGAGACAGAGAGATAGGGAGGCAGACAGAGAGGGAGACAGAGAGAGAGGCAGACAGAGAGAGAGGCAGACAGAGAGAGAGGCAGACAGAGAGAGAGGAAGACGGAGAGAGAGTTAAACAGAGAGAGAGGCAGACAGAGAGAGAGGCAGATAGAGACAGAGAGAGAGCAGACAGCGAGAGAGGGAGACAGAGAGAGAGGGAGACAGAGAGAGAGGGAGACAGAGATAGAGGGAGAGAGAGAGAGGTGGCCAGAGAGAGAGGGCAGAGAGAGAGGCAGACAGAGAATGAGGCAAACAGAGAGAGATGGAGACAGAGAGAGATGGAGACAGAGAGATAGGGAGACAGAGAGAGAGGGAGACAGAGAGATAGGGAGACAGAGAGAGAGGCAGAGAGAGAGGGAAACATAGAGAGGCAGACATAGAGAGAGGGAGACAGAGAGAGGGAGACAGACAGAGAGAGGCAGACAGAGGGAGAGGGAGGCAGACAGAGAGGGAGGAAGACAGAGAGTGAGGAAGACAGAGAGGGAGGCAGAGAGAAAGAGGCAGACACAGAGAGAGGCAGACAGAGGGAGAGGCAGACAGAGAGAGAGGCAGACAGAGAGAGAGTCAGACATAGAGAGAAGAAGATAGAGAGAGGGAGACAGAGAGACAGGGAGACAGAGAGACATAGAGAGAGGGAGACAGAGAGATAGGGAGACAGAGAGAGAGAGAGGGAGAGAGAGAGGCAGACAGAGAGAGAGGGAGGCAGACAGAGATGGAGGGAGGCAGACAGAGAGGGATACAGAGAGAGAGGGAGACAGAGAGAGAGGGAGACAGAGAGAGAGGGAGACAGAGAGAGAGAGAGGGAGACAGAGAGAGAGGCAGACAGAGAGAGAGGGAGACAGAGAGAGAGGGAGACAGAGAGAGAGGGAGACAGAGAGATAGGGAGACAGAGAGAGAGGCAGAGAGAGAGGGAAACAGAGAGAGGCAGACATAGAGAGAGGGAGGCAGAGAGAGGCAGACAGAGAGAGAGGGAGACAGAGAGAGAGGGAGACAGAGAAAGAGGGAGACAGAGGGAGAAGGAGACACAGAGACAGGGAAACAGAGAGACAGAGAGAGAGGCAGAGAGAGAGGGAGACAGAGAGATGGAGACAGACAGAGAGAGGCAGACAGAGAGGGAGGGAGGCAGACAGAGAGGGGGGCAGACAGAGAGGGAGGCAGACAGAGAGGGAGGCAGACAGAGTGGGAGGCAGACAGAGAGAGAGGGAGACAGAGAGAGAGGGAGACAGAGAGAGAGGCAGACAGAGAGAGAAGGAGATAGAGAGAGAGGGAGACAGAGAGAGAGGGAGACAGAGAGAGAGGGAGACAGACAGAGAGGGAGACAGAGAGAGAGGCAGACAGAGAGAGAGGCAGACAGAGAGAGAGGCAGACAGAGAGAGAGGAAGACGGAGAGAGAGGTAAACAGAGAGAGAGGCAGACAGAGAGAGAGGCAGATAGAGACAGAGAGAGAGCAGACAGAGAGAGAGGGAGACAGAGAGAGAGGGAGACAGAGAGAGAGGGAGACAGAGATAGAGGGAGAGAGAGAGAGGTGGCCAGAGAGAGAGGGCAGAGAGAGAGGCAGACAGAGAAGAGAGGCAAACAGAGAGAGATGGAGACAGAGAGAGATGGAGACAGAGAGATAGGAGACAGAGAGAGAGGGAGACAGAGAGATAGGGAGACAGAGAGAGAGGCAGAGAGAGAGAGAAACATAGAGAGGCAGACATAGAGAGAGGGAGACAGAGAGAGGGAGACAGACAGAGAGAGGCAGACAGAGGGAGAGGGAGGAGACAGAGAGGGAGGAAGACAGAGAGGAGGAAGACAGAGAGAGAGGCAGAGAGAGAGAGGCAGACAGAGAGAGAGGCAGACAGAGAGAGAGGCAGACAGAGAGAGAGCAGACAGAGAGAGGCAGACATAGAGAGAGGAAGATAGAGAGAGGGAGACAGAGAGACAGGAGACAGAGAGACATAGAGAGAGGGAGACAGAGAGATAGGGCAAGACAGAGAGAGAGAGAGAGAGAGAGAGGCAGACAGAGAGAGAGGGAGACAGACAGAGATGGAGGAGGCAGACAGAGAGGGATACAGAGAGAGAGGGAGACAGAGAGAGAGGGAGACAGAGAGAGAGGGAGACAGAGAGAGAGGGAGCACAAGAGAGTGGGAGACAGAGAGAAGGGAGACAAGAGAGAGGAGACAGAGAGAGAGAGGAGACAGAGAGAGGCGACAGAGAGGAGGAGACAGAGAGAGAGGGAGACAGAGAGAAGGGAGACCGAGAGAGAGGGAGACAGAGAGAGAGGCAGAGAGAGAGGGAAACAGAGAGAGGCAGACAGAGAGAGAGGGAGACAGAGAGAGGCAGACAGAGAGAGAGGGAGACAGAGAGAGAGGGAGACAGAGAAAGAGGGAGACAGAGGGAGAAGGAGACACAGAGACAGGGAAACAGAGAGACAGAGAGAGAGGCAGAGAGAGAGGAGACAGAGAGATGGAGACAACAGAGAGAGAGACAGAGAGGAGGAGGCAGACAGAGAGAGCAGACAGAGAGGGAGGCAGACAGAGAGGGAAGGCAGACAGAGTGGGGAGGCAGACAGAGAGAGAGGGAGACAGAGAGAGAGGAGACAGAGAGAGAGGCAGACAGAGAGAGAAGGAGATAGAGAGAGAGGGAGACAGAGAGAGAGAAAACAGAAAGAGAGGGAGACAGACAGAGAGGGAGACAAGAGAGAGGCAGACAGAGAGAGAGGCAGACAGAGAGAGAGGCAGACAGAGAGAGAGGAAGACAGAGAGAGAGTTAAACAGAGAGAGAGGCAGAGACAGAGAGAGAGCAGATAGAGAGAGAGGAGACAGAGAGAGAGAGGGAGACAGAGAGAGGGAGAAGAGAGAGAGGGAGAGAGAGAGAGGTGAGACAGAGAGAGAGGAGACAGAGAGAGAGGCAGACAGAGAGAGAGGGAGACAGAGAGAGATGGAGACAGAGAGATAGGAGACAGAGAGAGAGGGAGACAGAGAGAGAGGAGACAGAGAGAGAGGGAGACAGAGAGAGAGGAGAAGAGAGAGAGGGAGACAGAGAGAGAGGAGACGAGAGAGAGGAGACAGAGAGAGAGGGAGACAGAGAAAAGGGAGAAGAGAGAGAAGGAGACAGAGAGAGAGGGAAACAGAGAGAGAGAGAGAGAGGCAGAGACAGAGGAGACAGAGAGATGGAGACAGACAGAGAGAGGCAGACAGAGAGAGAGGGAGACAGGAGGCAGACAGAGAGGAGGCAGACAGAGAGGGGAGGCAGACAGAGAGGGAGGCAGACAGAGTGGGAGGCAGACAGAGAGAGAGGAGACAGAGAGAGAGGGAGACAGAGAGAGAGAGGCAGACAGAGAGAGAAGGAGAGAGAGAGGAGACAGAGAGAGAGAGGAGACAGAGAGAGAGGAGACAGACAGAGAGAGGAGACAGAGAGAGGCAGACAGAGAGAGAGGCAGACAGATAGAGAGGCAGACAGAGTGAGAGGAAGACGGAGAGAGAGGCAAACAGAGAGAGAGGCAGACAGAGAGAGAGGCAGATAGAGAGAGAGGGAGACAGAGAGAGAGCAGACAGAGAGAGAGGGAGACAGAGAGAGAGGGAGACAGAGAGAGAGGGAGAGAGAGAGAGAGGGAGACAGAGAGAGAGGCAGACAGAGAGAGGGCAGAGAGAGAGGCAGACAGAGAGAGGCAAACAGAGAGAGAGTGGAGACAGAGAGAGAAGGAGACAGAGAGAGGAGACAGAGAGAGAGAGGGAGAGAGAGGCAGACAGAAAGAGAGGCAGACAGAGAGAGAGAGAGACAGAGAGAGAGACAGACAGAGAGAGAGGCAGACAGAGAGAGAGGCAGATAGATAGAGAGGGAGACAGAGAGAGAGCAGACAGAGAGAGAGGGAGACAGAGAGAGGCAACAGAGAGAGAGGTAGACAGAGAGGCAGAGAGAGAGAGAGACAGAGAGAGAGAGAGAGAGGGAGACAGAGAGAGAGGGAGACAGAGAGAGAGGGAGACAGAGAGAGAGGAGACGAGAGAGAGGGAGACAGAGAGAGAGGCAGACAGAGAGAGAGGGCTAGACAGAGAGAGAGGAGACAGAGAGAGAGGGAGACAGAGAGAGAGGGAGACAGAGAGAGAGGGAGACAGAAGGAGAGGGAGACAGAGAGAAGGAGACAGAGAGAGAGAGAGAGACAGAGAGAGAGAGAGAGAGAGGCAGACAGAGAGAGAGGGGACAGAGAGAGAGGCAGACAGAGAGAGGCAGACAAAGAGAGAGGGAGACAGAGAGAGAGGGAGACAGAGAGAGAGGGAGACAGAGAGAGAGGGAGACAGAGAGAGAGGGAGACAGAGAGAGAGGGAGACAGAGAGAGAAGGAGAGAGAGAGAGAGGGAGACAGAGAGAGACAGAGACAGAGAGAGGGAGACAGACAGAGAGGGAGACAGAGAGAGAGGCAGTCAGATAGAGAGGCAGACAGAGGGAGAGGAAGACAGAGAGAGAGGCAGACAGAGAGAGAGGCAGACAGAGAGAGAGGCAGATAGAGCAGAGAGAGGGCAGACAGAGAAAGAGGAGACAGAGAGAGGGGGAGAGAGAGAGAGAGGGGACAGAGAGAGAGGAGAAAGAGAGAGGAGACAGAGAGAGAGGGAGACAGAGAGAAGGGAAAAGAGAGACAGAGAGAGGGCAGAGAGAGAGAGAGAAAGGAAAGAGAGAGACAGAGAGAAGCAGACAGAGGGAGAGGGAGGCAGACAGAGAGAGAGGAAGACAGAGAGGAGACAGACAGAGAGAGAGACAGACAGAGAGAGAGCAGACAGAGAGAGAGGCAGATAGAGAGAGAGCAGACAGAGAGAGAGCAGACATATAGAGAGGAAGATAGAGAGAGAGTGAGACAGAGAGAGGAGACAGAGAAAAAAGAGAGAGAAGGAGATAGAGAGACAAGGAAAGAGGGAGAAGAGAGAGAGAGACAAGAGAGAGGAGAAGAAGAGACAGACAGAGAGAGACAGAGAGAGAGGAGACAGAGAAGAAGACAAGAGAGAACAGAAGAGAGGAACAGAAAGAGGAGACAAGAGAGAGGCAGACAAGAGAGAGAGACAGAGAGAGGAGAAGAGAGAGGAGAAGGAAGGAAGAGAGAGAGGAGACAGAGAGAGAGGGAACAGAGAGAGAGGCAACAGAGAGAGAGGGAGAAGAGAGAGGGAGACAGAGAGAGAGGAGACAGAGAGAGAGGCAGAGAAGAAGACAGAGAGAGCGCAGACAGAGAGAGAGGAGACAAGAGAGAGGAGAAGAGAGAAGGAGACAGAGAGAGAGGGAGACAGAGAAAGAGGAGACGAGGAGAAGAGACAGAGAGAGAGGAAACAGAGAGACAGAGAGAGAGGAGAAGAGAGAGAGAGACAGAGAGAGAGACAGACAGAAAGGAGAAAAGAGGGGAGGCAGACAGAGAGGATGCAGACAGAGTGAGGCAGACAGAGAGAGGAGAGAGAGGAAAGAGAGAGAGGGAGACAGAGAGAGAAAGGAGATAGGAGAGAGGGCAAAAAGAGCAAACAGAGAGAGAGCAGACAGAGAGAGAGGAGATAGAGAGAGAGGAGACAGAGAGAGAGCAGACAGAGAGAGAGGGAGAAGAGAGAGAGGGGAGAGAGAGAGGGAGACTGGAGAGAGAGGAAACAGGGAGAGGGGAGACAGAGAGAGAGGAGATAGAGAGAGAGGGAGACAGAGAGAGAGCAGACAGAGAGAGAGGGAGACAGAGAGAGAGGGGGACAGAGAGAGAGGGAGACAGAGATAGAGGGAGAGAGAGAGACGGCCAGAGAGAGAGGGAAGAGAGAGAGGCAGACAGAGAATGAGGCAAACAGAGAGAGATGGAGACAGAGAGAGATGGAGACAGATAGAGAGGGAGACAAAGAGAGAGAGGGAGAGAGAGGCAGACAGAAAGAGAGGCAGACAGAGAGAGAGAGAGACAGAGAGAGAGACAGACAGAGAGAGAGGCAGACAGAGAGAGAGGCAGATAGAGAGAGAGCAGACAGAGAGAGAGGGAGACAGAGAGAGAGAGAAGAGAGAGAGAGACAGAGGAGAGGGAGAAGAGGAGAGGAGACAGAGAGAGAGAGAAAAAAAGGGAAACAGAGAGAGAGGAGACAGAAGAGAGGGAGACAGAGAGAGAGGCAGACAGAGAGATAGGGAGAAAGAGAGGAGAAGAGGGCAAACAGAGAGAGAGAGACAGAGAGAGAGGGAGACAGAGAGAGGAGACAGAGAGAGGAGGCAGAGAAAGAGGGAGACAGAGAGAGAGAGGGACATAGGAGAAGGAGACACAGAGACAGGGAGACAGAGAGACAGAGATAGAGGCAGAGAGAGAGGGAGAAGAGAGATGGAGACAGACAGAGAGAGGCAGACAGAGAGAGGAAAAGAAGGGGAGAAGAGAGAAGAGAAGAGAGGCAGACAGAGTGGGAGGCAGAAAAAAGAGAGGGAGAAGAGAGAAGGGAGAAGAGAGAGAGGAGACAGAGAGAGAAAGAGAGAGAGGGAGACAGAGAAGCAGAGACAGAGAGAGGGAGACAGACAGAGAGAGGAGAAGAAAAGGCAGTCAGAGAGAGAGGCAGACAGAGGGGAGAGGAAGACAGAGAGAGAGTGCAGACAGAAGAGAGGCAGACAAGAGAGGAGATAAGAAGAGGGAGACAGAAAGAGGGAGACAGAGAGAGTGGGAGACAGAGAGAGAGGGAGACAGAGAGAGAGGGAGACCGAGAGAGAGGCAAAGAGAGAGGCAGACAGAGAGAGAGGGAGACAGAGAGACAGGGAAACAGAGAGACAGAGAGAGAGGCAGAGAGAGAGGGAGACAGAAAGAGGGAGACAGACAGAGAGAAGCAGACAGAGGGAGAGGGAGGCAGACAGAGAGGGAGGAAGACAGAGAGGGAGGCAGACAGAGAGAGAGACAGACACAGAGAGAGGCAGACAGAGGGAGAGGCAGAAGGGAGAGATAGAAGAGAGGGCAGACAGAAGAAGACAAGAGAGAAGAAGATAGAAGAGGCTAGAAAGAGACAGGAGACAGAGAGACACAGAGAAGAGGAATAGGAGACAGAGAGAGAAAGAGAGAGAGAGAGACAAGAGAGAGAGAGAGATAGACAGAAGGAGGGAGACAGACAGAGAGGGGATACAGAGAGAGAGGGAACGAGAGAGAGAGGAGAAGAGAGAGAGGGAGACAAAGAGAGAGACATAGACGAGAGGGGAGACAGAAGAACAGACAGAGAGGAGGGAGACAGAGAGAGGGAGACAGAGAGAGAGGGAGACAGAGGGAGAGGCAGACAGAGAGAGAGGGAGACAGAGAGAGAGGGAAACAGAGAGAGAGGCAGACAGAGAGAGAGGGAGACAGAGAGAGGGAGACAGAGAGATAGGGAGACAGAGAGAGAGGCAGAGAGAGAGGGAAACAGAGAGACGCAGACAGAGAGAGAGGGAGACAGAGAGAGGCAGACAGAGAGAGAGGGAGACAGAGAGAGAGGGAGACAGAGAAAGAGGGAGACCGAGGGAGAAGGAGACACAGAGACAGGGAAACAGAGAGACAGAGAGAGAGGCAGAGAGAGAGGGAGACAGAGAGAGGGAGACAGACAGAGAGAGAGGGAGACGGAGAGAGAGGCAAACAGAGAGAGAGGCAGACAGAGAGAGAGGCAGATAGAGAGAGAGGGAGACAGAGAGAGGGAGACAGAGAGATAGGGAGAAGAGGAGAGGAGAGGAGAGAGAGGAAACAGAGAGAGAGGGACAGAGAGAGAGGCAGAAGAGAGAGAGGGAGACAGAGAGAGGAGACAGAGAGATAGGAGATAGAGAGAGAGGCAGAGAGAGAGGGAAACAGAGAGACGAAAGAGAGAGAGGAGACAAGAAGACAACATATAGAGAAGAAGATAGAGAGAGAGAGACAAGAAGGAGAAGAGAGAATGAAAAATGAAGAAGAGAGAGAGAGAGAGAGAGAGAGAAAGAGAAGAGGAGAAGAGAAGGAGGAGGGAGACAGAGAGAAAAGAGAGAGAGGAGACAGAGATAGAGGAACAGAGAGAGAGGGAGACAGATAGAGAGGAGACAGAGAGAGAGGGAGACAAGAGAGAGAGAAAGAGAGAGAAGAGAGAGAGGGAGAAGAGAGAGAGGAGAAAGAGAGAAGAAGAGAGAGAGAGAAGAGAGAGAGGGAAACAGAGAAGAGCAGACAGAGAGAGAGGGAGACAGAGAGAGAGAGAGAGGGAGACAGAGAGAGAGGGAGACAGAGAGAGAGGGAAACAGAGAGAAGGAGAAGAGAGAGAGGGAGACAGAGAGAGGAGACAGAGAGAGAGGAGACAGAGAGAGAGGGAGACAGAGAAAGAGGGAGACAGAGAGAAGAAGAGAGAAGAGAAAAAGAGACAGAGAGAGAGGCAGAGAGAGAGGGAGACAGAGAGATGGAGACAGACAGAGAGGGAGGCAGACAGAGAGGGAGGCAGACAGAGAGGGAGGCAGACAGAGTGGGAGGCAGACAGAGAGAGAGGGAGACAGAGAGAGAGGGAGGCAGAGAGAGAGGCAGACAGAGAGAGAAGGAGATAGGGAGAGAGGGAGACGGAGAGAGAGGCAAACAGAGAGAGAGGCAGACAGAGAGAGAGGCAGATAGAGAGAGAGGGAGACAGAGAGAGAGCAGACAGAGAGAGAGGGAGACAGAGAGAGAGGGGGACAGAGAGAGAGGGAGACGGAGAGAGAGGCAAACAGAGAGAGAGGCAGACAGAGAGAGAGGCAGATAGAGAGAGAGGGAGACAGAGAGAGACAGCAGAGAGAGAGGAGACAGAGAGAGAGGGGGAAAGAGAGAGAGGGAGACAGAGAGAGAGGGAGAGAGAGAGACGGCCAGAGAGAGAGGGAAGAGAGAGAGGCAGACAGAGAATGAGGCAAACAGAGAGAGATGGAGACAGAGAGAGAGGAGAAGAAGAGAGGGAGAAAAGAGAAGAGAGAAGAGAGAGAAAAAGAAGGAGACAGAGAGAAGAGAGACAGAGAGAGAGACAGACAGAGAGAGAGGCAGACAGAGAGAGAGGCAGATAGAGAGAGAGCAGACAGAGAGAGAGGGAGACAGAGAGAGAGGGAGACAGAGAGAGAGGGAGACAGAGATAGAGGGAAAAGAATACAGAGAGAGAGGAGACAGAGAGGAGACAGAGAGAGAGGCAGATAGAGAGAGCAGAGAGAGGGAGACAGAGAGAGAGGGAGACAGAGAGAGGGGAAGAGAGAGAGGGAGACAGAGAGAGAGGCAGAGAGAGAGGAGAATAGATAGAGGAGAAGAGAGACAGGGGACAGAGAGACAGAGAGAGAGGGAGACAGAGAGAGGGAGACAGACAGAGAGAGGCAGACAGAGGGAGAGGGAGGCAGACAGAGAGGGAGAAGAAGAGAGGAGAAGAAGAGAGGAGGAGAGAGAAGACAGAGAAGAGAGACAAAGAAGAGAGAGAGAGAAGAGAGAGGCAGACATAGAGAGAAAAGATAGAGAGAGAGAGACAGAGAGACAGGAGACAGAGAGACACAAGAG
Organism: Coregonus clupeaformis; assembly: GCF_020615455.1. NCBI lineage: Eukaryota > Metazoa > Chordata > Actinopteri > Salmoniformes > Salmonidae > Coregonus > Coregonus clupeaformis. The sequence continues at coordinate 70,615,368 of NC_059198.1, forward strand.
AGGGAGACAGAGAGATAGGGAGACAGAGAGAGAGAGAAGAGAAGAGAGACAGAGAAGAGATAGGAAAGGAGGAGACAAAGGGATACAAGAAGAGGAGAAGAGAGAGAGGGAGACAGAGAGAGAGGAGACAGATAGAGAGAGAGACATAGAGAGTGGAGACAAGAGAGATGGAGAAGAGAGAGAGGGAGACAGAGAGAGAGAGAGGGAGAAGAGAGAGAGGAGACAGAGAGAGAGGAGACAGAGAGAGAGGAGACAGAGAGAGAGGGAGACAGAGAGAGAGGAGACAGAGAGAGAGGCAGAGAGAGAGGAAAACAAGAGAGAGACATAAAGAGAGGGAGGCAGAGAGAGGCAGACAGAGAGAGAGGGAGAAGAAGAAGGGAGACAGAGAAAGAGGAGAAGAGGGAAAGGAGACACAGAGAGAAACAGAGAGAAGAAACAGAGAGAGAGGAGAAGAGAAGGAGGCAAAAGAAGACAGAGAGAAGACAGAGAGAGAGACAGAGAGAGGTAGACAGAGAGAGAGGCAGAAGAGAGAGATAGAAAGAGGGAGAAGAGAGAGAAGAGACAGAGAGAGGAGAGAGACAGAAGGAGACAGAGAGAGAGGAGACAGAGAAGAGGAGAAGAGAGAGGAGAAGAGAGAGAGGAAGACGGAGAGAGAGTTAAACAGAGAGAGAGGCAGACAGAGAGAGAGGCAGATAGAGAGAGAGGGAGACAGAGAGAGAGCAGACAGAGAGAGAGGGAGACAGAGAGAGAGGGAGACAGAGAGAGAGGGAGACAGAGATAGAGGGAGAGAGAGAGAGGTGGCCAGAGAGAGAGGGCAGAGAGAGAGGCAGACAGAGAATGAGGCAAACAGAGAGAGATGGAGAAGAGAGAGATGGAGACAGAGAGATAGGAGAAGAGAGAGAGAGAAGACAGAGAGAAGGAGACAGAGAGAGAGGAGAGAGAGAGAGAAAACAAAAGAGCAGAAAGAGAGAGGGAGAAGAGAGAGAAGACAGAGAAGGAGAAGAGAGAGAGGGAACAAAAGAGGAGACAGAAAAAAGAAACAGAGAGACAGAGGAGAGACAGAAGAGAGGAAAGAAAAAGACAGAGAAAAGACAAAAAGGAGACAGAAGAAAAGAAGGGAGCAGACAGAAGAAAAGACAGAGAGAGAGGGAGACAAAAAGAAGAAAGAAGGAGAAAGAGAGAGAGACAAGAAGAAATGAGAAGGAACAGAAGATGCAGAAGAGAGAGAGACAAGAGAGAGGAGACGGGAGAGAAGACGAGAGAGAGGCAAACAGAGGAGAGAAGAGAGAGAGGAGATAGAGAGAGAGGGAGACAGAGAGAGAGCAGACAGAGAGAGAGGGAGACAGAGAGAGAGGGAGACAGAGATAGAGGGAGAGAGAGAGAGGTGGCCAGAGAGAGAGAGGGCAGAGAGAGAGGCAGACAGAGAATGAGGCAAACAGAGAGAGATGGAGACAGAGAGAGATAGAGACAGAGAGAGTGGGAGACAGAGAGAGAGAGGGAGAGAGAGGCAGACAGAAAGAGAGGCAGACAGAGAGAGAGAGAGACAGATAGAGAGGCAGACAGAGAGAGAGGAAGACGGAGAGAGAGGCAAACAGAGAGAGAGGCAGACAGAGAGAGAGGCAGATAGAGAGAGAGGGAGACAGAGAGAGAGCAGACAGAGAGAGAGGGAGACAGAGAGAGAGGGGGACAGAGAGAGAGGGAGACAGAGATAGAGGGAGAGAGAGAGACGGCCAGAGAGAGAGGGAAGAGAGAGAGGCAGACAGAGAATGAGGCAAACAGAGAGAGATGGAGACAGAGAGAGATGGAGACAGATAGAGAGGGAGACAGAGAGAGAGAGGGAGAGAGAGGAAAAGACAGAGAGAGAGAGAGAGAGAGAGAGAGAGAAGACAGAGAAGAGAAGAAGAGAGAGGCAGAAGAAGAGAGAGACAGAGAGAGAGCAGACAGAGAGAGAGGAGACAGAGAGAGAGAGAGATGGAGAAGGAGAGGCAACAGAGAGAAGGCAGACAGAGAGAGACAGAGAGAGAGGCAGAAGAGAGAGGAGAGAGGGGGGAGACAGAGAGAGAGGGAGACAGAGAGAGAGGAGACAGAGAGAGAAGAGACCGAGAGAGAGGAGAGAGAGAGAGACATAGATGAGAGGAGAAGAGAGAAGGGACAGAGAGACAGAGGAGAGGGAGACAGAGAGAGAGAGAGACAGAGAGAGAGGCAGACAGAGAGAGGAAAGAAGAGAAGAGGAAGAAGAAGAGAGGAAGAAAGAAGAAGAAAGAGAGAAGACAGAGGGAGAGGCAGACAGAGAGAGAGGGAGACAGAGAGAGAGGGAGACAGAGAGAGAAGAAGATAGAGAGAGGAGACAGAGAGACAGGGAGATAGAGAGACAGAGAGAGAGGGGAGACAGAGAGATAGGAGACAGAGAGAGAGAGGGAGAGAGAGAGGAGAGAGAGAGAGAGGAGGAGAAGAGAGAGAGGAGGGAGAAGAGGAGGAGACAGAGAGAGAGGGAGAAGAGAGAGAGGGAGACAGAGAGAGAGGGAGACAGAGAGAGAGACGAGAATAGAGAGTGGAGACAGAGAGAGAGATGGAGAAGAGAGAGAGGGAGACAGAGAGAGAAGAGAAAGAGAAGGACAGAGAAGAGGGAGACAGAGAGAGAGGGGAGACAGAGAGAAGAGAAAGAAAAACAAAGAGAGAACAGAGAAGAGAAAAGAGAAGAGCAAAGAAAGACAAAGATGGAGACAGAGAAGAGGAGACAGAGAGAAGAGACAGAAGAAGAGAGACAGAGAGAGAGGAGACAGAAAGAGGAGAAGAGAGAGGAGACAGAGAGAAGGAGACAGAGAGAGAGGAGAGAGAGAGAGGGGAAAAAAGGAGAGACATAGAGAGAGAGACAGAGAGAGGAGACAGAGAGAGAGGGAGAAGAGAGAGAGGAGATAGAGAAGAGAGGAGACAGAGAGAGAAAGGAGACAGAGAGAGAGGAAACAGAGAGAGAGAGAGAAGAGAGAAGAGATAGAGAGATGGAGAAGACAGAGAGAAGACAGAGAGAGGAGAAGAAGAGAACAGAAGAGAGAGAGCAGACAGAGGGGAGGAGAAAGAGGAGAAAGAGAGAAGAAGAGAGAGAGAGAGAAAGAGAGAGAGGCAGACAGAGAGAGAGAGATAGAGAGAGAGGGAGACAGAGAGAGAGAGAGACAGAGAGAGAGGGAGACAGAGAGAGAGGGAGAAAAGAGAGAGAGAAGAGAGAGAGGAGACAGAGAGAGAGGCAGACAGAGAGAGAGGAAGAAGAAGAGAGTTAAACAGAGAGAGAGAGACAGAGAGAGAGGAAGATAGAGAGAGAGGGAGACAGAGAGAGAGGGAGACAGAGAGAGAGGGAGACAGAGAGAGAGAGAGAGAGAGACAGAGAAGAGGAGAGAGAGAGGTAGCAGAGAGAGAGGAGAGAGAGAGAGATGAGGAAACAGAGGATGGGACAGAGAGAGATGGAACAGAAGAGAGGGAGACAGAGAGAGAGGAGAAAGGATAGAGAGAGAGAAGGCAGAGAGAGAGGGAAAAAAGAGAGAGGAAAAGAGAGAGGGAGAAGAGAGAGAGAAGAGAGAGAGGAGAAGAGAGAGAGGAAGAAAGAGGGAGAAGAGAGAGGAGACAAGAGAGAGGGAAAAGAGAGATAGAGAGAGAGACAGAGACGAAGGAGACAGAGAGAGTGGAGACAGACAGAGAGAGGAGACAGAGAGAGAGAGGAAGACAGAAGAGGCAGACAGAGGAGGAGAAAGAGGAGAGAAGAGAGGAGAAAGAAGAAGAGAGAAGAGAAAAAGAGACAAAGAGAGGAAAAGAAAGGAGAAGAAGAACAGAGAGAGAGAGAGGAACAGAGAGAGAGGAGATAGAGAGCAACAGAGAGGAGAGAAGAAGAGAGGAAAGAGAGAGAGGGAGAGAGAGAGAAGAAGAAGAAAAGAGAGAGAGAGGCAGAGAGAGAGGGAAGAGAGAGAGGAAGAGAGAGAATGAGGCAAACAGAGAGAGATGGGAGAAAAGAGAGATGGAGACAGAGAGAGAGGAGAGAGAGAGAGAGAGATCGAGGAGAAGAGAGAGAGAAGAGAGAGGAGACAGAGAGAGAGAAGAGGAGAGACAGAGAGAGAGGGAGACAGAGAGAGAGAAAGAGAGAGAGAAAAGAGAGAGGAGAAAGAGAGAGAAAAGAGGAGAAGAGAGAGAGGAGAGAAGAGAGAGGAGAAGAGAAAGAGGGAGAAGAAGAGAAGGAGAGAACAAAGGAGAGAGAGAGAGAGAGACAGAGAAGAGGGAGAAGAGAGAGAGGAGACAGGAGAGGAGGGAGAGAGAGGAGCAGAAAAGAAAGGAAGAGAGAAGGAGAGAGAGAGAGAGGAGAAAAGAGAGGAAGAAGAGAGAGAGGAGATAGAGAAAGAGGGAGACAGAGAGAGAGGGAGACATGAGAGAGAGGGAGACAGAGAAGACAGATGAGAGAGAGGAGACAAGAGAGAGAGGAGACAGAGAGAGAGGCAGACAGAGAGAGGAAGAGAGAGAGAGGCAGAGAGAAACAAGAGAGAGAGAGATAGAGAGAGGGAGAAGAGAGAGAGGAGACAGAGAGAGAGGGAGACAGAGAGAGAGGGAGGAGAGAAGAAAGATGAAAGAGAGAGAGAGGCAGCAGAGAGAGAGGGAGAGAGAGAGGAGACAGAGAGAGGAGAAAGAAGAATGGAGACAGAGAGAGAGGAGAGAGAGAGAGACAGAGAGAGAGAAGAGAGACAGAGGAGACAGAGAGAAAGAGAGAGAAAGAGAGAGGCAGAAGATAGAGAGGGAGAAGAGAAGAGGAAGAAGAGAGAAGAGACAGAGGAGAGAA